>NC_136061.1:927084448-927628511 GCF_964261635.1 Lissotriton helveticus
CTATTCGAATTGATACTTTAAGCAGAATGAAGACTGTACTCCTACAGATGCCAGTTCACTTGACGTCATCAAAAGAAACGTATGATCCCCAAGTTGCAAGGACAACAGGAGAGATACATGCATTGTTATCAACAAATTGCCCCCTACACTTCGCAGAAATGCTAAGCGAAATCTTAAACATTTCTGATACAAATGGTATCGCGAGTGTATTTAAGACCGTTTTTTCGGGACTGTTAACCCCATTCAAAGCAGTCCTGGGTATATTTCCCAATTTCGTCCATTCTGTCTTTGGCGGACTTCCACTCCTGTTGGGACTCGTAGCAGGCATCTTATTTTTTCTACTCCTGCTTCGTTATGGCAAGCCATGTCACAGACAAGACTCCAGCAACAATGGAAGAAACGATCCTAGCTATACGCTATCGGGACCGCATACCTAAAGTCCTTGGATTAGCCCGGCTAAGAGATCTGAATATGACCTGGTTTCTTTCGTTCAGACCCATATGGCAGAATTGTGTCTTACCTGTATTGAGATGCATGCTATGCGGCGAGGAATGCGTGTTGGACACATGTCTTACACTACAATCAGAAGTACCATTGGATGCAGATACTTTGTTGGGTCCAGTAAAGGCTCATGCATTGTGCTGTCCCCAGCGGCTACCTATCCTGATGACAGCATTCGTGGAGACTTCACCACTACGATTGAAGGGTAGTGAAGTACAGGATGAAAGCAGCATCAACCAGGTACGGCCTTCAGTAAGCAATGCTGATCGAAACATCACTGAAAGCGAACATGCGCACAACTGCATGGTAGCGACATTCTCCAACTTGGTCGAACTTTCACCTGAAGCGGTAAACTGCTTTTTTGAAAATCTGTCTGACATGATGTTTTCCCCCGAACTGAAAGAATAACTTTAAGCAATCGAGCACACAGCGTTCCCTGAACTCTGAATTTGGCCTTCGGTTTTAAAAACAAAGCTACTGACAATTTTTCCTTCTTCCCCTGGAAACGAAAACTTTTTTCCCAAATCCAAAATATTTACTTTTTGGCACTTATCTTCTGCTTAAAGTAGAACTATTCTTAGAGAACAGAGCTTCTATTTTTAGGAACTCTAGAGACAATACATTACCTCAGCCTCTAAGCGTATTTACAAGTAATTGCGTTTATATGTGATGGAGTGGTCTCGCACCTTTTCTTCTGTATTAAGAGCCATTTCGTGTGTTATTTTCGCAAATCATTCATGCTGATATAAATTGTGCACCCCTTTTTGAATGATTACACTGCTTGAATGCATACAGTACCTACACTCATTTTCGTGTATTTCGAATATGCCTATTTTCAAATGCAAAAAATTTATTTTGGGGTGGTTCGGTATACACATGCACTATTAGTTATGTTTACTATTGATTAGGTTAGTAAATATGGACATGAATTCGTGGAGTGGGTGTAGTGTATTTATCTAGGGACCTGTATCGATACTCCAATTTCTGACCCTTGTCCGGTTATAAATCACTAATATCCATACAACGGCACAGAAACCAGTTTCATAAATTAGTCATAGCGCATGCTGTCACATTAAGCAAGCACTATTCCTCCAGCCCCCTAGAAAGCACACCGAGTTCTCTAAACAAACCAAGCCTCCAGCAAACCTGGAAAATCCCCGCTGCTATTGTTTTGATTTCGTTCGAGAACTCCTGTAAAGAATGTAAGAACGACCAGTTCTTAATGACGTCTTATGTCCATCCTTACGTCAAACCCAGCACCTCTCAGGTATAAATATACCGACACTGCCCTAAGTAAACACACGGTGGTGATGAGCTTGGAGCAGCGACTACTTGCCGGAGAGCCCAGCTGATGCAAGAGCCCACGGACGCTGCCCCTCCCTTTTGACGCGCTGAAGAAAAACGCTGCCTTTCCTCTTGCCGAGGAATCCAGCCTCCAGCGTTTCCAGCTTGCCCTCGCGGGTAACTGGGATACCGAGTCCTGAGAAAGAGATACCAGCCCTCCTGCCTTCTAAATCCCAGGTACTGAACTGACTAACCCCTTATAGAGAATTCTTGAGTCAGACTCTTGGCAAACCAAACTAAACTTAAACTGCTACTTACTTACTCCCTCCCATGTATTAGGCTTAGGTCAGGTACACTGGGGTAGGCGTAGTTAGAAGCACCAGTTGAGTACGATTAGTCAATGTATATATGTATGTATATCTTTTATCCATTTTAAAGTATAATATGGCTAAGAAACCATATCAATGCTTTAACAGAATTATTTTATAATCCTGCTTTTACTGTATGCACTTTACTTAACCACAAGTATTGCAATTGTAGCGATTCATTTCTCTTGTATGAGAAAAGAGACTGATCAATAAATAACACCTTTTATTGAAAAGCCCGTCTCTCCTTCTCTCTACAATCTGGTGAAACTAAGTATGCACGTATTGACTGAGTAAAATAGCTGTCTTTTGTTTTCACACGACTCTAGAGATATACTCTTGATCAGGAAGAGCAAAGTTGTCATGTTCTATGGTTGTCAGAAACTAAATCCCTTCTTGTCTATCCAGGGAGGTTGAACTCCTCCTCGCCTATTCGAGAAAGTTTCTAGTGAACTCTGAGCTAGCTGGCACACAAAACTTAAGTCTAATATCGTCAGTAAAAGACCCAGTTAACCTCAGTCCTACGTATACACTATTGAAGATATTATTCCAATGCGTAGAGCCTATTGGGAATATAGGAACTACACTACAGGTTAGGCAGAACTGGAAGCACTAATTAGGGTTTTCTGTATGAATGTATGAATAAGTGATAGCAAAGAGTTTGCTGGCAAAACTTCTATTGTGATATAACCTAGTAAGGGTCACACGAAGGAGTAGCAGGTTCCTCTGAGCTTGATTGATAGCAAAGGGGTTTATTGGTGAAACTTTTGACTTAGTATATATCCCGAAATGAGTGGATGAGTCAAAGAAGTAGCAGGTTCTCTAATGTTTGTGTGAAGAGTAGACAGAAGGGATCTACTCGTAGTAATTGAAAAGTAAATAGAAGAAGTTTACTTGCAGTGAAACAAATCTTTTCTTTCTAGACACTCGAGTACAGTGGCGAATGTGTTTATGTTGTGAATTAAACAGAGCACTTGCACTTTAAAGGGTAGAAATCGAAGTGTTTCTTACCTTGTGAAGGAGGGAGTCAGTTGCGGAGCTGCGCTGACGTCACTCAGTGCCGCGCTGGTATTGTTTGAGACAGCGGGCGTGTAGCTGAGACAGAATTGTAAAGGAGGGGTGAGCACAGGAGCGTGAGAACTCGTTTACGAGAAACGCCGCGCACCCATTGGTTGACTTATTTTGAAATCACGCATTTGATTGGTTGCAGAAAAATAAAAGACGCTTTTTGATTGGAAGTGATTTTGTAAACAAAGTCGCTTGTGGAAAAAGTATATGTGGCATCCATCTAATCCAGAGACTAGACCTGATCCAAAATATATAGGTTTCGGAAAAGATAAGTGGAAAGGTCGTAAAAGCGTTATGTTTGGAAATAAGAGGAAAATTACCTTAGTAAGCAAAGTGAAAAATTATTTCAAAAAAGATAAACCTATCAAAACTAGAGAAGGAGTTGTCATTCCACCACCTAATACTCCCGCATCATTTATGATGTTTGACAGGGGCTACCATACTTGGGTATGGTTGGAAAATTGGGTAAAATATACTAAATATGACGGGATTTTGGCATTTCCGTTAGATGGTACATTTAATAGTAGGAATCTGTTCAATTTGAGAACCCGAATGAATGATTTACATCCCAGACCCAGACTAACGCAATATGAGGCCTTAGAAGAATGGGAGATAGAGGCTTTTGAACGAGACAGACCCAGAATGGACAAGGGGTTGACTAAATGGTATCCAAAAGTAAATAAAGAGACCCGAGAAAAAAGAATGAAAGAGTGGAGACAGAACATGATAGTAGAAGGACTGTACCCTGTAATAACACTAGAAGCGCCAATGGGAGAGAAAAGGACAGAGAAAACAAAACATTTGATGACCAGTGGGGATTCAGATGATGATTATTTGGAGGAATTGTTAATGAAGAATCCACCTCCTTATAATGAAGGATCAAGACCAGTAAGTGCGAGAGACACCTGTCTAAGACCTCCTTATCAGGAGGAGCCAAGACCTTTAAGTACAGGGAATCCATTCCTGAAACCTAACTATGGTGAGGGACCAAGTATGACACATCCAACTGCCCCGAATTATATTCCTACCCTAACTCCGCAAATAGTGCATGAAACAAGCCTGGAAAGGGTACTGCAGGAGAGAGAGCGAGAGGCTCTAGCTAAAAAGAGAACAGAATTAATTCAGAAAATCTCCCAACTAAATACAAGTCCTGAAGCTTTGACAATTCCAGTAACTATTGGACCAGTTGTTCCTTTGTACGGGGATAAACAGGGAAGCCCAAAGACTCCAATTATTACCCCATCTGTAGTGCAGTCGAGAAGAGAGCCCTTAATCGTAGATGATCAGGCAAGTGAATGCGAATCTGTGATTTCCTTGATGGATTTACCGATAAGGGAACCAGAAAGGGGTTTACATAGAAAGACCACTCCTTTCACTTCAAGAGTAGTACAGATTGAGTCAACTTCTGGTACTAGAAGTGCCACAGTAGTGACTCCTGAAGAAATTGAGAGATGGAGTCGAGAATTAGAGGAACAAAATCCTCAGCTAAAACCATTAGATATTTACAAACTGAGAAAAGAATTAGAAGAACTATCAGCTGGAAATGTGGGGTTGGACACACTAAACACCCTAACGGAGGAAGAATTGTTATTCATTTGTAAAAATCTAACCCGAAATACCAGAATATATCATGAGAAATTAATGTACACTGCAGCTAGTATGGGAATAGATATTAGCAAATCAAAAGTGTTGCAAAAACCCTACAGAGTAGAATTCTCAGACAAAGATTTGGAGAACATGAATGTATCAGGAAAGAAGGTACAGATCAGAGAATTGTTAAGTCTGTTACAAAAATGGGGAGACTTAGACAAATGGAAAGCCAGGTGGGCCAAGAAAAAAGAAGATAATAGATCAAGGCAAATGACATCTGAATATGTTTTAAAAGAAGCTGAAAAGGCAGAGAAATTATACCCTATGCGAGAAGTGCCAGGGGGAAAGTATGTACATGTCCCATGGTCCCGACAGGATGTTGTGTCCTTTACCAATGACTTCCCAAAATTATGAGAAAAACCTGTAGATTGGTACAGACAGGTCGAGAGATTTGTGAAGGTCCAGAAGTGTCTCTGGAAAGATTTAGATGGGTTCTTTGACATTGTAGTTCCCGTAGATTTGTGTACGGAATGTAAAACTGCTATTGATTGGCCTAGTGAGGAATACCCGTCAAAACGTACAGCGGATTAGACAACATTGAAATGAAGAACATGACCCACTTCATTTATAGATTTGTGCTAGGGTTAAGACCTGAGATTTCACAATGGATCAAAGACAATAAAATCTGTTGGCAGTCTAAACCAATTGATGAGGTCCTGAAGTATGCTAAATATTGCGAGGATGAGATGGCAGACAAACGAAAAGCATTAAAAGAAAAGGTCATGTGGGCACAGATAAAGTTGGCGGAACAACAGGAACAGCAGTTAAATAAATTGACCAGTTATCAGAAGCAGGGCCCCGGGGGTGGGGGAAAGCCCAAAGTAAAAATGAGCCGGGAGGAGGCCAAAAAGAAGTTCCCCTGTCACGGGTGCTGACAAATAGGTCATTGGAGAGACGAGTGTCCATATGTACAGAATGGTAATGTACAAATAAATGATTTAAATCCACAGATGCAGAATGAGAAATCACGAAAGACCCAGCAACAGGTAAAGCAGAATCAGTTGCCTCGTGCACCTAGACAAAATTATAAGAGCAAAGCACAACAGGGTGAAGACACCGAAGTATGGGAAGTAAGGGAGAATAAGAATGCAGCAACCTCACAATTTCTGTTAAATGACACGTTTCTCTGTGATGACACCTACTGACGGTGCCTGAGGGGGGAGGACGAGGAGTGCGTGCTTTGCGCTTCCTTGCCGGTGGACCAGTCAGGGCCATACATTAAAGGAAAGGTTGAAGGAAATGACGGCACCTTTTTGTTGGACACTGGTGCTACCCGTTCTACTGTGAGAACAGCAGACGTTCCAAACCTACCCCTCTCGGGAGAAGCGATCCAAGTAGTGGGCGTTTCTAATCAGCTGATTAGTACCCCAGTTACAAAACCTATGAAGATTAAAATTGGGAATTTTAAGGAAATGCATAGGTTTGTTGTCTGTGATTCCAGTCCTGTAAACCTGCTAGGACGAGATTTGTTGTGTAAAATGAACTGTACTATCTTTTGCACACCAAATGGCGTCGAAATTCAGACCCCAGACGAAGACGGAATTTACAAATTAATGTTACCAAGACCCGACTCAGAAATTAAAAGACTGACAATACAGGACTTACCTGAAGACCTTTAAGAAGCAGTGAAACCAGAAGTATGGGATTTTACTGGAAAAGATGTAGGATTAATGGAAAATGTTGACCCAATTAAAATAGCCATAAAAGAAAATGCAATATACCCAAATATTAAACAGTACAAAACGAGTGCAGAAGTAAAAGCAGGAGTTGCCATTGAAATAAAAAGATTGTTAAAAGGAAAAATCATACAAGAAGTGATGAGCAGCCCATGTAATTCGCCCATAATTGGAATCAAGAAACCTAGTGGGAAGTACAGGGTAGTACAGGACCTGCGCAAGGTTAACAAAATTGTGGTTCCTTGTTGTCCTGTTGTGCCAAACCCTGCAGTGATTCTATACCAAATCCCATGGAATGCTGGATGGTTTACCGTCATTGACCTATGTCATGCATTCTTTTCAATTCCATTGCATCCAGATAGCAAATTTCTTTTCTCATTTGAGTTCGACAGTCATGTCTATGTCTGGAATCGCGTCCCTCAGGGGTACACAGAAAGCCCCTCAATTTTTAATCAGATTCTGAAAAAGTGCCTCGAAACCCTAATATTGCCCGGAAAATCTGATCTGGTGCAATATATAGACGACCTCTTGGTGGCGTCTAAAAGTCGAAAAGACTGTGTCACTGACACAATTGCCTTGCTGAACCATTTAGGTGAAGGTAAACATAAAGTGTCACCCGAAAAACTGCAATTCTGTACTACATCAGTCAAATATCTGGGGCACCAGATAGAGAGAGGTATCAGGAAAGTCACCACAGAAAGAATCAGGATAATTCGAAACATGGAACTGCCAAATACCCAGAAGGAAATAAGAATGTTCCTGGGAGTTGTAGGGTACTGTAGACAGTGGATTGTGGGATTTGCAGTCTTAGCAAAACCATTAAAAATGACAAAGAAAGGAGCAAGTGACCCAGTAGAGTGGGATGACGAAAGCATGACAGCTTTTACAAAATTACGAGAATGTCTGTGTACTGCTCCTGCTTTAGGAATGCCTGATTATTCAAAAGATTTTGCACTGTTCTGTGACACACGAGACAATTGTGCACTTTCAGTCCTAACTCAAATTCATGGTTTGACTCGACGTCCAGTGGCATACTTTTCTTCCACATTGGACCCAGTAGCAGCTGGATTACCTGGATGTTTGAAAGCTATAGCTGCAACAGGCATGAGTCTTGAACAAAGTGAGTCCATTGTTATGGGACATCCGGTAACTGTGTATGTTCCACATTCTGTTGTAATTTTACTGACAAGAACAAAAACCCAGTATCTCACACCTAGTCGGCTGACTAAGTATGAGAGAATCCTTGTAGGTGCAGGAAACGTGACCCTTGAGCGATGTAACATTTTGAATCCAGCCACCTTACTACCAAGCTCATTCGCAGCAGAGGTGAGGGAAGAATTTGCACATGATTGCATTGATTTGACTGAGTTCAGTACCAAACCACGCCCAGAAATTAAAGAGAACCCTCTGTTTAGTGAAGATAATGAATTATTCTTAGATGGATCATGCATGAGACATGAGGATGGTGGCCCAAGTGCTGCCTACTCTGTGTGCACTCTAGAGCGCCCAGTGGAAGCATCCTATCTATATGGAGTCAAGTCTGCACAAATAGCTGAATTGATTGCATTGACAAAAGCTTGTAAATTTGTTAGGAATTTGAAAATAACCATATACACTGATAGCCAGTATGGTTATGGGGTTGTGCATGACTTCGGCCAGTTGTGGCTACAGAGGGAGTTCCTGACTTCTTCAGGCACGCCTATCAGAAATGGAAAATACGTGCAGGACTTACTGGAATCAATCAAGTTACCAAAAGAATTGGCTGTGGTCAAGTGTGCTGCTCACAAATCTGGCGATGACAAAGTGACAGCAGGTAATCGATATGCTGATCAGTTAGCCCAACATTGTGCAAAATACAGAATTTCAATCAATATAAAGGTTGGGGGAAACGGAAACAGCTGCCAACTTTTGATGCTAGAGGGAGTGAATACATGGGAAGAAGTGAGAGATTTACAGGAAGCAGCAGAGCCACAGGAAAAACAAAGATGGATACATTTCGGTTGTCGAAGGAGAAATGCAGATGGTGTCATTGTTTACCTTGATGATATGCCTGTGTTGCCAGACTGTATGCATGCTCCTATGGCTAGGCTAATTCATGGAGACACACATGTAGGCAGAGATGCGATGATTCGCATGTTCCGCCAAACATGGTTCAATTCGAAATTCAGAAGCGTAGCAGAGGCTCTCTGCCAGAGGTGTTTGATCTGCCAACAATTTAACCCTGGAAAGAAAACCATAGTGTTACCAGGAAAAAATGGAAAGGCAGAATGCCCTTTTATTAGATTACAACTCGACTTTATTCAGTTACCCCCTTGTCGAGGAATGAAATACCTACTTGTCATTGTCTGCCTGTTTTCAAAATGGGTGGAAGCTTTCCTTGCACGCAGAAATGACAGTATCACAGTAGCAAAATTATTGCTTAGGGAACTCATACCTCGGTACGGTTTCCCAGTCTTAATTGAATCTGACAGAGGAAGTCATTTCCAGAATGAAATAATAAGTCAAATCTGTAAAGCATTCAAAATCATGCAAAAACTGCACTGTGCATATCGCCCAGAGGCTTCTGGAGTGGTAGAACAGATAAATGGCACAATCAAATCAAGATTGGGAAAGATGTGTGAATACACTCAGCTGGTATGGCCAGATGCTCTGCCTCTTGTGTTGATGGGACTCAGAAGTATTCCAGACCGCAACACGGGCTTGAGTCCCCATGAAATCCTGATGGGAAGAGTGATGCGGCAAGCATGGGTGCCAGGATACAAAATAATAAGCATAGCTGATGATTTGGTACTGGAATACTGTAAAGAGCTAGCTGACCAAGTACGTTCTATCTCTCGCCAGGTTGGGGGAGAAGACGTGGCCAGGCCAACGACTCCAGCACATGGCCTGAATCCAGGTGACTGGGTCGTAATAAAGAAGCACACTCGGGAAAGTTGCCTTGAACCCAGGTGGGGAAAGCCACGACAGGTGATCCTGGTAACCACCACAGCTGTAAAGTGTGCAGGAGTACCTCGCTGGATCCATGCCAGCCACACGAAGAAAGTGACTGAACCTGACGAAACTGAGGCTGAAAGTTGCGCAGCTGAAGGATCCCAAGACATCGGTCCTGAAGTAGCTGAAGAAGAACAACCGAGCTCCAGTCAAGAAGATTGGGTCCCATTAATCGATCTGACAATCGACCCTATACGAACTAGAAGTCAAGCCCATTTAGATAGACAGTGGGATAGTGAGGACGAGACAGGTGAAGAAAAAGCTACTCAGATCATCGAAATCCACGTTAAATCTGATTCTGAGAAGGACCAGATAGGGAGAGAGCAGGTAATTGACACTCCTCCAAGAACACCTGCGTCAGAGGAGGGACAGATAGAAACTAGAGCGGAAGTTCAAGCGGAAGAAAATCAAGAGCTCGAAGAGCTTGAACAGGAACAGACAGGATTAGACAATTGTGTTCAGGAAGAAGAGATCGAAACAGATCAAAGCCAAACACAGCATACACCTGAACAAGGCCAGTTTAGGGACCAGGCAGAAGAAGCCGATGAAAGACCTGGACCTAGTCAGTTAGGGAACAAAACAGAGGACGAACATGATCTCAATGTGCCACAACTGAACGAAAACAAAAGAGTGTTTGAAGAAGGCCAAGACACAGTGCCAGTTAAAAGACTAAAGAAAGGTGACTCAGTACCTAGATTCGTGAAAAGGCTGAGATTGCGTCTAAAGACGATAACCGAGGAGCCTGAACAGATAAATGAGGTCTCGAGTCAAACTGACCCAGTGGTGACAAAGCCAAAAAGAAGAAGTGCTCGAATCAAAAAGCTGAATAACAAGTATTCAAGCCCTGAGTGGACTTATTTTGTGTTGGAAGAATTTGAGAATTTGGAAATAAGTGACGAAAGTAATGAAAGTGATGAAGAATTGATTGCTGAACAGACCAGTGAAGAAGCAAACCCCACCTGAAAAGTTACTCGAGTAAGCAAGCTGTGCAGAGTTACTAAGAGGGGTTGAAGCTTCTTTTGAGCCAAAAATGTCTGATTCTTCTGAGAATGGGAGACCGAGACGAAGTTGTTGTAAAACATGCTGCCAAGTATGTTTATGTAGTGTAGCAATAGTACTAATACTTTGGATAGGACTAACAATAACTATTCCTTCTATGATGAGTAAAAACCCGAGTCTTTACCCAAATAATAATCTACCTGACGACACTGTAGAATCACACACTAGAATTACACCACGAAGAGCAGACGCATTGGACAAACCCCTTAGCCTGAAACAGACACAATTAGATTTAGAAGTACTAGATGAGGAAGGATTACACTTTAACAAAATCAAGAATAAAACTCATTTAAATGTTTTCGCAAATCTGTTAGTACATTATGTAGAAACTATGGAAATAGACGACTGTTATGTCTGCATGAAGCTACCTACTTCTGTGGCTGAAGGCGTGACTTACCACCACTTGCCCTTAACCTATTGAATTTCCTGTAGTATACTAACTAGCTTATTTTATAAAAGAGGACCTTTACAGTATTACTATTCAAACTCTGACGTGACATTTTCTGAACTTCCTGTTCGAAGAAACCTGAACCCTGTACATACAACTAGAGATGTAGCTAAATATATGAGTGATTATTTTCTAACTGTAGGAAAGATAGATATAGATGACGCACACAAAAATAACTTGACCTGTTCTTTATATAAAGAAGAAAAAGACTTTCTAGATATGGTAGAAGAGAAAGTTTCCAAAAGAAGGCAAAAGACAAGAACCAGAAAGTTCCCAAATGGGCAGAGAGTATAGGGAGCACCTCAAATGGTGGAGCTAATGCTGCGATGCTTCTGGATTTTGAGAAGAAGGGGAAACTTTGTCTTAAAAGAGAGAAAACTAGTTATTATAACAATATCTTCATTGGTTCCAGTGAATGCGAACATAATTACAAGGTAATTGGAGGTTGGGGTTTCAAAGATGGGACAGAGCCTGTGTTTCCTGGAATTTATTTTATTTGTGGGAATAAGGCTTACTTCAAATTGCCCGACCATTGGTACAGGAGTTGTTATTTTGGTATTGTCTTCCCAAAGATATACCATGTGGGGAAAATCACTGGAAGCACTGAAAAGACTAATCAATTAGCGCGTACTAAAAGAGAAAATGCTGGTGAAATTGTAGGAGATATTTTTAGTGCACTGATACCTGCAGTGGGAGTGACTCTGAACACACACAGAATTTTCAAATTGTCAACAGTAGTGGATCGGTTATCTACTGACACTGCTGGAGGTTTCCTGATGGTCAATACTGAAGTGGTTGCGATCAGATCAATGGTTTTACAGAATAGACTTGCTCTTGATACCCTATTGGCAAAAGAGGGCGGAGTCTGCAGAATGCTGAAAGCGCAACATTGTTGCACCTACATACCTGATAAAAGTGTAGAAATCAAAGGGTATGTGAGGAACATTACAAATTTGGGAAAAGAGCTCAAACCACTTGAGGTTGACAGTGCCTGGAAGAGACTTACTGATGGTCTGTCCGCCGTAGGTCATTGGTTTGCTAACTTAGGTAAACGTTTTTTGATTAAAGTACTGATGCCAATTGCAGGAATAGGTTTAGTAGTATTCATCATATTCATTTGTTGTAAATGTTGAAAGCACCAAAAGAAGTACACTGTAAACAAGAGAGGAGTAAAGAGAAATGTGGATGAACTTGAATTAGAGGAACTGAATAATCATATTTATAAAAGGGTGAAAAATTCCCACCCTAATAAAGAAACTAAAGAAAAACTGAACAGAATGTTTGAAGAGATTGAACTTGGGAAAATGTGAGAAGTTGGCATCTGGTTCCATAAATTTGTGATG
Source organism: Lissotriton helveticus (assembly GCF_964261635.1). Classification (NCBI taxonomy): domain Eukaryota; kingdom Metazoa; phylum Chordata; class Amphibia; order Caudata; family Salamandridae; genus Lissotriton; species Lissotriton helveticus. The sequence continues at coordinate 927,096,834 of NC_136061.1, forward strand.
ATATAAAATATCATCAAAGAGGGGATTGATGGAGCAAGGATTCGCACGTAAAGCGACTTGCTTGGATCAAGAACCTCAAGTAACGTTAATAAAATGTAATCAACCTGTTCGTATTACTTATATTGCATATTTTACACTACACGGGGGTGTCCCAGCGAAGCTTGCATATGTGTTTACTAACCGTAATAAGCTTGCCTCTAAAATGGCCGCTGCTTAGCGGGAATTTCTTCTGCGCATGCGTCGGTCACACTCACGTGACGTGACGTACTTGCAGTTCTGGTGGGAAAACTTTGCGCCTGCGCACTAGTTTAAAATGGCTGCTTTGTGTTCTCACATGTCCGATGCTTGCACCGCTGCTCTTTGCTATATTGTTCGTCTTGCACTAATCTTAATGCTATAGTTAATATAAAGTAAGGGGAGTCATATAGGGATTCCTGGTATACAATGTATTCATTTATTTCTATGTTCTAAATTGTTTTCCTTTACTTTTCATGTGGCGAATCTTTTGGGCCTGGGAGGTGTTTGAAATTCCATCTTAGAAGTCTCTACTGCGCATGTCACCCTGGCAGTGGGAATAAAACCTTGTACCAGTGGAACCCAGCCAGCTGGCAGCCACAGTCAAGATGCTCATGAGGACCGACCAGTGACCCAGCAGGACGAAGCCGAGATGTACTGCATTTGAAACAATTGTAATAAAATCTGTGTGCACCATTGTTAGGTAGAGACCTATGTCATGGGAACCCCAAATTCAATAGTCGGTCCCAAAAGATGTAAATTGGGGTTTGTAAAAGTCAAATCCTGGTTGGTGTGTTGACCTGTCCTACTTGTGGACCAATCGAAAATGGGGATTCTTACACTTGCAACATTTGGGGGGTGGTACACTGACCCGAAAACAGTATAACTAGCCTAGGTTTAGCTAGAGAATTCGTCCGACTTGTCCGAATAGCTGACCTGTCACTGACCCAACGCACTCTATAGGTGACTGATTCAGAGAGCTGCGGAGCACTCTGTCCGTAATTTCCAGAGACTCAATCGGGGTTTTGGAAACCTTAAAGTGCTGTAAGCGCTGTAGTAGAATATCAAACGCAGCTCTTATATCAAGTAAAGTCAGTGCCGCAGAACTACCTTCATCTAGGGAGCCACGTAAATGTTCAGTAACCGCAAACAATACGGATTCTGTGCTATGTCGTGGTCTAAAACCATTTTGAGAAGAATCCAGGATTCCATCAGTCTTCACAAAGTTAGTTAAAATAGTGTTGATGTAGAATTCAATAATTTTGGCGAGAAAAGGTAGTAAGGAGATAGGTCGAAAATATTCTGGTTTGGAAGTTACCAGAGTTATTTTTTTCCACAGAGGGATCACTTTTGCATGTTTCCTCTGTCAGGTATCAACGCCATCACCAGCGAAAAATGTATCAGTACGCGACAGACTGGTAGGAGGCAGTCTTAAAATTTCACAAACTGGTCAGGCTTAAGGGGATCATCTGGAGAGCCCAATTTGATATTATTACAGAGAATACAGAGTTCTTAACGAGACAGCAAAAGAAAAACGTGTAAGAGTGTAGGGTGAGAACTGATAGGCGCTTCTAGACTGAAATTCCTAGAGTCAGCGGCAAAGTTAGAGAAGCTACTTTCTGCCTTTCTAATAAAATACTTAGCCAGTTCTTCACATTGAATATTAGAAGTGATGCTAGGCTGTGCTGCCAATGTGAGTTTTCTAAGGCCATTCAAAAGAGAGAAGATACTTTTAGCAGGGTTGCTGCTATTCTTTTTTATTTCATAAGTAAAAAGCTTGGCCCTGGATTTCCGAATTCATTTATGAAATACCTTAATGGCCGTTTGATATTGACGTTTTGTAGATGGCTCATAGGAGCGTCTCCAGACATGTTCCAGGACCTTGCATTTTTTTTCGCTATGATCAGTGTCTCATTAAACCAAGGGCTGGTCTTTGTTCTTTTTCTGTGGATTGGTTTAACAGGGATTACACCTATTAAGAGCGTGCATAAGCCATTTGTGAAAAAGGTTGTTAGCTACCTCCACAGTAGTAGGCAATTGAGGACTCTGAGTTTGAAGGAGGCGCTGATCTTTCTTTTCATCAAGCTTGTGTCATGGATATCTAAAAATAGGATTATAATGGGCCTGCAGTTTCGGGCCTTCAGAGCAAAAAAGACTTAGAGATTAAGAAATGGGCAGACCAGGCCATAGGGAGGGTGGGGTGGACCTTTAACAAAGATTTATTGGATAAAACAGGGTCAAGAAGGTGCCCTGCTAAATGAATGGCACTTGGGACGCATTGTCCCAACTGGCATGCTGAAAGATCATCTAAAACATGAGTGCTCTCACTGTCCTGACAAGCATCCGGGAAAAGATTGAGATCACCCACAATATTAAAGTTAGTAGTCTTAAAAGCCAGTGTTGTGACTAAATTGATCAATGCCTCCCTATATGCTTTAGAAGGACCAGGAGGATGATACATTAGCAGCCCTGAAAAGGTGAGATTACTATTAAGTGTGAATTTGAAGAGAGCTTTTTCACAAGCAGGAATGGTCTCAAATGTAAGACTACACAAGTATCTCTCTTTAAAAATTACTGTAAGACCCCTCCCCTACCACCCACTCTATTGTGATTCTTAATGGCGCAGCCAGGGGGAAGAACCCACGCAGGTTCAGCTAGAGTGCTCTGGGTAAGCCAGGTCTCAATTAAAAATAGACTATCCGGAGTCGCATCTTGTATCAGGTTGAACACTTCCGCATAGTGTTTTACCATACAGCAACAGTTTGAACTAAGAAATTTGTCCTCTAAGATATAGGTGGAAGCTCTGAGTGGAACCAACCTCACTTGTCTTTAAATCACACTGTTTACAGTGGAAGTAATGGCCAACTGGGACCCATCCATGCTAATTACAAGGAGTAGCGTGAGTTCTAAAGGAGAAGAACTCCTCTTCAGAATAGACCAGCCTGTGGACATTCAAAGAGGCAGAGTGCCTGGCTCTTGGCGATGTCCAGGCATGGACGGGCACAGACGGGCATGCCTTTGGTGCGCCTGCGGTGCGCCAGCAGCACGTCCGCACTGCGGCTTGCATGAAATACCTGGGGGGCTCAACTGGCTCCTCACTGGCCCACCTCTGATTGGTCTAACAACAACCAATCAGGTCGGAGCAATGCTGTCAACAGAAACAGCAGAGGAAATATAAAAAGCTTAAAAAAATAGTCAAGGCAGAAATTAGCAGCAGTGATTTTAACATAAAAATAGTCAACAATCTCAGTAAATAAAATAAAACCTGTATCTTTACTCCAGAAAAATCAATTTTAAAATGGGTGCGTCCGCGCTGCGAGTTGCATGAAATACCCTGGGGGCTCAACTGGCTTCTCCTGGGCTCGGCTCTGATTGGACAAACAACAGCCAATTAGCAATGCTGTCAGCTGGTGGAGGCAGATTTTTGTTTCTTTGCCAGCGCTCCAGTTGACAGAGAAACACACATTGTCCTGTACGGTGGGAGCAACCAAAAAACAGCTTCTCCCACTGGGCTGGAGCAATGTCAGCTCCCTCAGAATGCGGAAATCTGTCTTGGGCCATGACAGTCCTATTGCTCCCTTGTAGACACTCAACTTGCTGTTTTGTGGGCCCTGTGGGGACACCAGGGCACCCACCTAAAACAGATATATGTCACCAGGCAACAAAAGGCTCAGGGAGGGGGGGCTATGTGGTTCTCCCCCTCCTCTTTTACAGCAATCATCCCAGAGGGATGGTGTCCTTGGAGCCTATTAAGGATCGGAAGGAGGGCCATGCAACCCTCTCCCCTTTGTAGGGATTTCAGCCCTGGAGGTAAGGTCCCTGGGGACTTTTAGGGTTCGGGAGGGGGGCCATCTGGCCTCTATCCCCTTTTCTAAGGGATTTGGCCTGGGAGAATGGGGTTCCCGGGGCCTATCAAGGCTTTGGGGAGGAGGGCTGCATGGCCCCCTCTCTGTTTTATGGCATTTTACCCTGAGTATGGGGTCCCGGGCCTATTAAGACTCGGGAAGGGGGGCCAGGCACCCCTTCCCTTTTTTAAATATCTTTTGGCCACGGGGAGGGGGTCCCTGAGGCCACTATGGCTCGGGGAGGGGGCAGTGCGCCCCGCTCCCCTTAATTAAAAAAAAAGGCCCCAAGAGATGGGGTCCTCGAGCACATGACAGCCAAGGGTTGAGAGTTCAGTGATGTCACCACGGATGTTATTTGTGATATCATAAATGATGTCATAGAACATGTGATGAGTGATGTAATATGTGAGGTCATAAGCAGTGCACGGTGCAAGTTATAGTTAGCTCTACGACTATAATGGGTACATTTCTTTTCTTTTTGTTTTTTTTGCTGAAAATGTTGATGTTGTCACTGACATGGTCACCTAACTATAACGTTTGATTTTTTTATATAGATATATAAATGCATGAAAATGTCAGTTTAAACCCTACTCTTTAAACTATAAAAAACCCCACTGAATTTCACCAGTTATAGTTCACTGAAGTAACTATACATTGGAACAATTAGACAACAATACAGAAAAAGTGACTGAAAGGAACTTTACCAAATTTGGATGAAAGCTGGATATTTATCCTGAAAATGTGATTTGATGAACTTCTGTTCAGTTTTAGGGAAGTTAAGGCTTAAAGTATATGGATATAGCTTTTGCTGCAAGATTCCCTTGGTAGTCCTGCAGGAAAAATGGCAACACACACAATCTGATTGGTCGTGTTAAATTCCATATAGTTACCCTACATAGGCGCAAGTAATACTGCAACCTTTCACCTATATCTTTCCCTACATTACATACATTACGTTTCTTAGGCACTGACCTTTTACCTAGATACAACACGGCATTCAGAACGCAGGTTTTTCCCTGGTTCGATACTCATACATTATACATGGGACTTCTTGGAAGCACAGCAGGACTCACAGCAGGACTCACATCTCCTGCATAATATCTATGTTAAAGTTCAGGTCCAATGCCATCTTTTAGGCCGACACAGTAACACAGCAAGGTAGGACCCCTGGGGAGACCTGTGGGTATACATACATCATGTCTTGCTTAGAGAGAGAGAGGAGACCGTGTCTTCCCGGCTGACACACTGACCTGAGACGCTGTGGTTCCTGCATGCAGACGCTCCAGCTAGCAGTGGTGTAACATCCCTCGCGGGGTGTCCAGCTCAAGACCATACCGGGGTCCCACATTCTCTAATTCTCAGGTAATGGGATGGACTCTATCCTAGAGGGATTCTTGGCATACCACCTACACAGATGCTAGGTACATTTAGGTACATCTAGTTAGGGAGACATCGTTGGAGTACACACTTATTATCATGTTTTCTATGTACTTCTGTATACTAATGATTACTGCAAAATGGTAGAACTGTACTATCCCTTTACTTTTGCAGTATTCCTAATCATATATCTCTGCTATTGTCTAATGGTTGTTGCAGCTCATATAATCTACACTAGTCAAGTCAAGTCAGAGGAACTTATTAAGCGCACATATCACCAAAAGGTCTCATGGTGCTAGCGAAGACTCCACGAGGACTGACGATCGGATCTAAAGACGTTATGTATGGTCAAATAACTAAGTTTTTAGATTCTTACGGAAGAGCTTATGCTCAGATATGGAAAGAAGATGAGGCGGAAGCTTGTTCCAGAAAGCTGGTGCAAGAAAAGAGAAGGATCGGCCGCCGTTCCTTGCGGTGTGGATTCTTCGAGGGGTAAGGAGACATTTAGTACTTGATCAGAGTGACCTATTCAGCTGATATCAGCTAAGTTTTTGGCAAAGTAGGTTGTCACAGTTCCATACATGCTCTTGTGAGCAAGACAGAGAATGTTGAAGCGGCATCGCTTCTAAACAGGAAGCCAGTGACGAGTCCTCAAGCTGAGTACTTATGGGGCTCTTGACGGAAGGTTCAATATCAGTCTAGCAGCTGTGTTCTGCAAAACCTGAAGCTTGAAGTAGAGCTCCTCATTTATGGAGGCCAATAGGGCATTGTCATAGTCCATACAACTTATGATAAGACCCTGGACCAGCGGTTTCCTGCATTCGATGGGAATCCATTGGAAGATTTTGTGTAGTATACGCAAAATACCATAACAAATGCCAATTACATGATTTATATGGCTTTTCATTGACAACTGATTGTCTATCATCATTCCAAGGTTCCGCATCACAGGTTAGGGGGATGGACAAGGGTCTAGATTCAGATACCACCAGTCACTGGACTAGAATTGATCTGCTTTACCAAAAAGAATAACCTCTGTCTTACTTCCATTAAGTTGTAAGTGAGTAGTGCACATCCAGTTGTTAATATGGGTCATGCAGTTTTTAAAACAAATGTTTGTGTCGGTGGGGTCAGTGCCAAGAGTAATTAATAGCTAGGTGTCTTCAGTATATGACACTACATCAAAGCTGTAGGACCTGATTACCCTGGCCAGAGGTTTTACGTACAGGTTGAAAAGCATGGGACTTAAAATGGAACCCTGAGGGACCCCTATGCTTACAGACCTACTGCATGAGGCCAGAATGCCCATTTGTACTGTGGTGGTTCGATTCATTAGATAGTTCCTAAACTAGTCCAAGGCCGTGCCCCTGACACCCACCTCCCAGAGCTACTGCTCTGAAATGCTATGGGAGATGGTGTCAAAGGTGGCTGACAAATCCAACAGGACAAGCACGGCTGACTGCCCGTTGTCCAAGGCCAGTCTGATGTTGTTTACAACCTCTACCAGTGAGGTTTCGGTACTAGGTGCCGCCCTAAACCCTGACTGTGAGGAATCCCAAAGCCCATGACTCTCCAGATGGGTGGTCAGCTGTTTATTAACAAGGGACTCAAGTACCTTTCCAAATTATGGAAGCAGAGAGATCAGACGGAGGTTGCCAGGTACCTGGTAGAATGGTAGATAGGATGAATGGCTAGATGGATGGTAGAATAACAACTGTTCAATAAAGCCTTATTGAATCCCCAGGCTGTTTATTCTGTGTATCTCTGAGACAAACTATGTATGCATGAGTGCCTGAGCAAAAAGTAGTACATTGTTTCCACAATCCTGAGGGATCAGGGTTGTCATGTTCTGAGGTTGCCAGAAACTATTCTCTCCCCGATAAGAGGAGATTCTAGTGGCACTGTGAGGTAGCTAATGCAAACAGGCTAACATATCCGGTGGGGGTGCTCGGAAACAGTATGCCACCAAACCCACAGTTTATGTTATCCGAAACGCGCAGATACTGTATAGGTTATATATGAACTACACAAGTCGGTCTCATGAAACACCCGCATGACGCATAGTATGACTGGAAGCCACAACATGGTTGCACCTGCCATTTTAGGACTCAAGATGTGTTAACCTTACCTACTTTTACCACTGCCTACCCCTAATCCTTACAATTATCCTTACATTACTTTACCACTACCTTCCCCTTGAATCTAGTTATCTCCCTTTGCAAATTTTGTTATTTAAAATGAATATATTATATTGTTTTTTCCAGTTGTACATATATATATATCCGAGAAAAGAGCAAAATCACCGCTGTCGCACCACGCACCTCAGTGCATCCTGAACGCGGTGGTGAGCCGCATAAACTTCCACACACAGTCCGCAGTGAAGTGTCAGCCGACACAAGCAGGAGCACAGCGCAAGTTTGTGCATTAAAGTTTTTTATTTTCGTGAATCAAACAACCCCCCTTCTAGCGTTGACAGACGCGTTTCGCCGCTCTGGCTTTGTCAATGTCAATGGCATTGGTAAAGTTACACCATTTTAAAGAAAAAAGTGCACATGCACGTTACAAACACAATGGTAAACATGAAAGAGGGTTAAATCAGTGCCATTGGCAATGCTTACAAGTCGGCCATCTTAACATGTCTTACAATTTCATTTAAATGCACCATATTAAAAGCACTCTGCACCTGGATAGCAACATATTGATCCAATCATTGAGGCAACATATTATAACATTAAAATAATGTCATTAGTGCATTAAAAAATTAGAAGAAATGGGCATAGAAAGTTCCGGATAAAAATACACCGATCTTCCTATCAGTATCCATAAGCCTAGCCTGCCTTGCGAGTTAACAAGACAAGAGAAATGTAATTGTCATATTAATAATATCAACAATAAACGGCCTCTGTGCGAGTGCTTAAAGCTATTACGCCCTAAATGGGCTTAGTCCAACCATGGAGCAAAAAAAGGGGGGGACATCATAGTTCATTAACCACAGAAATTATTAAAATATTATAATTCCTAATGTGGCCCAAAGAAAAGCATAGAGAATCACAGATCCATTAGCAAAATCGACAATGAGCAAATGCTCACACAATCCTACTAGGAGGCCTATATGTTATAACCTTGATTTTAAGCAAACAATGTAGTTAAAAGACAGTATTCCGTATATATGTATATACCTAAAATGTTACATATCTAACTTCAAAAGTATGATACAAATTGAAAGAACTGAGTAAATTTCACATACAGGGCAGAACATCTCGTAACCATGTGACAGCCTAGGCAAGGGTGTTAGTTCAGTATATTGCCTATCAATCATTCTAAGTGAGACCATAACTCCTCGTCGTTGTTCAGGCCGTGGGGTACTATCATGCCTGGTTCGATAATGTACCTAGACTCTAGAGCTCTTAATTTTCTGACTCTATCACCCCCTCTTACATTTTTAGTTATTTGGTCTAAACAATAGAATGATAGAAGATCTCTATTACTACGATGACACTCCTCAAAGTGGCGTGCCACCGGGTAGGTTTTGTCTTTTTTAGTTATGGCCCGCATGTGCTCTAACACTCGTTTCTTCGTTGCATTGATCGCACTACCAATGTATTTCTTTCTGCAAGGACATTCAAGACAGTATATGGTAAACTTTGAATTGCAATTAGGCAGTTTGTTGATGGCCCTCATAGTTCTCTCCTTTTTACCAGGGATTTCATACATCGTCTTTTTCGCACTTTTTTACATGCCTTGCATTTTATACAGGGAAAGAACCCCTTAATAGGTTCCTTCTGTCTGACAGTACAGTCATGGTGGCTTGAGACTAAAAGATCTCTTAGGGATTTAGATCTCCTATATGTAATAAGAGGTTGTACTGAAATATGGTCTTTGAGAATGTTGTCCGTTTGGAGAATATGCCAGTTTTTACGAAACATTTGCACTATCTTAGCTGACTGTGAGTTATAACGCGTAATCATACGTGTAGGCTCAGGTTTGTTGGAGGCATTGTTTTTCTTGGCGATCTTGACTGCCAGCAATTTTTTTCTAGTCAAAATATCAACCTTTTTGATGGATGTCTCTAGAGATCCATCAGAATAGCCTCTCGCTTTAAAGCGTAAGCATGCCTCACCCCTGGCTTTCTTGTAATCCTCTTCCGAGGAACAATTGCGCTTCATACGCAAAAACTCCCCATACGGAATGTTGTGTACCAAATTTTTGGGGTGAAAGCTTTTGGCGTTAAGCACCGTGTTCCCTGCAGTCGGTTTCCTGTATATATATATATATCCTTAGAAAACAAAGTCCGACTCACGCTCTCAGACCCACTCAAACATCAGGAAATCACAAGAATTTTGGCAGAAAAGTTGGGGGTTTATTTCCTCATAAACCCGCCGTGACGCATTTCACCATCAAAATGGCTTGTTCACATTGCGGTATCTCGCAAAGCCAGAACAATACATACTCTTGTGTAATCAGCATAGTGAAAGAACTTCATAAGCGTTACATTTGAATCCTCGTTTGACGCCATCTTAACAAAGTAAACTAATATTGTAAATGGGAAAAGATTCATCCTGTTTATCCGCCGAATGCATCTAATGTTAATACATAATGTTATATTCTTACATATAATGTTCTGATACAAAATGATATATTAAAGTCAATCCAACCCGCATATTTCATTCGTGGTCTGCGTGTGATTACAATCCTGCCTATGGAAATTCTAGCTTTGTAATGATTTTCAAGGCTTCACAATTGTCTTGTATTGATAATGTCGTATGTAACTATATTGCTACGAGTGATCCCGGTAATAGCAAGGTGTTATGGTAATCGAGTGCTGGTTGGCTGTCTGCCGTGTGGAAAGCTTGCAGCTCAATGGTCAATGTACGCCGTTGTAATTGCAGTTGCAGATGTATATTTCTGTATTTTATATGGCCGGTCCGGATGCCCTTCGCATCTTAGATGAATTAGAGATAAGACATGAAAAAGCAGCCTGTAGTAGCTTTAAGCCACAATCAACTTTTTTGACAAGAATGGGTCATGACAATATAGATACTTTTCATGATCTAGTGGGCAATGAGCTATTAAATTTTAGACAAAAAAATTGGCCCAAAAAGATGAGAAATTTCAGACATAACCTCACTAATGCCCAGAAGAAAGCCATAAATGACTTAGCAACGGATGATAACATTATAGTGAGACCTGCCGACAAGGGGGGGAAATTGTCATCTTACCTAGGGAAATGTATATAGCTGAAGCGATACGCCAACTAAGCGACGGTGATACATACACAAGATCCACCCGATTAGAATATAGTATCAGTGTTACTGACATCTGGGAGAAACTACACAAATGGAAAGACAAAGGACTGGTGGAATGGGCGGAATTTTGTTTCTGGAAGAAAGATCACCCCATTCTCCCAGTCATGTACCTACTCCCAAAGATCCACGAAAGCAGAGAAAATTCCCCGGGAAGACCTATAATTTCATCGAGGGGTAGCGCCCTCGAAAATATCTCAAAATATGTAGATCATTTTCTGAGGGAATTTGTGTCCACTCTACCTTCATACGTGAGGGTTACCAAGGATGTTTTGAGTAAAATTGACAATTTAGAGTGGAAAGACAACTACATACTCATTACCCTGGACCTAAACTCACTTTATACAGTGATAGACCATAAACAAGGATACAGGCTTGTGCTAGATTCCTAAAAAGCAGAAACATCAGGTTCCTGGAACATACAAACATGATCTTAGACATGATTAGATTCTGTCTAACCAATAATTGTTTCATGTTCAATGGTGAAGTCTACAAAGGCATGGTACCGCGATGGGCACATGTTTTGCGCCGAGTTTCGCAAATCTGTTCATGGGGGCTTGGGAGGAGGATAACAGATCCAATATACACCATCAGGAAGCCTTCAAAAAGGTGAAACTATGGCTAAGGTATATAGACGACATTTTTGTTGTCTGGCAGAGAGAAGAAAATGAAGCACTGATGTTTATTGGGGCTTTAAATCAGAATGAAATAAATCTCACCCTGACAAGTACCATCAGTAGAAAAGAGGTAGAATACTTGGACACATGAGTAATAGCCAAATACATACTGTACTCTACTGCAAATGCACCGCAGGGAACACTCTACTGCATGCTCAGAGCATGCACCCAGATAATCTCAAATGGAGTATTCCATTTGGGGAACTGCTCAGAGCAAAAAGAAATTGTAGCACCGAAGCAGACTATCAGAAAGAGGAGTCTATAATGATTGAAAGATTCAAAGAGAGAGGGTACCCGCCTGGGTCCTCAAAAAGGCAGTTGAAAGAGTGAAAGATATAGACAGAGCTAGTACCCTTGGAACAACAGAAGTAGACATGATTGACAAAGAGGATGGGAACACTACACGCATGATCCTCACATTCAATGGCAACTCTAACCAGACACGCAGGGTAGTCACACGACATTGGAATGTACTTAAAAGCGACCCGGTTATAGGCAAAAGCCTACCTGAAGGCCCAAGCATAACATACAGAAGGGGACGTAATTTGAAAGATCTACTGGAACACAGTGACTAGACCAAAGACACTGGGAACAGGGGAATCGCCCTGCAAGGCTTTTTCCCATGTGGCCACTGCAATGCCTGTGGGAATAGCTGAATGGTTAAAGAATTTTGGAACACCAGCACCAACACCATGATTAGTATCACACAGTTCCTGACATGCACCAGTACCTTTCTCATCTGTGTGCTGGAGTACCCATGTAAACTTAGATACGTGGGCAGCACAATACATATGGCAAAAAAATGTATTCTGGAACATATGAGGGCCATCACAAACAAAGACAAACAGTATCCTATTGCCCGTCACTTCGAAAGCCAGCATTTCCTAGACTACACCAAACAGTCATACTATGCCATAGAACAGGTATTGCCTAAAATAACGGGAGGTAACCGGGTGCTAAGACTAAGACAGCAGGAAACCAGAAATATTATAGGTATGTGTACCTGTTTCCCCAATGGACACAATTTGGATGACGAGATGGCAATACATGTACAAGACGAGTAGTGGACTCACATCCTGAAATGTGTATTCCATGACACGAAATGCATTGTTTCTCTAATGCTGACTTTGTTTATAGGTTTATTATGAACCCTACAATTTTCTAATAAGTGCATTATATATGTCTCTCTCTAACAGGAGGAAAGGAAGGGAATGTGTTTCAAGCCAGTGGCAACGGGATCCCTACCCTTTTCTTCATACCATCCTACAGTCACACTCCAGGATGCAGATAAGATTTTAACTTGTATTATTGCACATTTGTTGAATATGTTTTGAGAGCACTAGGGGTATTTTTGCAGGGGGTGAGCAAGCCAGACATTTCTCTTGGATGTAATAGAGACTTCCCGAACTTGAGATAACTGTGATATCAAGCAAGGAATGGATTGAATTTTGGAACATTGGTATAGCTTGATCAATATACCTGTATAATGATTTCCACTCTACGTTTTATACATTTGTAGCACCAGGTTACTAACATGTCCCCACTGCTGGATTTATCAGCCATATATAGAGGTGCGATAAAAGCATAAGGACATGCAGGACTTACGAAACACAACAATACATCACTTTGGCCCACTAACAAGGGTAGCCATACATCATACAGAAACACATCATTCTGACCCACTAACAAGGGTGGCCATATAAAATACAGAAATATACATCTGCAACTGCAATAACAACGGCGTACATGGACCAATCTTTGCAAGCTTTCCACACGGCAGACAGCCAACCAGCACTCGATCACCATAACACCTTGCTATTACCGGGATCACTCGTACCAATATAGTTACATACAACATTATCAATACAAGACACTTGTCAAGCCTTGAAATTCATTACAAAGCTAGAATTTCCAAAGGCAGGATTGTAATCACACGCAGACCACAAATGAAATTTGCGGGTTGAAGTGACTTTAATATATCATTTTGTATCAGAACATTATATGTATGAATATAACATTATGTATTAACATTAGATGCATTCGGCGGATAAACAGGATGAATGTTTTCCCATTTACAATATTAGTTTACTTTTTAAAGATGACGTCAAACGATGATTCGAATGTAACGCTTTTGAAGTCCTTTCACTATGTTGATTACACGAGAGTATGTATTGTTCTGGCTTTGCGAGATGCCGCTGTGTGAAGAAGCCGTTTCGATGGTGAAACGCATCACAACGGGTTTATGAGGAAATAAAACCCCAACGTTGCTGCCAAAACTCTTGTGATTTCCTGATGTTTGAGTGGGTCTGAGAGCGCGAGTGGGACTTTGTTTTCTAAGGATATTGACTACCGGTTTTCTCCACCGCCGTCGCGCCACCCCTTAAAAGACTAGGAGCACTGAAAGGAGTATCTTGGATTAATTAAATATATATATATATATATATATATATATATATAGATATAGATATATCTATATATCTATATATATATATATATTTCACCAATTTCAAAACACGCAGCACTCTCAGTTTTGGCAGGATAACGATTTATTCAAACTTTAGCAGAGCCATTTCTCCTTCACCAACACGTTTCACCCTGCTGGGCTTGATCATGATGCAGTTTTGCGGTCTTTAAAAAAAAAGAATATATATATATATGTGTGTGTGTATATATATATATATATATATATATATATATATATATATATATATATATATATATATATATGAAAGAAATGAATCCTACTCCCGGGAAGAAGAGGCACGTACACGAGGCATGAATGGATCAGGCTTCTTTATTGTTATCCGGGTCTCCCACGACCCTGCAGAAAAAGAGAGACGCGTTTCGCCTGCGCAGCAGGCTTTATCAATCTAAAAGGCGCCATACCATTGTTGATATATATAGCCCTCCTCCCTCCTTCAGGCATACATAGACATAAAAAATAGACTGTGAGGTAGACATTATTAATAGAAGACAGACTAGCCTTCAACATATGAGTGCCTTGCAAAGTGCAAGACAATTAGAGTTATAAATAACTGCATATTCCACTGCAGACAAATAATGTCATCAATCATGCAAGAATTAATTCATGAAACATAGGCAGAAACGATTATACATAACAGTCTGTTTAGCCTGAAAGTCATGATAACATGCCGAGGTACTATCATAATAAGACAACATACTGGCGCCAAATGCTCTCCACGAGCGCTGCCTTCCTGATAATAAATCTATTGTATTGAAAGAGATTTAAAAACCTGCACAAATAGCAGGTTGTGCTGCCTGCATAAAAAATGCCTTCTTGCTCCCACTTGGTTGTCACAAGGTTCAATAATACAAAGTCTGTCCGTTGCAATTCTAGAAGAAAGCATGCCAAATGACTGTTCATCAAGAAATGTATTTCAATTGTGCGCAAAAATACGCACTCTTGGTGAAGGCAATATGAAATAATAGCGCTGCCTAGGGGCTCCGAGTTACACATGCTGTGCATATTTCCAATGGCGATATCAGCCTATGGGTGTTGGCTATTACTCCGAGTGGGACAACATCTCCCATAATCCCTCAGGCGGCTTTATCAGAGTTTCATCAATAATCATTACGGAAGTTCAAATTGCCTCAATTTCATAAAGTTATTGCAGTTATTACCGGAAACATTGTCCCAAGCAGCCAAAGTTAAAAGGGATTAATGCAGAGGGCGACGCAAATGTCTCAGTTGCCAGGCAGCACAACGTAACATGGTCATAGGCACATATACAGGGTAGTAGGAGACTGATGTGAATAAGTTCAGTATGCCCAACACACCTCACCGTTTAAGCGTCGGCTACCACAGTGCCCAGTCACCAAAGGTCACCAGCATCCTAGGCAAGGCATTTCCTGCTGTGGAAAGCAGACCACCGTGCTGGCAGTCGGCAAAGACCGCCCCGCTCCGCAGTCCGGGATCCCCACAGCTGCCATCCTTAATCTATATTTAATTAATCCAAGATACCAGGTGGGTGTACAAATAGTGCAATAGAGAAAGGACTCACTAACCGTGAGCAAAGCCGTGGAGGCTGAAACGCGTCGGTTGAGCTTTCTAAAATAAAAACTTTTCCAAATTGCATCTTTCTCTGAGTGCCGCGTCTCTTGGTGAGAAATAAGCGAATTAAGGGTCTGGGTCCGACCCCTACGCTGAGCACCCGCTGATAGTGTGCGTCTGAAAATCATGGACCACTTTTGTGGAATAGAATATATATTCCACATATATATATGCGCTAAACCAGTGAGTTCACCTTGCTGGTATTTAAATGTGCGCGTTTCTTGTGTCTGGGCTAATGAGCATTGAAGAAGGCAGAAACGCCGAAATGCATTTGCTCACAATAAATCAGCTTGAAGTTCCGTGAGTGCTGCACATCTTTGGAGCTTTTGTTTTCCATGAATTCACCCTCATGTCAGTGAGAAAAGGCACGATTCCTGAGTTCAGGAGTGTGGGTGAGACTCGGAGCTGTTATATATATATATATATATATATATATATATATATATATATATATATTCACTGAAAACTCCAAACGCCACTTGCAACCAACTAGATTAGCGAAGCGTCAAGCAGGAGACGGACCACCAGATTAGGTAACAATTCTTTTAATCCAGGTTACACGTTCGTTGTCAGGAAATGCATAACGCGTTTCGGGCTACAAGCCCTTGTTCACATGCACAAGACTGTTTGTTACATTTTCACATTTATAATGCCAAGTGATCACTGGTACACGCCCCTCCCACACATCATGTGGTCATAGACATAGTAAACATACTTTTTACCGTGACATGTGCAAATAAGCTGTATAAATACTTATATTAGACATGAAATCATTGTCATATATTCTGGAAGCAATTAAAACTATTACGGGATAAATCCGTTAGTTGCACATGTTATTTCAATTTTACCACATACAGGCACCCTTGGTTCCATAAGGGATGCGAAGATTATTTCTGTTTATAAGTCATTATCTTATTTGGGGGTGGGCATAGTCCAGTGGATAAAGTGTAAAGTGCTTAATATTAGTGCCAAACAGTGCATGTCCTAAAGTGCAAAAATTCACATCAGTGCTACAATATATTTACAAGAGAAGGAAAAAAGTGCATAATGCCTGATAAAACTACCTGCATTTAGAAATGATTGCTCCATGCTAATTACACAACCGGACAATAGTCACATTTTGTATGATAAAAGCTTGATAAAAAACATTTCATATTATTGACAGGGTTCATCATAAAAAAGTGATAAAAGGTAGTGATAAAAACACCCTGTGTCTAAAATTAGTGTTAAAATTAGATATATCAAAAAGATGTTTTATTTTATTATTGAACATATTTACATAGAGGGGTTGATAGTAACACAGATTATGATCCCTGGCTAACAGGGACCCTGACTAGCCAGGGCTAGTACAGCAAATATATACCGAAAAGGGCGACATTGATTATTGATATTGCAATTCCCCTGGCAACAGGGAACCTGACTGCCAAGGGTGGTATAAATCATATGAATTTACAGGAGATCAAAATCAGGAAATGCCACTCAGGGGCCAGCCTATAAAAAAGTATGTAAGTCCTCAGTGTTGTTGAGGCCATTCGGCCACTTGCTGTCGAATTCCAGAATCATGTTCGATTCGAGCTGTCTGAGCCTTAACTCTCTGTTGCCACCTCTTCGTAGTTTAGGCACTGCCCCTACAACAAAATATGTCAAACAATTAATATCTTTGTTGTGTTTGATTTCGAAGTGGCGTGCCACTGGGTAGCTGGGGTCACTGTGCAGAATTGCACGCAGATGTTGCAGGATCCTGACGTGCACCTGCTGCTTAGTGCTGCCAATGTAGTTAAGGCCGCAGGTGCACGTCAGGACATATACTGCAAAATCTGTCTTGCAGGTCTGTTGACCAACAATTTCAGTTGCCGTGTCGCTGAAAGGGGTATTGTAATGAGTTTTGTTTACCCCAAATTTACAGGCACGGCAACTAGCACATTTTTGGAAACCACCTGCAGATTGCAGCCAGTTCGCTTTTACTTTTAATTCTGGACATGATTGGTCCAAGACCGCGCTCATGTTGCGTGCTCTGCGAAAAGTTACTGTTGGTTTCTGCGGTAAAAAGGACCCTAGGATACTGTCAGATAAAACAATGGGCCAGTTCCTATTGATGATCTTTCTGATTTTGCACTCCTGGTCACTGAAAGAGGTAATGAATCTAGGACAAAGTTCAGACTTGTGCTCTGATGAAGTGGTCAGATCTACCTCTCCATCAGTAACAGGTGAAAGGCTCTCACCGGTCCTTAGATCACCTTTAGCCAAAGCTCGATCAAAAGTTTTCTTGGAGTTCCCCTCTTCCCCTCAGTCGTACTTCTAATTCTCCAACACATTGCATAAAGTCAACCTCAGAGCTAAAAATCCTTTTCAGTCGGAGAATTTCTCCATATAGGATGCTCTGGATGGTATGTTGTGGATGTAAACTAGAAGCATGCAAGGTGGTATTGCCTGCGGTCGGCTTTCTAAATAACGTAGTGTGGAGTTTCATCGAGTCATCAATATAGACTTTAACGTCTAAAAACTCAACCTGACACGCGCTAATATGCGATGTAAACTTTAAATTCAGGGAGTTATTGTTGATTTCCTCGATGAAGGAGACAGCTTCCTCCTTTGCGCCTTGCCACACAATAAAAACATCATCGATGTACCGCAGATATTTGATTATCTTTTCATTGACCCACACCTTATGTGTCTCATTGAGGACCCACTCCTCCCACCAGCCAACGTGAAGGCACGCATAGCTGGGGGAGAAGCAGGCCCCCATTGCCATGCCTCTCACCTGTCGCCAAATCTCCTTACCAAAAGAAAAGTAATTGTTATTCAAGCACCACTCAATGAGACTTAAAATTGCCTTATTATGTTGATAATAATGTGCTGGTCTCTGGCTCAAGAAATATTTTACAGCATTGAGGCCATCTTCATGTGCTATACTCGTGTATAAAGATTCAACATCGAGTGTTATTAATAACATGTCCTCCTGCCATTCAATTGTCTCTATTTTCTTTAAAAAATCTGTGGTGTCACGGACATAGCTAGGTAGCTTTTTGACAGGGTCTTGAAGGAAGAAATCTATATATTGGCCTACCCTTTCACCCACATTATTCAATGCAGATATAATAGGTCTGCCAGGCATAGGTCTAATACCTTTGTGCACTTTTGGTATCAAGTAAAATGCAGGGAGGGTTGGGAACTCATTATGCATAAACTTGAACTCATCCCCTGAGATGAGTCCTTCCCTGCACCATTGTGATAATAACTTATACAAGCTTTCACAGGCTTTGCCATAATCCTTATTGCTAGATTTAACATAGCAGTTAATGTCATGTAATTGTCTATGCGCTTCCGTGATATATTCCCCTTTAGGCCATAACACCAAGTTCCCACCTTTATCCGCAGTCTTGATTACAATGTTAGGGTTAGTGCTCAGTTTCTTCATAAGGGCATAGTAATTGGCACGTTGTTGGTTAAATACTTGCCTCTTGTTGCTGTTGGTTGATTTGTAGAGAGCTTTGATTTCCGTGGTGATGCAGTCATGGAAAGTATCAATCGCATCTTTTGCCATCATAGGGACAAAGTCAGACTTGCCTTTAAATGGAGTTAGTCCTGCTCCTTTTGGTATCATATGTATTTTACTCAGCCTTCTTTGAGTGGACAAGTCCGCATCAGGTCCCATTGGTTGTGAATCTGTTGCTGCGTTAAGATCCAGCATATCCAACAGAACGGGGACATCTGCTGCTGAGATTTCAGGAACCCCTGAAGTTTCATTCGTGGGGAGGGCAATGGTTCCCGTTTTCAAGGTTTGCACAGTGAAGAACTTTTTCAATTTGAGCTTCCGTATAAACTGGAATACATCAACTCTTGTTGAGGCATATTTGAATGGTTATGCAGGGCAGAAGTTCAATCCCAGCGAAAGTAACTGTTCCTCCGCCTTAGTGAGAGTGACATCAGTGAGATTAATGACGGCATTATTACCTATTGCTTCTTGTTCCGCCATCCTTGTTGTTTCTTTTTCTGCACATTTTTTTTTCTTTTTTTTCTTTTTCTTCTTTCGTGCCTGCTTCTGTTCCTTCGTTTCTTACTGCATTCTTTTGTCGAGGGCGTAAGGTTGACAGTCTTTCCGCCACTAAAAAATCCAGCTCTTCCTCCAAATTGAGGATAGTTAGCGGTTGCTCATTCATCAGCGAATCTCCACTTGAAGCTCTTGAAAAGGTATCAGACTCTTCAGAAGTCACACTTCCCGCGTCGTCAGCGTCTTTGCTGCCACTTGCCCCTCTATTGATGGGATCAGCCGGGGTCTGTTTTTTGTTTTCCTTTACGCTGTACTGCTGACGTTTTACTTTGTTGTACTTGCGCGAGAAGGTGAAAATCTGGCCGTTTGCATAGTCAGCCTGATCACGTGCAAACTTGCTTATTTTCCTTGCCTTGATTTTGTCTCCATGTTTTTTCAATCTTTCCAACATTTCCTCTTTCAACTTCTTTATGTCTTCAGTTTCGGCAATTTTACTGATTTCATCTTGAATAGTGTCTATGTTTTTGAGGATCTCTGCGCGATCAATTGCTGCATATTTAGTCAAAATCCGTACCAGATTCATCGATGCCTCAAGGTTGTTCTGCCCCCATTCCTTGAGCATCTGCGGGTTCGGTTTTTCAAAACTCGGGGCGAGCAGAATTATATATATATGTACACACACACACACACACACATTTACCTATAGTTACCATGTGTGGTAAAGGCATGTGCGATAAAGGCATCCACATGGTATAGGAAGCGTGGAAAAGACTGCGTGGTAAAGGATGTTCCACTTTCCCACTAGTGCACTTTTTGGACGGGAGAGACATGACAAGTATTGTGGAGTCATATGGCTGATGCTTATTATCTATACAAACATATCATCTCAAATCACTGCTAGCGGTGAAAACATCATTGTCAGACAAAACCTCATGTTGTGATTTCACAGATATCAAATCATAATCTGTAGACCTTGTTTCCTGTTACTGATAGGGGAGGCGGGGTTGCCTCTTTCATATCCTGTATATTCCTGGCTGTAACTTGCTATCAGTCAATTTTCTCCAGGTGCCTGAACTTTGGACAGGATTTTGGGCTGCAAGTTATGTCTCTGCGGTCCTGAGTAACCCTTTTTCTTAACCCTGCTGACCCTGCCATCTGACATCCCAGAGTCTGCGGAGGATCATTCTGTCTCCTTTGGGCCACTTCAGCCTGGGGTTTCCCAGTTTATGCCTCATGACGGCTGCTCCCTTGATGTCTATAAACTGCAGCCTCACCAGCATTCACAACGGATCCTTTCAGTGGCACTTGCTGCTTCCTGGGTGGTCCTCCACAGTGCCTTTCCTCTGATGTTGCATGCTGCCTACTGAGTCCTCCGCGGGACCTCTGTTCCAATATTTGAGTACACTGGTGTCTCGACAAACATTCTCCAGGGTGAGGTGGCCAGGAAACTCTATTCATATTTGTTAAGGACTCACCTTTGGTGCCCCTATATCTAGCACACTGTCCTGGGGATTGGCTTGTTTAAAGGTTGCCTTCACTATTTGCCCAGTCCGGAAGGAATGCCTCTTCTCGGCCAATATCACCCGTAGCATTTCCTTTCCTCCCCAACCCACAGCATTTATTTTGGCAGATTCATCTTAGTCCTTTCCTTCCCTGCTTTGTTTGGAAGGAGGGGATATTGGCCATTGCAGGCACCATTAACACCCTGCCCTTTTTCCCTTCCACTACCCCAAACCCCCGCCAGGTTATGGCTACAGCCTCTATAGCCCCGATTCTCATGCCAAACCTACTCATTAGCCTGTGGAGTCCCTGTTTGACCATTAGACCCTCCGCACATACTTCAACTACTAAGTGTATCTGGTCTTCATCCATGCCTCTAAGGAGTACCGACATATGGCAGCAAAAGACCAGGATAATTTCTTTACCCTTGACCCATCCTCTACAAAACAGCACAGAAGACCCTTAGGTAATGATTGACTCCATCTGGCATCACTGATGCAGGTCCATTCATTGCTTTTAAGATCTCCTACAGGAGCAAAGAAATGCATCACAGGGGCAGACAATACTAAATTTTATGTTACACTTTAACATGGTCACCCTGAAACAGTTGAAATATGTATTACCCTGGATCCCATAACTCCATAGAGAGAGTCAGAGGTAGTGCTAGGTAGAGAGTGAGAGTGGTTCAGATAAAGAAATAAAAAAGACAAAGTCAAATAGAGAAAAGGTTCACTTTCCCGGGGGGCTCCTTGATAGGTAGGGGCCCTGAGCAATTGTCCACTTTGTCAATGCCTAAAAATGTTGCTGGTTCCCCGCCAGGCTTTGCATGATCCGGGTGTGGCACCAGTATTTTGCATTCAAATTATCATCTGACATAAATATTGTGCCCTACATAGCATTTGCAAAAATATTGTCTCGCTCTGTAGATTTTCAATTATCACCTCCAGTGGGTCGATATTTTTTGTAAATGACTACTTGGGCACAGAAGTTATGGCAGATGATATTTTTGGTATTTTATATTCTGACAAATAACTGTAGTCTAGGATGAATCTGATTTTTGTATGCAGCTTCAGGCTCCTTGAAATTTCCTGGCCAGAAGAGAGACAGATGTGGGTATCCAAGGTCAGGAGTCCCTACACGAGTGGGGTCCTGGCGCAAACTTTTCATTTCCTAGTGCTTTGTGATGATAGTTAGCCAGGGTGGAGGTGAGAACATGTTTTCTAACCATTTTTTGAAAGCTTTCTTTGCGGTGTAGCTCCTTTCACATTTTATTCTACCTCCTCAGGTGGGGCGTGAGGGTTTTATAATTCCAAATATATGTTTGTCTGAGATGTTTAATTTATTACATGTATACCTGCCTAGACTATAGGGCAATCTAGCAGTGGATGTGTGTGTGGGCTGTTTTTCAGGATAATTGTGGGTCTGTTCTAGGGTCTGGTCGGCTGCTTTTTACTGTTAAATTGCCATAAACAGTGCCTGCTGTAAACACCAATGCATGCAGTCTCCCATGCCTTGAAAAATACGTATACCGTGTGTCTTTACAAGTTCAAAAGTGCCCCGATTTGCAGATGTATCCCACTTTGTAAGCAATGTGCTTCACTAATGTGGGTGTGACATTCTTAGAACTTAGAATGGAACTTGGACTGATGAGAACATGATTCAGCTCACATTGCCAGTTGGAGCAGGAGTTGTGGAGAGAGGGAATTCTGAGGTTACACTGCACCTAAATAAACCATTGAAATACACCTCTTGTGGAAATTGTGATTTTATGTGCACTAGTGAAGGAGAAGGAGTATGTTGGATTATAACCAATAACCTCAACATTACCCTATTTTTGCTTAGTTTTCATAACTCTAGGTAAACTTGTTGTTTTCTTTTACTACTGTCACTGGAGGTTAGTAACTCGTTAGAGGGGGTATAAATGTTATAATAAAATGTCCCTTTTCAGAAGCACTCTCAAGGATCTATGTTTAGATAGGTTAACTCAATCTTCAAAAGTACAATTAGGACTGAGCACCTTGGAAGACTATGGAGAGGAGTTGCTTTCAGCAAGAGGGGATCCAAAGCCATATCGAGCTTGTTTGAGATCTTCACAAGTAAATTGGGAGTTTAACCTGTCCTGTTACTGCTTTTTTAGAAAACATAAACCATTTTCCGTCAATGCCAAGGTTTCTGAAGAATCGCCAGAGGATGGAGTGTGGCATGCTGCACAACAAAGAACTTAGGGCTCAATTCACAAAGGTAAACTTAGAACTAAAGTCTAAGGGTACGATTTTCAAAGGTAAACTTAGACTTGTCTAGGTTTACCTTTGTGAATCTGGCCTCAAGAGTTATGAGTGACCACCGTCCTGTTCCCATCAAGCTAACTAAAAGCATCAGAAGGCCAATCCGTGCCAGAGGAGGCTAGATTGAGTGTAGATTTATAAGTATGTTGTAGTGGACCGCTACCCTCTACCGAACATCACTGAGGTGTTATGAATTCTAAATGGGGCCAAATAATTTTCATCACTGGACTTGACTTCTGTCTCCCACCAGGGGAGACTGCACCCAGTTTGCCTGTGTCAATATCTTTTTTTTTACAATGCTCGGTAGCTTACATTTCTGAAAATACAGTTTGGCTTATTCTTGCAGTTTCAACTGTCCACAGGGTCATGGGAGAGGTGCTGTAGACAATGTAACAGGATAATGTCCTAGTATTTGGAAAAAGCTCTTGGGGTCATCATCAGAGAGTACACTTGGTCTTATTGAGGGTAAAAGAAAGTGGTCTTAAATGGAAGGCAGTAAAATACAGGCTCAGGTTTATGGAGCTAGAGTATCTGTGGCACAAGTCCACATCTGTGGGTATTTAAACTCGGAATGAGTTGGCCAGTGTCACCGTAATATTCGGAGTCCCACCAGTAAGAACGAAGTGGGTGAGTTTTTGGCCATGGTTGAAGATTACATCAAATCCATTCCCAATTTCGCAGAGAGAAGTATGAGGCAATTGTTAAAGAAAGGGACTTTTGTTTGAGGCTTTTTATTTGAAGATGAAGTTGATACACAGCAATGTAACCGACAGAATGCTCCTGTAGCTACGAACTGGTAACAGGACAATTATAATGACATATGCCAGTTCAAGGGGCCTAGAAACAGTGTTACAAAAACAGTCTGGCACAGTTGAAAATATTACATTTATTTCAAGAGAGCTAAAGGAAGATAAGCGGACCTATTCAATATTGGAGAAAGACTCTCTGGCTTTGCACTGGGCAGTGAGAAAATTAAGAAAATTCATTTATAGCCGATGAATGGATAAAGGAAGTGAAACGGGATTGTGAGAAGTGGATTATTAGTTGGGGCCAATGGTAGTCCACCACATATGATAATGTCACTATTCTTGTTATGTTCAGTAAAAGGTTTCAGTAATTTAAACCTGAGCTCAACCGCTAAAGCTATGGCACAGAGAGGACAGCCTCAACATAAGAAAGCGTTTAAAGCATTTAGAAGTACCAAAAGCAGTTAAAAATTAAAAAAACACAACACAATAGAAAGTCCTATACCAGATTATTAACATAGAGAATATTTTAATGAACAAAGTGACTACAAAACAACTAAAACACAATAAGGAGGACCACAGATATCAATTTTTATGAAGATAAAAAAAAAGAATGCCAAAGAGCCCAAAGCATCGACTGCAGACAACTGGTTGAGCTAGACCAAGAGAAAGTTAAGGTTTAAGGTGACTGTTGTGGGATGCTGGTTTAATGCGAGGACCACATCCAAAAGTTATCTTTTGACTTACAAATTTTTCCAGAACAAAAAGGTGGTTGTCAACAAATCGTCAACTGGGCAAGCTGAATCCGAATCCCAGCCATAGTTCAACAACAGGGAGCTGCTGAAAGCAGAATTCTAAAGGCAGAAAAGCTCTGAGAGGATGTAGTCTGGTGTGAGTGCCTACGACGGTCTGTGGTATCACTCTCGGTGAAACCCTCTACGTTTGGACGTAGAAACTTTTCTGGAAGTCAGGTCTACTTCAGCGGGGCAGACTAGCAATTTGGATACAATTGCCAATTTGACGTTGAAGGCTACGGCTCGACAGCGGTCCTACCAATTCTTCAGAAAACAGGATGCTAAGCTCCAGCTTCTATACTTTGGGCAGGACGAGTACACACTAACACCAGCCAAAGGGATCCAGGACATCACATAAAGGATTAGGATGGACTCAAACCGATGCCCTTAGCTGGGTCCAGAGCAGATCCAGTTGAAACTGGTCAGCTGGGCTCTTTCAAGAAAGTGTTCTTCCTGCAGCTTTGGACCCTTCGAGTCCTCTTTTGTGTCCTGGGTATAAGTGGGAGCAGGTCAAGGCCTAAGGGTTCTCCTTACAGGACACAACAGCAGTGGCACTCCTACTTCTTTCATCCACGGGTCCAGAAGTGTTCTGTGGAGGGTACTGGGAATGCCACATTTATGTTGAGTGCCAGATTCCTGTTGGGGAAAGTCCTGGCCACTCCCTAACCAAATGAGGAAAAGTTTTGCAGGGGTATCCCTACCTAATTTTGCAGCACTGCCTGCATGTAGTACAGTAAACTTTCGCACAGTGCTCCTCTCTAGGGGTGCTTTATGCAAAACAGTGGTTTTGGCACTCTTAAAAATCAAAATAACCTTTTTTACAATTGTGTCTCGCCAAATGGATGAGAACAGTCAACAAATGAAAAAACAAAAGAGAAAACAAAATGTACCTTATGTCCAAACCCAAAAAGCGCAAAACACTTATCTTATATTCCACTATATATTTTGATAAGTTTTTTTGAAAATCAGTGTAAACTTATTGCAATACATATATAAACATACACACAGAACAGTTTTTCTGAACTAACATTTAAGACTTAGATGTGCACAAACATTTAAAACATTTACATGTCACAAAACATTCCACAAAATACATGGACATACACTACATGGAAAATTTATATTTAAACACAGTGCAACATTTTGAAAGAAGAAGAAAATTTTTTAGCCCAGTAAGAGATTAATCCAATTATTGGTTTAGTATCCTGGGTGATCATCAACACTTGATAATAACGCGTCGACGTTTCAACCCCTGAAAAAAGCGCAACATTATAACCGTCTTGGTGGGGTCTTCCTGGGGACTAACTGTAAGATCTGTGTGTAGCCTGTATGGGGCTTCCACCCTGTCATCTATTTATAGCACTGTAGTCCTAATCACGTGCTGTGAGTGATCTGTTCACTTCAGAATATAAAATGGTGAGCCATTCCTCCGGCATCAGGCGCACGGGGCTCCATGTGAATTTCTTTGCAAGAATGGAAGGTGACTCCAAGGGGCCTTCCGCCTCCTCAAACGACCCTTCTATGGACTTCAAAGGCTCATTACTTGCCTTTTGAAACTTGAAAAACAATGTTCTCTTTTGAATCAGAGCGATGGGCAGCCCTCGTCTTCTGTATCCCGTTGGTAAAAGATGGGGTGGCCAAGGAAATGGGCAACCCTCCCTTATGGTAATTCAAACCCTGTGCTTTCCCACTGGGAGTGGTGCCTGACTGGCTAACAGGTTAATAGAGTAGCAGGCCCAGGCGTGATCTACATCTGCCAGTGACAGGGTAGGCATGGTTGAAGTAAAATAAGTTCCTGGGTTCATCACTGGGGGGGGCCTTGTCAGGGGAAGGTCAATTCCTCTCCCTTTGTCTCAGGTCTGGGAACCACTTTATACCTAATCAAGGAGCCATTCAGCTTCTGGTTAATAGGTGTTATAACATAACCCAGTGCTCCCCAATAGGAGAGGCAACCTTGCCACAGTGAAAAATGACTTTGGGAGTTTTTTACTGCCAGCATATGTAAAACATAAAATATACATGTCCAGCTTTTTAAAAATCATGCACTCTACCCTATGGGCATTTTAGTAAGTGTGGGTGAAATTTTAATAATGCTAGAGTAATCAGAGTAATTTCAGTAATTTTGTGCTACTGTTTTGGTGCAACATTACCAAAGGTTACACAATTACACCCATCCTTGTAATTATGATGTCGGTGAGTCAGACCCTGACAGCTTGTCGGTTCCGGACCCACCGACATCAGCCCCGGCGGTCCATTGGAGGCATCCGACGATGGGACCATCTTCCCTGCTTCTGACAGGCCCATGGCGCCAGTCATTGTATCAGAGGGTCAGTAATCCCCACAAAGGGGGTGGTGCCAGCTCGGGCACCGCTGTAGGGATTACAATGTTCCTTTCTGCCTGCCCTTTCTTTGCAGTTCACCTGCCATGAAAGGCAGGCTGAAAGTGACTTTGGGGGCCCCTAGCAGGGCCCCCTAATCCCTTGGCCCTCCACTACGGGCCTGGGGAGCACCTATTGTGGTCCTCTAACCATCATTGCACCATGTGACTGGCCATGAATGGTGCCTGCCACATAGTGCAGGGATGTTTTAAATATGTTTATTTTCTATTGGGGCATGTGCTGCAGCCCACATCACATGCTGCAATAGAAAATATACACATTACAACCGCCATGAAGGCAGACGCATTGTAATGCGGGGAGCGGGAGCGCCGACCTATAGTGGTGCGGTCCTGCTTCCGCCATGGTGCCGGTCGGCCGAGAGTACGACCAGCAGCATAATCAGGCCCTTTGAGTCATTTAGCACAAAAATCGTACCTCAGGAGGAACACAGCACCACAACAAAGACAGGTAGCGCAAGTGGCTGCTGGCTGCTACTGTTCATGTTCTGTTACATTTAGTAATATTTTCTTAACGTAAAATGCATCCTTATGTCCATTTTGGATAAGTCGGTGCATTTTTTGCTAGCGAAATATCACTAAATGCTGGGCCATGAGTCATCTCATATAATTTTGTGCAATTACACCACAGCAAATTGCGTGAGTTACACCCACTCCTTAGGGGTGACTTATAAGTATTAATAAAAAGGAAGATTTAGGCCTGGCAAAAGATTTATTTTGTCAGTTCAAATTGGCAGTTTTAAATCTGAACAAGCCATCTGCAGGGGCAGGCCTGGAGACATGCTGTGCATTGTCAGTTTAGTCCACTAGTGACATCTAACTTACAGGCCTTGGGCACACGTTTGTACCATATACTAGCGACTAAAAGCAAGCTAAATATGCCAATCAGGAGAGTGATCAACTTCAACATGCTTTTGTGGTCCGGGCACATGCACTGGGGCCTGGATAGCGGTGCCCCAGTGAATAGAGTCAAATAAACATGAGCAGCCGTTCTAATAGCAATGGAGGGTCCTTATGCTAACTGGAGGCATTTTCTAGCAGTGATGTAGTGTTGCAGGAAGCTATTTACAAGATAAAGGAGGACTGGAAATGAGATAAACGATGTAGTGAACAGTCTTGGTCCTTTTGGAATGTAATAAAAGAGCCTGTGTGCAAGGATGGTATAATGGTATGTGGCAGAAGATTAGTCCATCTAGTTGGTTTGAGGAAATGTCTCATTGATTGTGCCCAGGAATGTCATCCTGGAATTCCCAAAATAAAAGAAAGACTTAGAGAAATGTATTGGTGGCCAGGTGGGAATTTACTGGTGGAGAGGTCTGCAAGAGACTGTTTGGAGTGTTTAATAATGATAAGATTTTAAAATGTGGAGTTCAACCCGTGGTTGCTAGGAAGTTACCTAATGGGCCCTGTGAGACCATTGGTTTGGATATGGTAGACCCCCTCAAAATATCTATGGTGCAAAATATGTGATTGTTGTTATTGAAATGTTATCATTTTGGGCAGAAATATTGATTGTGAATTCAGTGGAAAGATGAGATGTAGCAGATTTTCTGAAAGAGGTTTTCAGAAAAGAATGTTTTCCTAAAACAATCCTAACTGCTAATGGCGTGCAAAGGTTTGCAGGGAAATGGAAGACTTCTTAAGGGAAAGGAGCATCAAACATAAAAAGAAACCTTTATACCATCCCAAAGTAAATGGCATGGGAGAGAGATTTAACAGTGGGTAAATGGAGGAAATACAAAAGACTCCTGCGGGTGGTACCCGTTGAAAGAATGAGTTAAACCTAAGGTGACGGTGTAAAGATTGACACCTCATTCTACAACAGGTGTTAAAGCATTTGAGTGTTTCAGTAAAAGAAAAGTTACAGCTAAGGTATGCCCGTCTTGGGTGAAAGGAGAATAGCAGAGTGCCAGGGTGATGTTAACAAGGAGTGCTGGTGAAATTGGGAAGAGAGAGAAAGGTGTCACACAAAAACAATTTGATGTGCTCAAAGCTGCCAAGCTCACTAAAGTGGAGATGGGTGACTTGGTTAAAATTAGGAACCCGAGGCAGAGTAGCGACTCATCTATGTTCACCAATGTTATAAAACTGTTTAAGAATGCCAATTTTGACCATGAACAGAGTAGTGAAATTTTCACCTCGGTTTGGTGAACAGTGTAGTTAGTGCGTGTATGAAACAGAGTAGTGAGATGCCGAAAAGTTTGTGTGGGGTAAGAAGAATTATAACAAATTGCAAGGGCCTAGCCAACGTAGGGGCATATGTATCAAGCCCTTTTCCTGTTCACAAACAGGCCGATTCTCAGAATTTGAGAACGGGAAAAGGCCTTTTGGGATGTATCATCCCAAATGGGCATTGCAAATGAGAGAATCGCAAAATTTGCGATTGTCTATTTTGCGATTGCATTTAAGGAATCGCAAATTGCGATTCCTTAAATGCAATGTAGGAAGCACAGAAAAATGTGATTTGGCCTTGAGGAATCGCACATTACCACCAACTTCAAGTTGGTGGTGATTTGCGATTTCTTTGAAAAATGCACTTTTTTGCATTTTTCATCCTGCCATGTGGCGCACATACATGCCATTAGGGCATGTATGTGCGCCACATGTGCACACATACATATTTCAGGGTGGAACACGGTGTCCTTTTGTCACCCTGGCCCCCTTGAAATTGCATTCTCAATTTGCGATTCTCTAACTGCGAATCGCAAATTGAGAATGTCTTCCCATTCATTCCTATGGGCCTCCTAGCCAATAGGAATGAATGGTAAGAAATTCCTTATTTGCGTATCTCAATTTGCGAATCGCAAATAAGGAATATGTAGGATTCAATAAATTTTTAGCAAATCCTACATACATTGCATTTTGCGATTCTCTAATTACGATTTGCTAAAATTTGAGAATTGGAAAAATCGTTTTTTGATACATATGCCCCTTAATTGATTATGGAAAATGAGGTCTCCTGTTTGGTATTTAATTAACATTTCCTCATCCTATTTATAAATAAAGCTTCACATCCTATTCATTCTGGGGCTTGCCTTTTCATGTGCTTCAGTC
The DNA here is from genome assembly GCF_964261635.1 of Lissotriton helveticus. Classification (NCBI taxonomy): domain Eukaryota; kingdom Metazoa; phylum Chordata; class Amphibia; order Caudata; family Salamandridae; genus Lissotriton; species Lissotriton helveticus. The sequence continues at coordinate 927,126,888 of NC_136061.1, forward strand.
TTACATTTTGCAGATATTCAGCATGACGACAGAAGAAAATTACTTGTTTTGAAGCTTTTGAGAATGTTCTTTAATACTCATGTATCATATATCCATTTATTTTATTCATTTGAATCACTCTTGTCTTGACTATTTAAATTTGTGTTTGTAAGAAGGGAGATGAGTGACATTCTTAGAACTTATAATGGAACTTGGACTGATTTAGAAGGTTATGATTCTGTCCAAGTTAAGTATTGCAGAGGGTTTTAATGCTTCACCTAAATAAACCATTTGAACACTCCTCTCTTGGATATTGTGATACTTTATATGGGGGAGGGGGCAATTTTATTTGGTGCCCGGCCTATTGCATGTTCCAGTCTCACAATTATTTGTACAAAAGTCTTTACTAAATTTCATTCTGTGTGATGCTGTGAAATAGCATAATACAAATATATATTTTTTTAAAGTTTCATTGATTCAAAATGGATTTTTCAATTATCATGGTAATTTCTCTACACATTTTCCTTTCTCTTGCCTTTTTGCTAGAAAGCTCTATATGTATATATGTTTTATTTGGTTATGTACTCTGTTCCTAGGCACTGCCTTTGTGAATGGTGGATTGCAGCCCTCTTTCAGCTACTTTTATTCCATAGTTTTACTTCAAGTATAATTGTGTTGAAATTAAAAGTTAGTTACACGTAGGTTTCTTTGTGGTTCCCTTGGTTGGAGGGCTTTTCAGCTCACAGCTGGTTAGATTTATTTGCATAGTGAAGACCACTATATGTGTATACATTATTGATTTTTTGGGCATCTCCATGTGTATCCACAAAACAAAATATAGCTGAGATTAAGACTTTGCGCAAACAATGTTTTCTGATGGTAGATATTTAAAAGCCAAAAAACAACCATTTTCAAAGCCACGCTCAATTTTCAATCATTAGCATTATACCTATAGATTATTTCTGCATGGCGGTCAGAATGTGTATATTTTCTATTGCGGCGTGTGCTGCAGGCTGCATCACAACTGTAAGTTACTTAAATGTGTGTGTTCTCTGATAAGGGTTACAATAAGACCAAAGCAAACTCAAGCTGATGAAACTAGTGGTGTTTATTCACAAAGGCATTTATGAGTATGCAAGTATGGTGAGTACTACTTCATAAACTCATAAGTGTCTTGGTGAATCAACTCTGAAATGTTAACTCATTATTAGTGAAAGGGGAATGGGGGCTCAGCCCTTTCTATTGTACTAATGGTGTGCAACCATTCCCATTTTATTCCCATTTTAGCTGTTTCGGGCCAATTCACAAAGAGATCTAAGAGTATGTAAAGTAAGGCTTCAGCAGTACATTTTCAAATACTCATGCCTGCCTTTGTTTCTCTTACACTTAATTTCACAGAAACTACTAAGAATACTCAGATTTCTTTACATGTATTAGGTTTTATGTTTCTTTTTCAATCAACCTTTTTTACTTTATGTTTTTATACATACACCAAAGGAAAATCTGCTTAGCAATGCTACAGACCACAGAAAGTCCACGGAAGTCAAAATGAAACTTCTTATTGACTAACCTATATTCAAACATGAGATAAGTCACACTCTCTGAATCAGTGAGATCTCAGCTTTGCAAAGAACTATGCAACAGTTTATTTTAGGTTCCCATGAGAAACTTTTATAATAAAGCAAAGAATGTACTTGTCAAAAGAAGCAGAATGCTATTCAATGTGTTTTAAAGTATAGATCTCTGTCAGTGTATGTTTTCAGTGAAAGATGATTTTGGGAATGGCAATAACAAAGATCTGGGTTAGTCTTGTGAAATGACAGCATCTGATGTGCTTTCTGACCAAGGTATTGTAGTATTCTGATCATATAAATTTGTTTGCCTCAGGTTAACGTTTTGTTCGTTAGTTGTCCTATTTTGTTTCACAATTATTATGCAATCTTAAACACACCAGTAAGGTATAGGGACCCCAGAGTATTGATCAATTGGAGGCCAAATGTTGTGAGTCTATGAATTTACCTGTATGTGATAACAAAGTTCAGTTTCTGTCTTTGTGCATTCTATAGATCATAGGTATGGTCTCTATCCCAAACATATACAAGTATTCGAAAATTAGAATGCCGATGACTTGATATTAACTATTGAAAAAAAAACCACAAAACAAGCCATTGATGGACAGAATGCAGAACACTGTCATACATTCATCCCAGTACAGAGATCTGGGCCTAAATCCACAGTTTGTTTGCTCCTTGTGCCAGTTCGGTTTGAACCCAGCCATATGCAAATCACTCCTGACCCAGCTCGCTATGAGAACAGTCCAGCCCAAACTGCCAAGCCAGGTTCTCCCTGGACTGGAAACAAGCATCCTATACCGATCCCAGGATTATTGTTTCCGGTCCACGGAAGATCTGGCTTGGCAGTTTGGGCTGGACTGTTCCCATAAGGAACAAGGTCAAGACTGATTTGCATATAGCTGGATCTATACTGAGGTGGCGAAGTGAGCTGAAGGATGATGATTGATTCAACCCTGCTCTGTGACTGGGGGTGAGTGTCTGAAACATTTCATCGCTTCATCCATCATCTCCTTGTGTTTGCTTTGTTTGTTAATGTTAATGTTAATGTTAAGCTGCATTTATAAAGCGCACTGACACCGGAGGTTTCCTGGCGCTAAAATTGTGATTGGGGTAAGGCTGAGGACTAGTGGGAGTTCGAGAAGAGCCAGGTCTTTAAGCTCTTTCTGAAGCTCAGCAGAGTGTCAGAGGTGTTGATTTGTAGGGGGAGAGAATTCCACAATTTGGGTGCCAGAAAGCCGAATCTGCGGCCGCCCAGTCTTTTTAGTTTAACCGCCGGAATGGTGAGCAGGTGGAGATGGGCAGATAGGAGGTTACGGGCCGGGCCATGCGGGTTGATGAGGGATTTCAGAAAGGCCGGGCACTTGGTCTGCCGGGCCTTGTAAATTAGGCAGCCAATTTTGAAGGCAGCCCTTTGTTCAATGGGCAGCCAGTGCAGCTTAAGCAGAAGGGGTCTGGCAGATTGCCATTTAGGGGCTTTGCAGATGAGTCTAGCTGCCTGGTTCTGCACCATCTGAAGGCGATGGAGCAGAGACCTAGGTAGGCCCCAGTAGAGAGAGTTGGAGAAGTCGAGGCGGGAGAGAACAAGGGAAATGACGATTTGCACCAATGCTTCATGGGAGAGCAGGTGGGAGATTTTGCGGATTTTTCGTAGCAGGAACATACTGGCTGAAATGATGGCTCCGACATGGGTTTTGAGAGAGAGGTCATTATCAATAGTGACGCCCAAGCTTTTTACCGCGCTCGACGGGCTGGGAGGAGTGCCTAGCTCGTTTGACCAAAATTGTGGACCCCAGTGTGCCGAGCTAGTGCCAGGCAAGATGAGTTCCGTTTTCTCCGGATTTAATTTGAGCTGGTTGGAAATCATCCATTGTTGGATGTGAAGCATTACTGCCTGGAAGTTAGATACGGCATCAGGGATGTCTAAGGGGAAAATAATCTGCATGTCGTCTGCATAATTGAGGACAGTGCATTTCCAGTTTCGTAGTGAGTGAATTAACGGTCGGAGGTATAAATTAAAAAAGTAGTGGTGAGTGGTGAGAGGGAGGATCCCTGAGGGACTCCACAGGTAGTGGGTACCTGGGTGGCAGAAAAGGGGCCTAGATGGACTGTTTGCACTCTGCCAGAGAGGAAGGACTTAATCCATTCCCGGGCAGGGCCTTGGATGCCCGCCTGTCCGACACGGTGGAGAAGGATGTCATGGTCCACCGTGTCGAACGCGGCCGAGAGATCCAAGAGGACCAGTGCCTGTGGGATCCCTCTGTCGGCATTCTCCCGGAGAGTGTCAATGACTTTTAGAATGACTGCCTGTTATATTCTGCACTGCTTCTTTAACTGCATGCGCTGTGCAGGTTGTGCTTTGCATTCTGTATTCTATACAGAGCTTTGCTAATGTAGCATTCCACTTTTCTCTGTCAGTTATTGCTTGGATTTTGATGTACCTGTACCTGATGCTGTGCTGTCAATAAATAACCTATTTATACAAGCTTCTATTGAATTACTACAAAATTGGCGACAAGGATAAAGCCACTCCAGCCATCTACAGCACAGGAGCGGAGTTTTTGGATTCTTTTATGGAAATTTCGGATTTCTCACTGCTTTGGTACGTTTTGGATTACTGCCTTCAGACCTGGATTGCTGCCAGCGTTATTTAAAACAATTTCCTGCTTAGCGCCCGAATTGTGAAAATTTTCGAGGCAACTTTGGGAAATTTTGGACATTTGCATCTTTCAAGTGTTGGTGGCGGTTCAAGCGGCTCGAACATCTGTCTGCTTTGGGATACGTCACAGCGCGCATCTGGCTGCTTTGGGATACGTCACAGCGCCCCGTTGCCTCAGCAGTTCTTAGTGGCCGGAAATCCATCTGTCTCTTACCTTCTCTCCCGAACGCTGCCTGAAGTACTCCATCTTCCACACGTTCCGCATCAGCTGAAAGTCTGATTCCATTGTACGTGTCTCTTTGCCTGGATTCTACGTGAGCGTCATCACGTGTGGGCGTATCTCCGTCATCGTTTTTGACGTGATCTACGTTGCGTGCCACCATTTTGTTTACAGGTGTCTCCAAGCAACCAGTATACGGAGAAGTTTTCATCGGCAGCCGCAAGGGAAGGAGTTTCTTCGATTTTGGAAGGCGCAGTGTACGTTTATATTCTGTCTTCTCAGCGTATTTCAAGGCACAGTGCTCTTTTCTTTATTGGTTCTGTTTCAGCGTTTGGACATTTTGGAACAAGTACAGTTTCACGACGTACTCAAAGACTCAATTTATGTTCTCATTTCACATCCTTTATGGAATCAATATTGTTTTAAGAGTATGTTTAGACCATTACGGTTATATCATACTGCATGTTCCTATTTGGTTTTCCTTTATGTAGAAATATTTTAGTTGGTCACTGTTATAACTGCATACATTGCAAGAATATTTTCAGTTACAGTTCAACTCAATTTCTTCACTGGTCACTGGTACAAAGGATTGACATTTGTTTTCTTTTATTTCTTATTTATTAACTGTTAAGTGTTTATACAGTAACTAGTGCATTGGTCCTTTGAAATGCAGTTCGATCCCCCAGCTAAGTTTTTACAAGTGAAAGGTGACCCTCCCATGCCTTGGTCTAGATGGAAGGAGGAGTTCTTTAATTACATGAGAGCTATTGATGGGGAACGCATGGGTTCCGAAAGAAAAAAAAGTATCCTGTTACATTGTCTTGGTTCGGAAGGCCAAGAAGTTTTTAGGACTTTACCCCAAATTACTGTTGCCTCAGGTAGCGGTGATTGATTAAATGTATATACAGAAGCTCTCAGTAGGTTGGAAAAAAGATTTAAGCCTACAGCCAATATTGCATTAAATCGTTTTAAGTTCTATACCAGGGCACAAAAGCAAGAAGAATCATTTGACGATTTTCTCACTGCATTGAGATCTCTAACATTGCACTGCAATTTCGGTGCAATGGCCGATGAAATGATTCGTGATCAAATCATCGTGCATATTAGAAACAAAAAAATTCAAGATAAATTATGGTGTATTGGTGATCCCAATTTAGAGGAAACTATTTCTATTGCTAAGTCAACTGAAATGTCTGAAAAGTGGATGGGCATTGTAGATAAACAGAGTTCCAATCCCAGTAAAACCATTTCTGAGGAGGAAGTATGTGCTGTTAGGGCTAAATGGAATGAAAGAAATCCTACATCCAATCAACCAAAGAATAAGAATAATAGTAACACCAGCAATAGGAGACCTGATGCTGTAAATAATGCATGGTCATGTTTTAGATGTGGTAGCAGGTCTCATATTGCGTCATTTCAAGGTTGCCCTGCCATAAACAAAACATGTAATGTCTGCGGTAGAGTGGGGCATTATAGCAGTGTCTGTAGAGAAAGACGTTACAATGCACAATGGCGTACTAGTCCACCATCACGTCCGCCCTCCAACACCTTTACACCCTCAAAAATTTCCTCTCTCAATGAGGTGGAGGAGGAAAAACAAGTTCCTGAAAGGGGTTTCGTTGTGTCTATTATTCAGAGTGGTTGTACTCTAATTACAAGAAAGAAATCCCCTAAATGTATTTTTCATGTTTTCTCAATTGCAATTGAGCTTATGGTGGATTCGGGTTCCCCCTGGACCATCATTACAAGAGACTACTTTAATGAGAAGTTAAAAAATGTTTGTGATTTGATTAGTTTGCAACAATCAGACATTTTAGCAGAAGGTTTTAGTGGATATTTGATTGATATTGAAGGCTTCCTCAACGTTCGGTTAACTTTCAGAGGCAGAGTGGCTCAAATTAAATTATACATTGCTGTGAAGGGTATAAATGTTTTAGGTTGGCAAGATCAATGGGAACTTGGTATTAAACTTAATCCACGGGCAAAGGATCCCATTTCGATGTGTACTGATCAGGAAATGATTGGGTCAATTTGTCCTAATGTGGGGGAGAGTAGTAACATTTCTTTTTGGAGCAAAAGGTTTTCAGTGATCAGTTGGGTAAGTTAAAACATTTTGAGCATCAGATAAAATTGAAAGAAGGTGCCATTCCAGTTAAACAAAAGCTAAGAGGGGTTCCATTGAATGTTAGGGATGAGCTTAAGAAAATGCTTGATGATTTGCTTAGAGATAATATCATTGAGCCTATCGAATCTGCAGAATGGGTTTCGCCTATCGTTTTGGTGCGAAAACCTGATCAATCTTTGAGAGTCTGTGTTGATTTAAGGGCTCTCAATTCTAACATTATTGTGGATTGCCATCCATTGCCCAATATTAATGAGCTTGTTTCGTTGTTTGATGGTGCGCAGATTTTTTCCACTTTTGATCTTAGGTCTGCGTACCATCAAATTGAGTTAATCGAAGATTCTAGGAAATACACAGCTTTCATCACCCCTATGGGTTTATTTCAATACAGGAGGATGCCGTTCGGATTAGCATCTGCGGCCTCCGTTTTCCAACGTGTAATGTTTCATATTTTTAAAGATTGTGATGTATTTGTAAAATGCTTTCAAGATGACATTTTGGTATTTTCTAAGGATGAAGTGGAGCATGTATCACATTTGGATGTGGTATGTAGTAGACTGGAAAATTTTGGTCTAACTATTAAAGCACACAAGTGCAAGGTATTCAAAAAATCAGTTGAATATTTGGGACACACATTGTCAGGGGAAGGGTTAGTTCCCAAAAGATCTAATGTTGAAGCTATCCTCAAAGCTCCTTCCCCAACCAACAAAGAACAACTCCTTTCTTTTTCTGGCATGTGTGAGTACTATAGTAAGTTTGTGGTCAATTTTGCCACAAAGATGGAGCCATTAAGAAGATTGCTAAGGCGAAACAATGAATTTCTGTGGGGTTCTGAACAAGAAAAAGCTTTTGTTGACATCAAAAATGAAATTGTAAATTCGCCCATTTTGAAACCATTTAGGATGGGTAAGGATTGTATTATCACAACAGATGCGAGCTTGTATGGTTTAGGGTGTGTATTATCTCAGTCTGATGGAGTGCTCGAATGGAATGTGGCATTTTCCTCAAGGACTTTGAGTGAAACAGAACGAAGGTATGCAGTTATAGAGCGTGAGTTGTTGTCTTGTGTTTGGGCCATAGAACATTTCAGAATTTATATTTGGGGAAGCAAATTTGTTCTCAGAACAGATCATAAGCCTCTTGTAAATATCTTATCGGTTGGTGGTGGTTGGAATGCCACGGCCAGGATTGCACGGTTAGCTTCTAGGTTGCAAGAATATAATTTTACAGTTGAGTACATTCCTGGAAAGAAAAATGTTACGGCTGACTGCCTGTCACGTCTTCCGTGTGAAAATAAAGAGGACAAGGTAAATGGTTTGAAGGAGTTAGATTTTGTACTAAGTTTAGCTGATGTTGTTTCTTCTCAATATCAGGATATATCTGAACAGTTTTGGTTGGAATGTCAAGCTAAGGATGAGAGGTTTGTCTTACTTGGTAAATTTATGTTGGAGGGTTGGCCAAACAAAACCAAGGCCAGGGATGATTTACTTCCATTTTTCAATGTTGCAGATGAGTTGCATTTTGAAGGGGATTTTGTGTTCAAATCTGACAAATGTATTCCACCCTCTGGTGTTCAGGAGCTTATTTTAAAGTTGGCACACAAAGCGCATCCTGGTATTTCTAGCATGAAGCGTTTGATTAGGCTGAATTTTTGGTGGCCAGGGATGGACCGCTTCATTGACCGTACTGTTAGGGACTGTCCTGATTGTTGTGCCAAGGACAAAATGTTAAAGCTGCATGTTCCTCCACTTAAATCTGTTGAATGGCCTGTGTTGCCATGGAGCAAATTAGCTTTTGATATCTCAGGACCTTTCCACTTTCTTCCAGAGACCTCACGTTTTGCATTAGTAATGATAGATTATCATTCTAAATGGCCAGAGGTAAGATTTGTTGCTAAGGTTACGTCTGAGGTCGTTATTTCATTTTTTCAAGAAGTTTTTGCAAGGGAAGGTAGTCCTGCTGTTCTAGTGTCGGATAATGGGGTGCAGTTAGTTTCATCTGAGATGCAGTCTTTCTTGCGTTCTTGCAATTTCAAACATATTCGCACTTCCTTGTATGAGCCACATGAGAATGGACAGGTTGAGCGTTTTAATAGAGTTTTAAAGGGTTTTGTGGTTGATGCTGTTAAGGAAAAGGGTAATTGGTTGAATGTCTTAAGAGAAAAGTTGTGGATGTATCGCATCACTCCTCATACTACTACAGAAATAAGTCCTTTTAGGTTGCTCAAAGGCAGGGATCCTGCGTCATCTGTGTGTCCCTGGTGGCTTAAGGAGAAGTGCAAAAGTGTGGGTGAAGATGCAGTTGATATTCAGAAAGTGGCAGATAAAGTGGTTGATAAACAAACCAAATCTGCTGAGTGGTACAACCGTAGATGGAGGACTAAAGAGCATGGTCTGTGTGTGGGAGATTGGGTCGATTTTGATGTACCTGTACCTGATGCTGTGCTGTCAATAAATAACCTATTTATACAAGCTTCTATTGAATTACTACACTGCCTCGGTAGAGTGAGCTGGTCTGAAGCCGGCTTTGTTAGGTTCCAAGAAGCCAGAACTCTCTATGAATGCCGACAGACAAGTTGTCACATGGGCCTCCAAAAGTTTAGAGGTGTAAGGCAAGAGAGAGATGGGCCTATAGTTAGCAGAATTGGCGGGGTCAGCTCCGACTTTTTTTAGGAGGGGGACTAGTATGGCCTGTTTGAACACGGAGGGGACCGTGCCAGTACTCAGGGAGGTGTTCAGAAGGGGGAGAATACTATCAGGTAAAGCTGAGAAGACTGCCCTGAGGACTGGAGGTGGACAGCAGTCCTTAGGAGAACCTGATTTAATACTGGTAGTAAGCTCAGAAAGAGTACTGGAGGTAATAGCTGGGAACTGAGTGAGGGAGCAGGGGTTGAGAGAGGAGGAATCTAAAGGACTAAGGGAGATGGAAGGGGAGATAGCGTTCTTGATGTCTGCAATTTTCTGAATAAAGTAGGTGTTGAGCGCATTGCAGGTGTCTTGGGTTGGGTCCTGAGAGGGAAGTACTCTGTGATCCGAAGAGAAATCATTCATAATTTTGAAGATTTCTTTGGATTTGTTGCGAGCTGAGTCGATTCTTTCAGAGATATGTGAGGCCTTAGCTTTAGTAATAGCATTTTTGTATACATTGCAGGCCCTCACAAACTCTGCACGGTCCTCCTTGGAGTAACCTCGTCTCCAGTTGCGTTCTAGGTGGCGTAACTTTAATTTTTGTGCTTTAAGTTCCTCGGAGAACCAGCGATGGGAATTGCCATATCTGGTATGTACAAATCTGGTGAGAGGGGCAAATCTATCACTAGCTGATTGCAGCCAAGTGGTTATCCCATCCTCCATAGAGTCGATACCTGATTCTGGGTTAATAATAGGGCGGGTGTTGGTCACAAAGTCAAGGAACCCCTGGGAGTCATAGGAGTTCCATTTACGACGCAGTCCACCAGGAATGCTCCCTTTGATCGTGATGGTAACCTCTATCAGGTAATGATCTGACCAGAGGCAAGGGGAGATGATTGGGCGAGATAGGGCGAGATTGTGAGTCCAAATATGGTCAAGAATGTGACCCTTGGTATGGGTGGGTAAGGTAATGTGTTGTATCAGATTAAGACTGGTCAGAATTTCAAAAAGCTCAGTAGCATGGGGCCCTGCTAGGTCGTTGTCATACCAATAATTGAAATCGCCAAATATGGTGATTCTAGTGTGATGGGTAAGCAGGTCAGCTACCTGTTCGCTCAGCGACAAGGGGAAGGATGGCATCGACTGAGGGGGGCGATAGAGTAGTACACGAGCGAGGGCACCGCCTTGAGTTTCCAAGCTGATGACTATGTTATCTGTCCCAGGTAGAGTGAGCGAAGCGGAGGTAAGAAATCTGAACTTTTTATGAATGATAGCCGCTACTCCTCCTCCGGGACGGTTCAGGGAGCGGTTGACGCTAAGGATGTAATAGTCTGGAGGAAGGGCAGCTAGAACGCCTGGGTGGGAGTCCGGGGTGCGCCATGCCTTGGTCATGCCCTAAGTTGGCAGGGTACGCCCAGACGTGGGTCCCTTGGTCACTTTGCCACTGGATTCAAGCTATCCTGGCTGTTTGAAGAGTGTTACCCAGAAACCAGCCCCAGGATGCTTGTTTCCGGTCAGGGAAGACCTGGCTTGGCAATTTGGGCGTGGCTGTTCCCATTAGGATCAGGGTCAAGACTGATTTGCATATTGCTGGGTCTGAACCTGTGTGGCAAAGTGAGCAAAAAAATGATGATGGACTCAACCCAGATCTGTGACTGGGGTTGAGTGTCTGAAACGTTTCAATGCTTTGTCCATCATCTCCTTGTCTTTACTTTCGTCACCCTAAGTTGGCAGGGTATACCCAGATGTGGGTCCCTTGCTCACTTTGCCACTGTATTCAAGCTAGCCTGGCTGATGATGGGTGGTACCCTGAAACCGGTCCCAGGATGCTTATTTCCAGTTCAGGGAAGACCTGGCTTGGCAGTTCGGACTGGATTGTTCCCATAAGGAGCAGGGTCAAGACTGATTTGCATATAGCTGGGTCTGAACTGTGGTGAAGTGAACTAAAGAACAATGATGTATTCAACCCAGATCTGTGACTGGGGTGAGTGTCTGAAAAGTTGCAGCCCTTCGCTCATCATCTCCTTGTGTTTGCTTTGATATTTACCAAGGCATCACTTTTTATATATATAATTAATACTCAGACATTTTTTTTAAAAATCACACATTGGTGAGCTTTGTTTCATGATTTATTTTCATGTTTTTTTTACATTTATTCATAGGGCGTCTCAATAGCCTGGTGTTTTTTCAAGGCTGTGAAGCACGTATGTAATTGACCAGATGCATTGAAAACAAATATGCAGATACATATTATAAAGGTTTACTCATGCTTATTGATAGTAGAAGTGGTGTCTAATGTGAAGAGCATTCTGGTGCAGCACAGCATGTGAGCTTCACACATTCTTTAATATGCATGTGCGACAGGGCGTAACTGGCAGTAAGCAAAATGTCATAAAAAGTAAGGACACATAAATTATCATTTTGTTGGGCAAGGTTAATTAATGGAAATAAGACAATCCTTACATTAGCTGCTTGAGGGGTTTGTTTAGAATTTGGCAAAGAGGGTACCCTGACGCACTGGCTAGAGGGTACACTCCCCACCAAACTCACTCTCCACCTGCATGATTTAGAGGCAGGCAGACCGAAAGTATGTAGACGACAAAGCCTGCTCAAGACCTGACATACTGCTCCGATGGCCCAATGGAGCTCTGGACGTCAGAGGTTAGACATCCAAATGTGTACCCAATTTAGAGTGGATGATCTGATGGCTTTTTTTGCTGTCTGTTTATGCCAGGAAAAACCTGATGGTGAGGGACAGCAATAACCAAAAGACCCTGACACCTTGAGAAAGTGTGGGGTTATTAGTTGTTTATTTTTCAAAAACAGACTCCCACTTTGGAACTTCGCTTTTCAAAATGAAACAGTGTGTGAATGTCTGACGGCTGGCTGTCATATCTGATGGAGCTGTCCCTCAAAGCTTTACAACATTGACAAAAACTGCTGTAACAGAGGTTCTTTTCATTGTTAAGAGTTGTCTGTTGAGCTGGTTGGACAACTTTAGATTTGGGGGTCAGATGTCCCTCCGAATTTCAAGAGAATGTTCTCTGCCACCCCAATGGAGTACCCTCTGTCCGCAAAACCCTAATTCAGCCCCTAAGATATATGTAATAAAATATGTCTATCCCGCTTAGGGCCCGTTGTTATTATGAAGTAATCAAGGATTGTATTAATGTCACCACTGTTTACCTCAATAGTAGAATTTAAATTATTAAGCACATAGTTATGATTACTTTATGGAACTAAGAATTCTAGTCAGTACCAAGATTAGCAGCAAAATTGTCCTAAGTTCGCCACAGTGTATAGGTAACTCTTTTGCTTGGTATTTTAAGGTGGAAAGTTGTAAAAAAGGAAAATGACTAATAAGTATCTTTGAGTATAGTGGCAAGAAAGCAAATGTATGCAGCCTCAGATTGTATAGGGCTCCTTGTGGTGCCTTTTATACCTGGTCCTTAGAGGTCTAGTATATTACGTAGCATAGCTAGTGTAATCTCAATAAATGAATAATTCAGGAGAAATATTTTAAAATGTATCCATATGCATGTGCTTATACCCTATTTGAAAGGTAAGTTCCCACTGGAGAAGTAAGCGTATCTGTATGTCATGGCAGGGGAACCGTTAATGCAGTCTGACTGTCAGACAGATTCGGTTGATAACCAATTTGTATAAATTGTGTTAAACATTATTTTTAACTTTGAGCACCTACACAGAGGTATTCTCTGCCATTTCACGCCAAGCAGGCACCTCACAAACAGCGGATTTTAGCGCTGTTTAGAGGAAACATCCCACGGCCGCCATGGCTGCTGAAACGCGAGGCCACGCCTACCGTCAGGCCACGCCCACCCCCTCTCTCCATAAATGTGCCTCCCACGCAAGCGCAGCGGACGAGCGCAGCGGGAGCGCCATTTGCGCGCCGAAGGCGCGCCTAAGGCAAGCCCGTCTGCGCTCGTCCGCGCCGAGACCGGGCCCAGGGCCACATCCCCTGGCCAAAAAGACCTCGATAAAAGGCCACTGAAATACTCCAGCCAGGAACTAAGAAATCTGAGACCCACCTTCACATGCTCCCAGATAGAGCCACACAAAGAAGGTAAGAAATGTCTGTCATGCCCACTTACATTTGACTTTCTTCCCGCTAAAAATGTGGATAACACCGGGATACCGAAATATAGAAACCATACCCTGAAAATCGGCCTGATCAACACAAGATCAATGGTCAAACATAATACACAGACATCTGAATTAATAGATGGACAAAAAATTGATATATTATTCGTCACCGAAACATGGGCAGACGAGGCATCAGATGCTGACCTAGCCTTAGCTATTCCGGATGGATACTCTTTTTCTAGAGTCGACAGAAAATTAAAACAAGGAGGAGGTTTAGCGATCATAGCAAAAGAAGATCTTAAGATTAAAACCTCAGATAAAGGTAACACCTCAGACTGCGAAATATTAACCTTCCAAATAAAGATCACAAATAATTACACTTTTAATGGAATACTAATATACAGACCACCCAGTGCTAAAACCCCCTTAATCGACCTGCTAAGCCCTTTTCTTGAAGCTAGTGTGACATGTCCCGACTACACTATCCTAGGTGAATTTAATTTGCTCCTAGAGAAAAAATCAGACTCCAAGATAGCGGCATTTATTGATGCAATGGCAATCTTCGATCTGAAACAGAAAGTCAATTTAGAAACGCACAATGCTGGACATACACTAGACGGTATCTTCACATCTTGCCAGAACATAAATAAAATAGACACCCTCCCTATTCCATGGACAGATCACAAACTAGTAAGATTCACACTAGAAGTTAAAAAGGACACTGGAAGACCAGTGGAAATCATTAAGCAAGTAACCTATCGTGACTGGTCTAAAATTGACAACCAGGCATTCATAGAAAAACTCCAAACATCTTATCCCACTTTTAACGACAATAGTAACATAGCTTGTAAACAATTTAATGAGTGGATAGACAAGGCAGTCAATTTGACTGTCCCTCAAAAAAAGGCAACCTTGAAAAGAAAAACCCCATCACAACCATGGTTCTCAGAAGCTCTAAAAACACAAAAACAAACGTGTAGAAGAGCAGAGAAAAAATGGAGAACTAATTACGACGCCCACCTCAGACAAGAATATAAAGCTACATTAAACAGTTATAAAAAACTAATAATAGAAGAAAAAAGTAAATACTTCACCAATAAGATTAACGAGTCAAAAAACTCCAGCAAAACACTTTTTGACACTGTCAAAAAACTTTCCAAGTTCGAAAATAATAACCCAGAAGCATTGTCATCAAATTTCTGCAATATATTAGGGGACTTCTTCGTTAATAAAGTATCATCAGTATATGACTCCTTCAAAAATCAGAACAACGAAACTATGGAAGAGGATATATCACACTCAATAAATCCAGTAACCCAACAAGACCAAACATCAGTTTTTAGATTCACACCCCCTACAGCTGAGCAGATCCAAAAAGAAATTCTCACTACCAATTCAGGTAGCCCAATGGACCCCTGTCCACCCAGAATCATGCAGGTCTGTCCCATAGGACTAAGCATAGTTCTGGAAAAATTATTCTCCAAAATTATTAATACCAATATCTTCCCAGATGACTGGAAAATGATATCCATCAGACCACTGTTAAAAAAAACCAATCTAGACTGCGAAAATCCCAACAACTATAGACCCATAGCCAGGATCCCGTTTGCTGCTAAAATTCTGGAGAAGCTGTTAAATACTATGTGAAACAAACAAAGACCCCCTGATTTGGATCAATTTCCTGGGTCAGGGCAAAACAATTTATGTGAATAAAATACCCAGGCAAATCCTTAGTGAACACTAGCACATGAACAGTGGCATTCGCCCAAACATAATTTAGAAGAAATAATCAAAAAACGTTTTTGCACATTTGGTGTATTTTAATTTCTGTTATAAAACATGATTAAATGATAAAAAAGTTTTTGGTACATTTGTATCGATACATGATAAAATATTCCAGCATTATAGCATATGCATGGGTCTAAACATACATCAGGTACATATATATTACAATAAAAACCATCTTTTTATTGTAATATATATGTACCTGATGTATGTTTAGACCCATGCATATGCTATAATGCTGGAATATTTTATCATGTATCGATACAAATGTACCAAAAACTTTTTTATCATTTAATCATGTTTTATAACAGAAATTAAAATACACCAAATGTGCAAAAACGTTTTTTGATTATTTCTTCTAAATTATGTTTGGGCGAATGCCACTGTTCATGTGCTAGTGTTCACTAAGGATTTGCCTGGGTATTTTATTCACATAAAAAGAAGCTGTTAAATAAACAGCTATCTCAACATCTGATGGACGGAGATTGGCTAGACTACTCTCAGTTTGGTTTCCGGGCAGAACACGGGACGGAGACAGCCCTGATCACAGCAGTGGAGGAACTCAGGAAAATAATGGATAATGGATCGAAGGCCGCGCTGATACTACTCAACTTATCAGCGGCCTTCGATACGGTCAGCCACTAAATCCTCATAAAGCGGCTAAAAACAACAAACATACATGAGTCAGCCTGCGCTCTTATAGCCTCCTACCTAGAGAACAGAACCTTCTCAGTTGAATCAGGAGAAGCGAAATCCAATCTGTTCAGCCTACCATGCGGAGTCCCGCAGGGCTCATCAATGAGCCCCACTCTTTTTAATCTATATGTAGCTCCACTTGCTCAAATAATAAGGAACAACGGCTTCACCCCTATATCCTACGCCGACGACACCCAAATTGTGGTGTCAATAAGCAAGGAGGTACAAGATACAGCAGAAAAATACCAATGCTGTATGACAAAAATCAGCGATAAGAGTGAAGTCTTGATACTAGGAGGAGACACAAACATATGGTCCCCCCTATGGTGGCCTACAGACATGGGAAGATGCCCAGAATCGTCAGAAAAGGTGAAAAACTTAGGAATAATGTTTGGCACCAACCTTTCTTTTGACGCTCAAGCAAGTAAACTAGCTTCATCACTCTGGTACATCTTAAAAATGATTAAAAAGATTTTACCTTACATACCGTATGACTCACGCAAAACAGTGGTGACAGCACTGGCCTTGTCCAGACTGGACTACGGAAACGGCCTATATGCCGGAGCAAGGAAGAAAATCTTCCTTAAGTTACAACGCCTGCAGAACGCAGCAGCTAGGCTGATACTTGAAATACCAAAGTATGAAAAAGTAAGCCATAAACTAAAAAGTCTGCACTGGCTCCCAATCGAAAGCAGGATACAATTTAAATCACTATGCTTGGCATACAAAGCAATAAATGGAACTGGATCAAAATTCCTAAAAACACATCTGCAACTATATGAGCCAAACAGACTTCTCAGATCCAGTCAAATCAAACTCATAAAGGTACCCAGATTCAGAAGAACCAATTGGGGCGGTAGAAGCTTTCTGGTACAGACGGCAAGAATATGGAACCAACTACCGCTAAACATACAAACCAGTCCATCCCTGAAATCCTTCAGAAAGGAAGTTAAAACATGGCTTTTCGCTAAACAGCTCTAATTATACATCTTTATGAGCTAGTGGGAATTTCTCAGCGCCAAGACGCCCTTGGGCAATCGCGCGCTATATAAATAGAAAAATCAAATCAAATCAAATCAAGTTGCCATATAAGAACAAAGAAAACAATCTGAATATTGCTGATGTCAGGACAGGCCAGTCTTCACACGGGCATCCTGTGAGCTTTCTCCACCTCTGGGGGCAGACTGGGGATACATCCTCCAGTCTTACTCCCAGAGGGGAGAGACCAATTGGGCATTGGGGTGTAGATATAGCATGATGCCTGGTCAGACCACCCCATATCTTTTTTTCTAACAAAGAAAAAAAATCCTTGCTCTCTAGTAGGCTTTCTGCCCAGCCTGGGGGCAGATTGGAGGTAAGTTCCCAATCTACCTCCTGTAGTGGGAAGTCTGTCTGGTCCCTAAGGGTAGGGGGTCAGGACTAATGTCCAGGAAGGCAACCCTTACTCTATATTTGTTTTAAAAAAATCCTCATGTCTAGTGGGCTTTCTGTTCCCCGTGGGTGACAGATTACTGGGCTGGTTCTGGGATGGAGAATGGCCCCATTGTCTGAGTGGGCCTATACCACCCCCTTTTGAACATTTTCACTGCTATTTAGTGGGCTTGCTGCCTCTCCCCAGGTGGCAGAATATGGTAAACCCACCAATCTCTCTGGAAGTGAGGGAAAGGAAAGACTGTTGGGCCCATTGTGAAGTGGGGGGCACAGCTCGATGCCAGACCAGGCCCACACCCACCTCTTCTGTTTTTTTATTTCATTTTTCCTTGATGTCTAGTGGGCTTTCAAGTCCCCTCGGGGTTTCGAAGTAGAAAGTCCCATGCCCAGGGGAGTGATACTCAACAAACATATTCCCTGCAGTCCAGTATAGTAGATGGCTACCTGCTTGGGTATCGTGGTTCCAGGGGTTCCACTAAGGGAGAGGTACTGATGAAAAGGGGGCATTGATCACTGCGTGGGGGCAGAAATATACCCCGAAGCACTGAGGCTTGGACCGGTTTCACTTTTACTGACTGTGACATCAGCCTGCTGTGTGCACTGCTGCCTATCACAGTAAAAAAAAACAAAAAAAAAACAAGTATATTCTTGAGACATGAGGGAAGCTCCCTCACATCCCAACTGTATTTGTTTGAATAAAAAGAGGATTTTGTTTATTAATGTTTTGACAAGCTGTTCATGGCAAGAGCACTACAAAGGTAGGATGTGAATGGTTCATCAAGTGCACTATGGTGGTCAATTGCATAAGTTCTATCATCAAGGTAATCGATATGGAAATTAATACAATCCTTTATTACTTCATAATAACAATCATATCAAACATGTTTGACGTTTTATTATAAACATTTGAGACAGCTAATACAAAGAATGAATTATTTCCAACAATTAATCCTTCCCAACAAAATGATTATTAATATTGCCCTTAGTTTTCATTACATATTGTTCACTTTCAGTGACACCCTATCACATATGGTCTTGAGATTTCATTATATAGCGTGAAACCACAAGTGCTGTGCCACACCGGAGTGCTCCTTACCACAAGACCCAACTTCTACTGTCAGTTACATGAGTAAACCTGAAAACCCTAGATATCGGGTGAAGAACCTAGCCAAAAGTGAAATAGGTTTTCACTCAATGCGAGTCCGAAAATTAGCTGGAAAGAAAACTTCTTTCTTGAGTCCCCTCACCCACCAGGGTTTCCCCTTGGTGACATGCTTCATCGTAGGGGCCATCTCAGTCCTCTATGAACTGAGGCGTGCTGCGACTTGCGGAATTACGTAGGAGCACTTTGGGGCCGACTATGAGGCCGATTATGATGGCGGACGGACTTGAGTCCGTCCGCCACCATAGAGTAGGAGGGACCGTCCGCAGGGGCAGCGGCGGTCCCTCCATACAGATTAGGATGTGACCGCCAGGGTGGCGGTCACATCCTCTATTTTTAACATTGTGGCGGGTGGAGCTTCAAGCTGCACCCGCCGCAATGTTAAAAATGCATGCCCAGCATTTGCGTGCACAAAGCGGCAGGCACCGCGCGGTGCCTGCCGCTTTGTGCACGCAAATGCAGGGGGGTACCATAGGTACCCCCCATGTGCACCCCCACCCCCCTTCACCCAGGGGGCCCGCAACGGGCCCCCGAAGTGAAGGTCCGTATGCTTTACCACCGCGGAAAAGCCGCCGTGGAAAAGCATACTTTTTACTCCATCCTAATATGGCTGGCGGTGTCTGATAGACACCGCCAGCCATGTTACAGCTTATCCGCCGCGGTTGTAAGTCAACCGCGGCGGAAAAGCGGCGGACTGAAACCAGGACCCACCAGCCATCCTAATGTGGCGGTGGGTCTTAGTGGGTCCGCAGAGGATTTTCCGCATCCTCCGGGCCGGCGGAGGCTTCCGCCGGCCCAGAGGATGCGGAAAATCCTCCATCATAATGAGCCCCTATGTGTGGTGTAAAGTGTAGTGGAGTGGACAGAGGTGAGTTAAAAATACCTAGCTAGTGGGCAAAATAATTTTATTCTTGCTCCTAGTTGGTATGTCTAAAAACGGGGTAGGGTACTGGAAAAACTTAGCTACAATGGGTAAGCAATCCCTAGTAAACATCAAAAGGTTTTGAGCATTCCCCTGAGCTCTTCGTCAGGACTACACAGGGACCAGCCCTGTGTACGCCACTCCTAAATGACCTAAATTCAGGTAGTCAAAAGAAAATGAAAAACGAAAGTGCGCTGCAACTAATAAGCATGCGTTAATACATACATACCATCAAGCATTGTCACCTAGTATCTGCGGGATAAAGAGAGACATTGTTAAGGGAACAGACACCCCCCAAAAGATTGGTGGGTTAAATCCAAAATAATGTTGTCTTTCGCACACATAATGCTCCTCTATTGGACTTTTAATAGTCATCAATTCCTCCCAGCATTAGTCAAAGAGTTGTGATGAGCATACTTTGCTATGTTTGGTGTTTGGATGCTTAACACATTGCCCTTTTGTGGCACTGGGGTTCAGCGGCAGTGTACACACAATACCTCTGTGGTGGGGAGGGTGAGAAGCCAGAGTTGTGTGAAGGAGGAAAGAGAGATGGCGGCTGCGCGCATGCATGCTCGCGTGCATGCTAGCTTGAGGCCACCAAAAGCCTGTGGTGGCACTTTCAAAAGCTGCTTTCTAAATGTCTTGCCAAGCAACGCATGCGCAGGCTCAGGCGAGACCTAAAAAGGAAATACTGGAAAGGCAGGTAGTCGGCCTCTGGCATATATCTCTTAGAATGGATGTGAACACTCACAAATGTTTTAGTATGTATGTGTTGATTATATTTTACAGGTCCACCCCCTTCTCTCAGAATGTCCACAATCCCACCCATAGCCTTAAATATATCAATTTCGTCATGCATACATACCAGATTCACAATGGCACTCTTAGAACATAATAATTCACCAAATCCTTACATAAGCAGGATATAGAATTTACATTCTGAAAGTTATGATGCAGAATTTCTGTTAATAAGTCACGTTTTTAGGCATCTAACAAGAACCTGCTTGCACAAAAAACAGGTCTGAATTGGACCCATAGTTTATATGTAAAGATAACAATGACGCGAAAAAATGAAATGGCTTTGGTGCGATAAAACCGTTTAAAAAAAAAAATCTGTTCCTATTCAAGAAATCTCCTGAAATCTTTGTCTTAAAAACAAACATGTTGCTTACAGCTGGAAAATGAAAATTCTTCTCAAAATAGGATGAACAAATGCTTTCCACAATAATAGTTTATTTTCCTGCAAAACTGACTTTAATTAGTTTTCCTGAATACAAAGACTTTTGTTTTAGATTACTACACCCTTATTCTGAAGATCTCATGGCAGGTTATGTCTATTTAAAGAGCTTACAATAGTCTTCTAAAAATTCAAGTATATTGTGTTTGTAGAGTTGTAGATTGGCTACACATTTGGCCTTTAAATATAGCCTCATGAACATCATGTAACCAATTAGTGCCAACAGGAATTTTTCAACTCGCACTGTCGCTGTCATTGCAGTTAACCTCCAAAACGAATGTGTTGGATAAAGTAGTTCATACAGTATATTATAAGTATATTTCCAGAATGCACAGCGAAAACCAGATGGATTAGGGCTTCAAACTGTGTGACGTTTGGGACTGCCAGAGAGTTTGTTCTACCCTAGATTGTGGAGCTAATGCGCCCTGCCCACTGACTGCATCCCCTCAGCCAGCAAGCCAGTTTGTTAGAATGAAAAGGAGACAGGCAACAAGAGGTAGTGTGGGCAGGTGGCCCTGTAATTCTCAGGTCCTGAGTTGCTTGTCTTCTGGTTCAGAGGGGACCTCGTTCATCAGTTCAGGCTGGGCTGGTCCTTTTGGAGCAGGATCAAGACGAATTTGCATATGGTTGGATCTTAATCTGAGCTGGCATTGTGGCAAACAAACAATGGTCTGGGAGGCACCCGTGCAATTACCAGGGACTGATTTTAACTCAAGCCTCCCACAAATCACTTTTTTGTTTACTTCAGTGCAACACCTTAAGTGTGACAGGTATGCACAGACCTGGGTCCAGAGTTCACTTTGACACTGAAACCAAGCTGCACCCTACTGAAAAGCCCCAACTAGGGCAAAACTGGTCTTGGGTTGCTGATGTTCCATTTTGTAGATGACCTATATTCTATGATCCGATATAGGGTTGGAGGGCCACTGGGAAAACAGGGACCCAGCCTCACTTCCTACTAAAGCCCACATTAAAATGCATTACTGGGGATGGGTAGCCCAGACAGCAGTCACCAATCCTAACAAGGGTTGGTTAACTTTGCAATTCCTTGAACCATAACTACAAATAATTCAGAAGCCTAACGATAGGAAACTATACATGCAGTTCATATTTTGCACCCTTTCCCTTAAAGCCATCACCAGCTCTTGGAGTATCACCCCAGCGCCATCTCGGTCCTGCTCTCTTTGTACCGCTGGTTTAGAATCTCCAGCACATTCCCTCTTTGCCTGCCCAGCTTATCTACGCCTAAGAGCTAAGTGGTTCGCACCAATATGCAGGCAGATGGGAACGCGTAATCATGCGGAGGCTTTGCGAATACTCAGATCAGACCATAGACAAATGGTAGCCTATGCAGTGGCTAATGTTTTGAGCATGATGTGGGGCATTAGGAGCAAACTACTGCAAACTGATTGAGTTTAAGAGGGTTGAGGAGTAGTTTACGTCACCTACTCTGTAATATCCTGAAGTTTCAACTGTTTGGCATCCTATCGTGGACACTGAAGATCAGGGTTGGCTCCATGTTAGTTGTCTGTTGGCGACATAGCAACACCCATTTGAAGACTTTGACTCCCTGAAGGTTACTGTTGCTCCTGCTTTGGGTGTTTCAGATAGAGAGCTGCTCCGTTTATGCATCATATCTCTGGTTCCAGCCCCACACGGTCTGATATCTATGATAAGTCTTTAAAGTTTTTAACAATATATGATTTTTTTGAATGAGCTGAACTCTATATTGCATCTAGAGTTCTGATGTCTATTATATGTTTTTTCAAAGTTATTATTAATTTATAACTCTCTACGTATGAGCTGAATGTACTTTTTACCTAAAGGTCTTTGCTACACAATGTTTGCTCGACCCATATTTCATTATTTTATGTAAAAGTTATATTGTGGTCGAACGACCAAAATAAAGTCTGATTTCATTTGAGATTACCTTTATGGCAATTTGGGATGGCCTGTTCCTATTGGAGCTGGATCAAGGCTGATTTGCTTATGGTTTGGCATAATCTGAGATTGCATTGTGGGTAAAAAACATGATGTACTGGGATGCAGCCCAAGTAATTACCAGTCGCTGACATTAATACAAACATTCCTCCTACCACTTTTTAGTTTACTTAATTCTCAGGAAGATACGACAGGGCTCCCATCTACCCTGAAACCAAATGGTACCAGAGCAAAGGGACTCGAATGAGAGCAAGCTGACATTAAAACCCTCTTTTAATATTTTATTACAAGCCAGTAATACCAGTTTGTTTTACATAGACATGCTCCGATGATAGAACACAGGGGTAATACAACAATGAAAGAAAGTATTTTTGCAATGAATGAAAGCTTTATTGATTAATATCCCTACTGGGATCAACGATATAAGGCAATGTTAATTTCTTCATACCATGAAATCATTAATGCGCATGTCCTTACATTGAAAAAAGTTTTTAAAACTTAAATACATTTTGCCATCCATGTTTATTTATTGACAACATTATTGTTTCATCAGCTCTTCTTAAACTGAGTCTAAAATATAAATGAATTCAAAGTTGACGACAAGCTGCTGAGAGTGCCGGGCAAATATAAAGTGCATGTCTTAAATATTGGATCCCTCCATGACACAAATTCCACAGGCCATTACTGCTATTCTAGTGGCTTTTATAAGTATTAAATAGTTGCACTCCAAGCATAAATAATAATAATACTTGTCTAACTCTGTGATCTAAGGTGACTAACATAATTTTGACGATGATTGTCATCTGAAATAGTGGTAAAGACTTGCATAATTTGAGCTTCGTACAGTGATTGATGTCACTTTGGTGACTTAGGGTCTGATCATGAATTTGGTGGTGTGGGAGCGGACCACCACACCACCGGTCCGCTCCCACACCACATAACCTCACCACCGGTCTGGCATTGGTTCTTTTGGTGTTCCCACAGTGGTGCCTATTAAAAAGGCACCACAATTGGAACTCTAAAGCCCATTCCTGCCCGGCATTGCTCGTAAAGTCCCTGCCGTGTAGGCAAGAAGGTGCATGCAGACAGGGGCACATCATATGCCCCCCTACATGCATCCCATGGCCCTGAGGGAACAGAGGCCCTATAAGGTTTCACCGCCATGAAAAGGGTGGATGTGAAGAAACTCGTAATATGCTTGGTGGTGCTGAGGCGACACAGCCAGCATATTGCAGCACTCCGGCCACTCCCAGGAATTGCGTATTCCTGGTTGTTGTGGTGGTCCTATTGAGGTCCAACAACCATACTTGTAATACGGCAGTTGGACCACTGGTTCATCTGTAGCCGCCATGCCACAGTGGGTTTGGTGGTCCTAAGGACCACCAAATTTGTAATGAGGCCCTTAGTCTTGCGATCAATGTTTTTAAGAAAAGTCAAATTTATGCAGGGGCCCCGGTATATAAATATTTAATCTTGCATTCCTTTTTATTTAAGAACATTTGTAGGTTTCCATGAAGGTGTATTCTTTGTTATGCGTTTTTAGGGATCCATGCCTCAATATATCTGTGAAAGTACCTTCTCTTGGATGAAATGAGTTATAGGCCCATCAAACAATCTGTTCCATTGCCATAGTGAATTAATTGATAATATAAAGTTCTAGTCTTAAAGCCTGCACCAGGACTCCTTGGCTTATCGGAGCCAAGTTTCAAAGAATCTTACCTTTGTGTTGGTTTAAAAAGGACCATTGCGTTATGGGTGTTTTGTACGTAAGAGTCTGAGATGTTTTGATTCTGTATATTTCGATTAAGGCCCTCATTATGATGTTGGGCGGAAAGCTATCCGACATCTCATCACAGGCTTTCCGCCTGACATCAAGGGCTTCCGTGAGACTCTCATATTACGATACTGGCGGTCAGAGGGATATTCGTGGGGGAATTCTACTCCTCTTCCGATGGGCTATCGGGCCCCATTGTGGCAGCAGGCGGAATTGTAATCCCATAATGGCAGTGGAGCCAGCCTCGGCTCTGCTGCCAGGATTACAGTGTCACTTTCCACCTGCCCTTTCATGGCAGTCCACCTGCCATGAAAAGGCATACAGAAAGTGACTATGGGTGCCACTTACATACAGGGCCTCCTTACACCTTGGCCCTCCACTATGGGACCTGGGGAGCACAAACATCCCTGCACCATGTGGCAGGCACCAGATGGTGGAACCGCCGACTAATAATCGGGCAGATTCCATCCAGCTTCGGTGTTGGTTGTACGCTTGCCTGACCGACAACGTAATAGTGCTCTCAGTGTTTAAAATGTCTTCTCCCGGAAGATTTCTAAAACTGAGTTAAGGCTGCCATATTTCCTAAGGCCTTTTTTCCTAAATGTTTAAAATAAGCTTATTATCGAGACTTTGGGAGATCACTTTTCCTAAGTTCAAGTGGTGTTCTGCCTACGTCCCAACAAGTGACAATGGTTTCTTTTATCCTGCATATGCATTCAAAGCTTCCAAATTTATTTGTAAACAAATTGGTGTAAGATCAAATAAAACCACATCATCTAAATACAGTAATATTCCTAGATCATATAATGAAACCTGTGTCGAAAAATTCATAACAGTTACAAATTGAGCAGGGAGATCATATAGATATGTCTTAAAAATAAGGGGGGCAACAGAAGCCCTGTTTTAGGCCGTTCTTAGTCTGAATTTTTTGTGTGAGGTGCTTGGTCCCTCCCAGTATTACCCTGCACCAAGAGGAGGAATGCAATGCTAATAGTAGTTTTAATAAATCTGATGGAATGCCCAATGTGACCAGTGTCCTCCAAAGGGTCGGTCTATCCACTTTGTCAAAAGCCGTTGAGAAGACAATGAAGGTAGAACATTTGCGATTTCCTATCCAAATGTTTATCTATTTTTTTATACCATCTTTATTGGGTGTTAAGGTAATCTTCATACATCAGACATGTCAGATATTTCATTACAGTATTATACACTCAGTATTGTACATTACAGATGTTCAATGCCAACATAACCCTATGTATTGAGATGGAATAGTAACTTTGGAACATGAAATCAAAAACATCAACTAACCAGATGTTTATCTATTAAAGGCCGTACAATTGCGATTTTATCCACTGCAGAGTAGTTTTGTCTGAATCTAGCCTGTTCATGTGGTATAATTCCTTTGGAGAATGCCCAGTCCTCGAGATGTTCTAGTATGCTGGCTGTGAAAATCTTTCCTGATGCATCCAGGAGAGTAATCTGGTGATGGCTGGCCAAGAATAATCAAGAGCCTTTCTTATGGAGAGGTATTACATTAGTCCCTTTCCATGAGGTGTGAATTTGACCTGTTTGGTAATAATGTTGGAAGAGAGGAAGTAACTTTTTCCCCTCCTCCTTAAGATTTGTTTATACAACTTTTATGGGAATTTTATCTGGACCCATTGCCGCAGAAGATAGTACACCTGTTATACATGCTGCTATCTGCTTACATTTGGGGAGTGGTGGGGGGGGTGCTATAAACTCAATTTTATTTACAGGGAGATTTAATATCTGTTAAATCGATGAGGACATTCAGTCCCTGGAATGGAGACGGATAATAAAGATTTCCTAACCTCCACAGTGACATGCTATAAGGTTCCAAAATCGTTTTGGATTTTTATTTTGCGCTTCCCGACAGAGCTCGATACAATTCTGATCAGTTTCCCTTCTTTTTAAGATTTAAATCCTTTGTCCTTTTTTTTTTCCAAGTGGTGGAATGTTAAATGAAATTAGTTTATTCATGATAACTGAAATGTCCTTGTCTTGAACAATGTTTTGCTTATATTCCTTTTTTCTCTTGGGACAATTGATAGGCGTCAAAATCTCATAGGTGATTTTCGAGATAATGCCCTCACAGACGGTAATTGGATTCACCTTTTTATCTCTATGTAGTTTTGGTAGTCTTCTATTTGCTCTTTCACTTTGTTGATCGGCTTGAATTCCAGAATATTTTGCCCCACACTGGGTCCATCTGTGCTTTAACATTTTCCACCTTCAATGCTTAATTTTCTGATTGTTGTACCTGTGACTATCATATTCATGAGTAAAGCTGCATTGCCGCTACTTTGATAGAAATTTGCACAGACTGCTTCAAAAACCTTGAATAAATCAGTGGGAAATACATTATCAATGATAGACGTGCTTGTGATTCCTTTTCAAGTTGGGGTAGCTGGTATGTCAGGAGCCACCAGGCCTTTTACTATTATTTATTGATTCCACTGAGATATTCCGGAAGGACTTAAGGGCATATTAGGAAGAACCTCGTAAAAATTATCGGCATTTTAGCAGCAGAAAACTGCCGCTAAAACGGCGATAATGGACTTGCTAATATGCGTTACAGAATTCCAATAGAAGCCCAGGTTAGATGTCCTGCACATCTAACCTGGGCTTTTATTAGAATTCTGTAACGCATATTAGCAAGCCCATTGTCGCCGTTTTAGCGGCAGTTTCCTGCCGCTAAAACGGCAATAATTTTAACAAGGTTCTTGTTAATATGCCCCTAAGTGGCATATTAGCAAGAACCTTGTTAAAATTATCGCAGTTTTAGCGACAGGAAACTGCCGCTAAAACGGCGATAATGGGCTTGCTAATATGCGTCATAGAATTCCAATAGAAGCCCAGGTTAGATGTCCTGCACATCTAACCTGGGCTTCTATTGGAATTCTATAACACGTTTTAGTAAGCCCGTTATCACAGTTTTAGTGGCAGTTTCCTGCCGCTAAAACTGCAATAATTTTAACAAGGTTCTTGCTAATATGCCCCTTAGCTTCTACGATCTGCTTTTTGTGAAGTGGGGATCAAGCATTTGAGTATCTGCTAGGCAAGGTCTAGCACATTATTTCTGCATACAGATAAAGTATCATTTGAGACTTTAGTATTAAAATCCCCCATTAAGGGCATTGCGACATTATTTCCATTTACTTGAAAGGTTTCAATAGAATTTAGTGTGAGATTAAGTTTTGTTGCTGTCCAGGAAGAACATATATGTTAAATAGAAGAAGGGAGAATCTTTTATAATTTTCAGTTTTAAGAACATTTATCTAGATACCTTGTACATTTTGATGGAAAAGATGAGGATCTCAAAGTTCCATAGAATTTCAGTTGACAATAGAATTGTAAGTCTTCTTTTTGCATGCCCTTTGGTTACTGTCTGTGCAGGAGTGTGCATTACAAAATATGCATCTATAAAAAAAGTTCTATACTGCTAGTTTTCTGAAAGGTAACTTATTGTGGGATTTTGCTCTGTTACTAGTGCGATTTTGTCTGCGCCAAAGCCAGGCAGATTCCTTGATATTATAGATAATTTACTGCCAAAAAGGAAATTTACATTCTGAACTCACTTTGTTTTCTTTAATTGCCCTGGCTAGCCAGAACCAGAAATCCTCCTTAAAAGATGCCTCACATATTTGATGCTCTCGATGGTGATATATCTGCCATTTGCATTCACTTGCATTATAACCATATTAAGGCTACTCGATGTTTATTACCTGAAAGGGAGTATATATATATATATATATATATATATATATATATATATATATATATATATATATATTAGTACTGTCTGTAACGTTCTGTATAGTTATTGCAGCTTTTGAAGTATTACAATTATGACTTCAAGATTTCAGTTTTCACATATAACTATAGACAGAAAACAATCAGTTTCTCTAACTGCATTTATTCTTTAAAATAGAAAAGTACAAAATTCTAGTATTGTTTTAGGTTTTTCTCCCGATGTGCACAGGCTAGTTCTACAATATTCAGATTTGTGCACTGTTTTATAGCATATGACTACTTACACTGTAGAATCCCATAGCCTTCAAAGTGTATACATGTTTTCAATATGTGTAATATTTCTAATTACAGCCTAAGTTTTCCACCTGCAAAAAACATAAATGCAGAGAAATACCAATGCAAGTGAAAAAATAAATGTGGAAAAATACAGAGAAAAATATAAAAAAGAAAGAATACCATAAAACTGGAATTCCAAAGTGTAATAAAATGTCAATGCTGATGACATCAATATATAACTATATCACATGTTAGGAGAGTCACTGTTCAGATCAGGTAACACTCAATACTAGCTGGAGAAGCTGGATGGAAAAAAATAATATACCATGACTGGGACATGTTTTATGTCGGAACAACGCATGCCTTTACCATGCCATTACTCTACAGTCTTTACAACAAATGCACCTTTACAACGCATTCCTTTACCAAGCATGTCATGCAACAAGTAAACAAACAGCAGTCGGCACTGCAGTACAAGAGACGAGAGGCGGGCCTACTAGAGAACGGAGGGGGCCACCATTACTTGTCTGCGCCAGACCTCACATAGCCAAGCAGCAAGTACACAGGAATTCATGGATTCCACTGATAAAGGTCTCATTTACAGATTGGGGTAAAGCGTACACTGACTCCATGGCTACTGTCTAGCCATTTCCGTTGATCATCGGCCAGAAGTCTGAAGCCAGTGGTACGTAGCTTTTGGCCACAGGTTCACCCACCACCTTGGCCATTATGGGAAGTGTTAGCAGCCTCATCTCAGGAAGATCATACCATGACAAGCAGTGCAAGGCGAGCAAATTCAGCAGCAAGTATCAAAAGTCTGCCCACATTACCAACTTTTTCAAGCAGCAGTAAGGGCTTCTAAAAAAATGGCTACAGCTCCCAGGATCCTCTGCTACATGGTTTACCAACTAAAAAGTCTTGCGCGACTGGGGCAACTGGCAATGGGAGCTACACGTACTTAAATGATTTTCAAGGGGACTGGAATGAAGATGTGTGCCCCAGCAGCCCGGGCAGTGACACAGAAGACATTTGGGAAGTGCGGTCCTTGAGCAGTCACTTAAGGGGACCGCCACTCAAACTGTTAAGCCTCTACAGCACCTGCTAATTATTCAATCTGACATTAATAAGTGACCTTGATCCAAGATGGCCGAAGGATAAGGAGCTCCCGCTGGGAGCTCCCAAGCTAGGGATCGCCTTATGGCGAAAATCCCTGAGAAAAGCCCCCCCATCGAGCCACCACCACCACCCCGGGGATCTGAAGACTACAATCCTACGATGCACCAGGGCCACTCCGGTGCTATCGCTGAAAGAAATGAAGTCTACCACAGTAACACGCAAAATCAAAAAAGACTACCGCAAGCAAAATTCTAGTAAGATGGCCGAATGCACAGTTGAGCTGCTAAAAAGCAGCTGAGAGGAGACGCGCTCAGGATCACCCTTCCAGTGCTAATCCATGGCCATAACCTACCTTCCGGGCACTGCCACTGTTACTCTGCATCCCGCGACGACTGCTTCTCAATGCAAAAATAAAAAAAATTAAACTTGGATTACCTTTGAAGTGACGACCCTTGCACATTTACTCTAGAAGCTGCCTTGGTGCCCGATATGTTTTACCCAGACAAAGCAGCGAGAGAGCATTGAGCTCCTGCCTACGAACCTCTCATCCCCATGACGGCCACTCCTGTAATTCAGAAGCCAGAAACAGGGTTCCTCTCCCGATAAGTGGTTGGGGTTTTATGGGATCTCCACTCCACCACTGAATGATAGAGGGCCATGGGACTAGCGACCATGAACGGAATCCTTCATTTTGGTGGGAAAAATCTTCAGCAGTGACACCGCATGCAGCCTGTCTTCGTCCGTCACAAAGGATTGGGAGCCTGATCTATGCCTCACAACTGACGGCAGGGGCCCACTCATGCTCCCCCATCGCTTCCCTGCATGCCTGCATCTTATCGTTGGAGATTGAAAGTTTGAGGCTGCCATGTTGCCCCATCTACTGGCCCTCTCCGCGGCCAGCTTACTTCAGCTTGGAGAGCAAAACCGGCCTGTGGTACTGCAATACTGCAACCTCAGCCCGCTTAAGGGTTTGACACATGACTCAAAAGGGACTGCCTTTGTTCCGGCCCGGTTTGAGTGACTGACTCAGAGTGTTACCCTAATTGGTGCCGGTCTGCATACCTGAATTAATCCAGCTACCGTAGGCTCGATTTCCTATCCCCCTCTACTCTTGGTGTACACTGTTACGTATATCTGTGTTTATCCCTTGTAACTGCTTCATTTCAAAAGTTCTATATATTATCTGTCACTGGTCAACTGTACGTTGTTGTTTTGTACTTGCCCGTATCCAATGTATTCGTATCTACACATATGTAACTTGTGCAACTATTACGTTCCCATCTATGTAAAGCGCTCTGATGCCTCCGGTTCAGGTTTGCGCTGTATAAAACGAAAAAAATTAAAGAAAAAAGAAAAATTACAATGACAAGCCTAAGGGAAGGCGCTGAACTTTGGAGCTGTGAAATGTACTATTCCAACTCCAGTCTGCGCGAGAGCAGGGAAAGAGTAGAAAATTAATGTCCAAGACTGCTTTACCTAAGGCATATTGTGTAACAACGTGTGGTAACGCATTTGTCGTAACGGGCGCGTTATAACTGCAGTGCGTGGTTCACCTGTCGTGCTAAAAAGGCTGTTTACCCTGGGGCTAGATTGCATGAACTGCACAGTGTGATGTTTTTTTTTTTTATTTCTGTGCTAGCTTGCACCAAAGTACAATTTACCACATTGAAACGTACTTGTAAATTGTGTGTTATTTTAATCCACTCTTTCAGGCAAGAAGTGCAGCTCAGCAACGAAGTAAACAAACAAATATTCATATTTTATCTATAAAAGGCTATACAATCTTTGTTTTTTGCTCTCACAAAACAGCAACAACAAACATAAAAGAGAAACTGAGCAAATGTCAATAAGGTGCTAAATAGCATTTTAGCGCAAATTAGCAGTGATGAATATAGCACCACCAGGGGTGGTTTATTCAATCTGGAATTTCCAGGTTATGCTTTTGCCATCAAGTGCGTTGTCAAACTCTGAACATCTGTCTTTGGCTATCCACGATAATCTATAATTAAGACAAATCGTTTCTTCAATGAGAAGCTGCTAAAACAAACATCTGCTCAACTGCAAGGACTGCTTCTCTGTAAATACAACATCTCTGGTGCATTTAACGACACATTCTGGTCTCTGAGGCTCTTTGGCACGGTCCGTTGACAAGTCTGACTTTTACATATTGTAACTGCACCTATTAAATTATTGGGGATGCATAAAGATATCATTATGCATGGAAAGCTATGCAAGTCAGAATATTTTTGTGCGTAACCCTAGGGATTGCCATTATTTTAGACAGTGCACATATTGGAATCCTGCATTTGAACTCTTGTGTTTTTCTGCATATGAAATAGTGCCAATGGCTGTGAATGCAGGCACAGGGTCCTACAAAGGGCAGCAAACCTCCATTCCTGAACCTCTGTCTGCTCACTCTCGAATTGACCCTCTACTATTTACAATGACAGTTCAGCTCCTACATTATAATGTGACTTTATGAATCACAGACTTTGCAACCGCAAAAACATTTTGCATATTTGACGCTTGCCTCTGCCTTTTACACAGTGGTTGTGTGTGCATTTATATGGTGAGAACTGTCAGTAAATAATTTCTGAATGCCCACAGCATTACAAGTTCGTGTGAGCTCACAGTATTTTGCATGTACTTCCCAATACTGGATTTGTGAATTAACATTTGGAATTTTGAACCACAAAAGGCTGCCTTTTGTAAACTTCACTTCAGTGCACACAGATCCGTATTAATTGGTCTCTGACCGATCAGAGTCGGTTCCATTGCTACATTCTAGTTTCTAGTCTCTTGGGCAAATCCCCAGAGCAATATGAAAAGGGGGGGCCCTTGGCCCCCCCCGCCCGCATGGCGGCGCGGCGACCGCCTCCCCCTCCGTGCCTCTCGGTGGTGGGGCGTGCCCTTCTGGGCACACCTCACCACCGATATGGTGGCGCCCTCCCTGGCCCGGATGTCATTGTAGGACTTCCGGGTCAGGGGGGCGGGCCGCAGAAGGGGCCGGGTGGGGGGCGTAGCAACCCCCCCCCCGGCCCCTCATGGATAAAGAAGCTGGGAGCGCCCGGGAGACCCTCTTGTTCCCTGGACGCTCCCCCACAGCGTGTCGTGCCCCGCGCTCGGGGGCTGGGAGGGCACGGTGGGGGGTGCACTGTTGTGTCATGCCGATGGGACACCATTGACTAGGTACCAGTTTAGGCGGGTCCTAGAGCTGACGGTGAGACAGGCAGGTTTAGATCCCAAGGAATTTAGCACTCACTCCTTTAGGATAGGGGCGGCAACAGACGCAGCACTAGGGGGTCTCTCGGCTGAGAGTGTGAAGAAAATTGGGAGATGGTCATCTGAATGTTATAAACGATATGTATGGATTGACATGTTATGACAGGATGATTCTCACGCTTGGTATGTTTTCTGGTTCTTGCAGTTTCTCAAACCTGTGACGCAGGGGAGGAACTCACCGCCGGGCGTCAAGGATCTACACCGTCACAGCACAAGCAGCATGCAGGACGCAGGACAATGAGGATTTGGATTGTGGGCCACTCTTATGTGAGGCGGGCTAAGCATGTTTTTCTTTCAGGAGACCGTAAGAGGAGGGCGGCGCTGAAGGGGTTTGACATCTCATTCTTCGGGAGGGGGGTCTGTGCCTCGGCCAGTTTAGGAACTTCTTCCAGGGACTCCTAGCTCAGCAGCCCGACTCCCCGTCAGTGGTGATACTTCACCTAGGGGAGAATGACCTGGCCAAACTGGGGAGGCGCATCCTCATTGAGGAGATCATCTCCACTGCGGGGTGGGTGGCCAGGACTTGCCCGGGTTGCACAGTAGTATGGTCTCAACTTATCCCTCGGTGGCAGTGGGGAGGGGGGGACTCGGTCAGGGCGTTGAATCACTCGGTAAAGAGGATCAACACACAGTTGGACAAACTATTTCGAGCCCCCGGTTGCAGACGATTCCACATGGGTGTATCTGGGGCGAACAATTCTATCTGGGGGATGGGGTGCACTTGACGGAAGCTGGGAACGTCCTGTGGTCTAATAATGTCTGGGCCTGGTTGGAGGGATTCGCTAGGTGAGCACCCTCTAGGTTACGTCAAGAATGGGGGAGGCCAGATCGTCGGTTAACAAAGCTTGCCTGTGGTGGTAAGGTCATGACCGGTGAGCAGCTAATTTTAAGGTCTGAGGGGGCGGGCATCATCCCATGGAGGTTCCCGCCCAGGGGGAGGGGCCATTGGCCCCTCCTAACTGGTGCTTCAAAGGGGCGCGGGTTGGAGTAGTCACGCTTTCCTTAGGCTGGTAGCCACCCCGCGCGCGCATACTTATGACGTCACCGGATGGCGCAGAGTAAGGGCCCTCCTTTAGTGGGTAAATGGAGTTCACGGCGTGGACCGAGTAATTACCGGGCCCGACTGCGCATGCGCACATCTCTAGGTAAGGCGCAGCTCGTAGGACCTGACACCGGTTAGCGACCTTGCCATATGGCCAGAAATGTAGTATACAAAAATCTAGATGAGGATGTTAGATTCGGTTAGGAAACAATCTGTATTAGAGTCTCTGTTAAGGTTAGGCTCTCAAATTTGTTGACAATATTGTATCTAATGTCCTGCTGAGTTTTGTATAAAATGTTTATCATGCAATTAAAAATGTTATGATCTTATATCTTAATAAATACGGCCGGGGGGTTTCACGACCCCCCGCCTTCCAAAAGTTAACCATGTTTCATGATCCTGTATCCGGGGTTTGGTGTGGTTAGCTGGGGGGGGGGGGGCAGCCAGTCGCTGACCATGTGTTGCTAGGCTACCACAAATGTAACCATGTGTAAATTCCAGGTTCTTTCAGGATACCTGTAGTAGCGATCCTGTCTCATTGTAACTAGGGTTGGAGTGGGACAAACAATAGGCCCAAGCACCAAAATAAAAGTGGCCACATTAAGGAGTTTTGAACTTGCAAAGACACTATTTATTTTGCAAGGTATGGGAGATTGCATGCATATGTGTTTAGAGTAATATCAGGGACAACAAAAGCAAAAATCCAGCCCACCTCGCCATAAAACAGGCCACACACTTCTTGAAAAAAAAAAGACGCACCCATAGAATTGTAAGACCAGCCCACTGGGTGCTGCCTAGATGCTCTACATGCCAGTCCGACGTGAGTTGTAACCTGTCCTCCTATCCTTTTCACGTGAGAACAAGTTATATTTGTTTATCACCCTTCACCCAAGAAGCGCATTTCAAAACCACGTTTATATTATTAATCCTAACAACAAAAATAAGCATATTTCAACGATTAAACTTCAAATAAGAAATGTATTTCATCATCATCCTGAAAACCATACATAGCATTGCTGAAGAGCATCCAAGCGCTTTGGCATGACAACAAGAAGACGGGCAGGTTTAAACGTGTTTTCTAAGCAGCAGTATTTCCTACTGCATTTGAATTGCTTCAGTAAAGTCATTCAAATGCCACTTGAGCGTCAAACTCTTCACCCCTGCTCCAAGCGTGCTCATTTTATTATAAAACGTCCTTGCACTGATTTATTCAAGTATCTGGCGTTGGTTTTGCTCGCGCAAGAAGCTAATATATATCACACGTTTAATGTAGTTCTGCTGTTCCTTTCCCACACTCATTTTCTAACAGAACATGGTACTTATGTACTCATCCAATTATGTCTTCTATGTTCCCTCCTACTGCAAACTATCAAGAAAGATGAATACACCATGCCAGCTCGCGTCACCGCCAGCCTAGCCCACCACTTCCTGAACTTCCGGGTAGTGCTGGAAGACGCACGTTCTGTGCATGGTATGACCGACAACCCCACCACCTCCCACAAGTTCCAGCTACCAGTCATAATAGTATGGCATTGACATTTAAGAGGTATTTAAATGTTGCTACTGGACCAAATTTACAATGGCAATTGGTGTTTTGTAACGATTGTAAATGGCTGAATTATATTCTAAAGGTGTGTGAGCTACAATAACCACTGTCATTTTACTTTTTAAGTTTTAAAATCAATTACAATTTTTTTACAAAGAAATAGTTCAGCAAACCAACACTCAATACACTGGGGCAATATCGTAGACAAACTCTTTATCTGCAGACAAGGGTATCTTTTAAAATCACTTACAGTGTGAATAATTTGTCTCAGACTAGGGCCAGAACTATGTGCTTCGATTCAGTCCAAATATGGGCTTTGATATTTTTGTATTTAGTTTCAGTTCTGTTTTTTTCCATAGCATTGATATGCCATGTTTTAGTCACCCCGTAGTGAGTTCAATCAACTCTGGTTCATTTTTCATGCATCCAAACAGTGTGTTAAAACGGAAGGTGATAATCTTCGAAGAGATTCATGCCGAAAAAGAATTAACTAGAAAAACATTAGCCCAGCAATCTTCCCTTGAATTTTTTTAAAACAATTAAGCTAGGCTTTAACCCTAGAAAAGTAATGTGCTTTCAATAGAGCTTGCATAATGTATGCAAACTGTTGATTACATGATAACATTACATAATAGAAATCTAATTGCCTGCATTTACTTTAACAGCTATATAACCCCAAAATACAAACTATATAGAGTTATAGTAAGCAAATGAGATGGCTCAGTGACTTAAAATCTCCCTTGTATTTACCTGCTGGTCATGAACTCAAATCCGTGTGAGGCAGTTGCGGCTGGTATGACTCACGGGCAGCCACGGCCCGTGGAGGGAGTTTTGGTGGGGCGGAGAGGCGGGCGGGGGAGGGGGTGCTAAAAACCGGAGTATGGATAATTGAAGGTAAGTAAACAATTTAATAAATAAAACGAATTTCGTAGCGCACCCTGCATCACATTTTGCGATGCAGGGGACACTACGAAATTTGTTTTATTAAGTAAATTGTTTACTTACCTTCAATTATCCATACTCCGGTTTTTAGCACCTCCCACCCCGCCTTTCTGCCCCACCGAAACACCATCCACAGGCCGCGGCTGCTCGCGGATGGGGTTGCGGGGGGTCGTGCGGGGATGGAGGTTTAATTAAAAAATCATTTTTTTATTAACTTACCTTCGCCAGCCCTGTCCCACGTCATCGGTCTGCATCGTCCTCCCTGCAACAGGAAGTAGCCACAGGCAGCCTCCCTCCCCTCCTCTAAGCCAATCACAATGCTGCAATGGGAGAGTTGTGATTGACTGGGATGCCGAGCACACAGGCGTCCCCAGCCAAATCCTTCTGCTTTCTCGTAGTGCGAGAAACAGAAACTTCAAATGGTATTTATAATACCATTTTATGTTTCTGCTTCTCGCACACCACTCCTCCCCCTAAATGGAGGAGCCAGCCCTAGTCTGAGGCCGGTCAACTCAGAACCAATAAATTGTATAATAGTAAAACGTATTATTTACAGCACTTGGAAAAGGCTAACTTACAGTACGAATGTTTCTATGACCTTTTTAAAAATAATCAGATCTTATGTGCTCTAAGACAAATATCTGTCAGCACTGCGAATTTTAAAGTATCACACGAGGATGAAATACATGTAGTATTGCAGCTGCCCAAAGAGTACTCTATTTTCCCTCGGGAATGGAGGTGGAGGAGAGGATAATTCTGCTACTTGCCTAGTTGTGAGTTGGATAGGATTATTCCTATTATTGGAGTAATACATTGTCTTGAATGTGTAATTTCTGCACCACATTTAAATTACTATAACTTTATTTATTCTTTCTATGTAAAAACAAACTTAAACTATACAAGCGACCGTTAGTAATTCTGAAGTTCTAGTTACACCTTAAGCCTGATACACTTTTATGATTGTTTGCTGTTCACAAAGATATTTTACTAGTAGTATCTTTATGACTGTGGAGTCTCCGCACATGAAAGGATACAACAATCCTTTCTTTTTGTGTTGTGACTCAGCAGTCATAAAGATAGTACTAGTAAAATACCTTTGTGAATAGCAAACAATCGTGAATTTCCACAAATGTGTAAGTTTACCCTTGTGATTCAGGCACATAAGTTACAGTTTAAGTATCACCGTCAAATTATTATAACTCGCACACTTCCATACAGAGTGTAGTGAACTTGGTAGTCACACTACATTAACTATAATTTGCCACACTACCATGGTATGTGTTCTCACAAATTATGTGATTTGGGATGTCATAAGTGCTGTTATGAATGCTATAATTTCAGATGGTATTAGTGATATAATATGAAAGGGTATAAGCAGTACAGGGAGAAGGCAATAGTTATAGTTAGTGCACTGTGGCTATTGGGTTCACTACACTGTGTAGGGAGGTGTACACATTATAATAATTTGAAGGTGGTGCATAAATTATAAACCTAAGTTATAACTATACATTTTAGAAATTTCTAAAGTTTGGGCAGTGGAAATTTGGTTAGTAAAGAAGGAATAAATAAACTTTTCCTAACTATAACAAAGGTATAATCATTGTTCTTTTTCATTTAATTACACTGGTTTTTATTTTGTAAAAAAAAGTGTTACAAATTGTAAAGTGTACTGTTGTCATGTGAAGTGTTGGTAAGGGGAGTGTGATAGGGTACTGTGGAGGACAGTGTTGTACAGTGGAGTATCGTACAGTGCAGTTTCATCTACCCCCCTGGGGCACAAATGCAAAAATTAAGGGGGTCCATTGTTCAAGAGCCAAGATCACTTCATCCCCCAACTAGTAGTGCACCAGGAGGTGTGTTTACCTTGTGGTGGAGAAAGGGGCATGGCCAACAAAAACCTCTCAGCAAACCCACTGCGTGGGAGTTGCTGGAGGTAACAGGAGGAATAATTGTCGCCCAAGGACCCTCAATAGCCAAGGGAATGGCACCACCCTAATAGAAGTACGCTAGGAAGTGTGTTTGCAGAATGATGGAGAAAAGGGACGTGGCTTCCTACCAGGTCTCAGCAATCCCACTGTGTGGGACTTACTGGTGGTAACAGGAGGTGTAGTTGGCTCCCAAGGACTACCTTGGGGGCCAACTACCCCTCCTGTTATTTCTAGTAAGTTCCACACGGCTGGATTGCTAAGAGGTCTTTGGAGGCCACACCCCATTTCTCCACCACTCAGCAAATGAGGCTCATGGTGCACTACTAGTTGGGGCAAGAAGTCCACTTTATTCCGGGGGGACCTTGGGGGCCAAGAAGCTGTCCAGATACCTCCTATACAGCAGGATTCCTGAGAGCTGGTCCGAGGCCCAGCCCCCTTTCTACGCCACTCTGCAAACGCGACTGCTAATAAAAAAACCTTAGAAATTCACAAAAAAAACAAAGGTTACAGGGACTCTGTAGTTAGGAATTAGCATTTAAAAAAAGCTAAGAAATTCACTGAAAAAACAAAGGTTACAGGGACGTTATAGTTTGGAATTAGTATTTAAAAAGCCTTTGAAATTCAGAGAGGGTCAGATTTCACTCGTACAAAACCAAAGAAACTGAGCCAGTATAGTTAGCTGAGCTAACTATAATTAGTGCCCCACAATGCACTGCTTATGACCTCACTTATCACATCACACATGGCATGGTCAGTGACATCACTTATTACATCACGGGTGACATCTCCATATTACATCACTGATGACATAATCCACCGAAACTCTGACACACCCACTGACACCCCAACATAACTTTGCATACACCCACTCCAACTACTACACTACCATTCTCAACCCCATTCAAGCACACATCACAAGTACTTACAGAGCCAGTCACTAATTTATAGACCAACACACACATCCACTCAATCAGCCATACACCTACTCAATCACTAATGCAGGCACTGGCATATCCAGTCATACACCCATACAGTCACTCACAAACTGAGTTAGTCACCCATAGAGCTTATCACACAAATATTCACTCACACACAGTTACTCACACAGCCACCTACTAACCCATAGAGTTACACACACTCACACTCTTACTCATACAGATACTAATGTGTACTCACTCACCTGTACCGTCACTGACACTAGCACAAACTCACCCATACAACCACTCTCACATTCATTATCTTACCCATAAAGTCACTCACATACCCCATCAGGCACCTATACTGCCTTTCACATACCCAGTTACTCACCCATATGCCACTGACACATGCACTCACTCATCAACACAGCCACACACACTCTCACTCACCCATACAGCTTCTCACAGACACACTAGCTAACCTATACAGAATCTGACTCACCCACTCACTCATCAATGCAGGTAGCCACACACAACCTCTCCCACCCACACAGAATCTCATACAGGCATACAGGTAATCAGACAACCAATTAATCACCCATACAGCCACTCATGTACCCACTCAGCAACCCATACAGCCACATAGACACCACTGACATATTGACACAGACATTCACAACACCTAGTAATTCATCCATACATTCACTGAGACACCTAATCACTACCTTATACAGTCAGTCACACACCCACGGAATCATCCATACAGGCACTCATACACCCACTGATTCATCAATACATCTTGGTATATATATTTAACACCCATAAACTTTTTAAAAACACTCACAGTCACTGGAT
Organism: Lissotriton helveticus; assembly: GCF_964261635.1. Taxonomy (NCBI): domain Eukaryota; kingdom Metazoa; phylum Chordata; class Amphibia; order Caudata; family Salamandridae; genus Lissotriton; species Lissotriton helveticus. The sequence continues at coordinate 927,166,796 of NC_136061.1, forward strand.
GATGCCATCAGTGATGTCATTTGATATGTCGAGTAATATCACTAATTATGTCATGAGTGATGTAATATGTGAGGTCATAAGCAGTGCATTGAGGGGGCGAGAGTTATAATTAGCTTAGCTAACTATAATGGCTAAATTTCTCTGGTTTTGAATGAGTGAAATCTGACCCTAACTATAACATGCTTGTAACCTTTGCTTTTTTCAGTGAACATATATATAACCTTATTGACCCCAAGCCTGAAATGCAGGCACCCCTAAACCCACAATATACACTTACTGCCCAATACCCCAACCCACCCTAAGCCCTAAAAACCACCCTTGCCACCCAAATACCCTTACCCACCCTAAGCCTTATAAATACCATTACCATCCAAATATCCTTACCTATCCTAAGCCCTAAAATCACCCTGGCAACCCAAATACCCTTACCCACCATGAACCCTAAAAACACCCTTACCACCCAAATACTCTTACCCACCCAAGACCTTAACAACAACTTTGCCGCCCACAAACCCTTATCCACCCTAAACCTCAAAATACCCCTGACACCCTAATACCCTTACCCACCCTAAACACTAAAACCCACTTACCCCCCAAAATACCTTACACACCCTACAAAATACTCTTGCCACCCAAATACCTTCACCCACTCTAAACTCTAAAAATTCCCTTGCCACCTAAATACCTTTACGCACCCTAAACCCTAAAAATACCCATCACCCAAATACCCTTACTCACCCTAAACCCTAAAAATACCCTTGCCACCCAAATACCTGTACCCACCCTTAGCCCTAAAAATACCATTGCTACCCAAATACCCGTACCCACCCTAAACCGTAAAATTACCCTTGCCACCCAAATACCCTCATCCATCTCAAACCATAAAAATGCCCTTCTCAACTATTTATATGTATATCTATATCATAGATCATGTAATATCTCACATTTAGGCCAACTGGTCTACATAAAACAATGCCCCACTAGTGATGCCCCAAGTCAGAGAACTGCTTGCAGCTTATTGACATTAATGTGTATGGATGGAAACCCTGAAACTGACATGAATATATGGAAATGTTGCTGGTGAGTTTCCAGAGACTTAGTTGCCAGCTGAAGCGGCCGTGATTGATAGGTGGCACATCTTGTACTGAATAGCTGTTTTGTTTGTAACTCGACATGATATATAATTTCTCTATTTGCAGCAGAAATTGTAAAAATCTTTATTCACCGACTGTATCTGAATGTGAACTTAACCCCTCGCATGCTCCTTAGTGCTGCTATCGGCCAACGGCCGACGCAGCCCCGCCCGCCCTTTAGAACACCCGCACCGCGGCGGTTAAGGCGTTAAGAAGATAATATTATAATCAGTGCACAATGTATCCATTTGACTAGCATCGCGTAGCATCATTTGTCGAGCATTGTTTGATGCAGACCAGTGGGCCTCAATGTGTGGGATATTACGTGATATATGCTTAGCCAATTGTTTTAATGATATTCCACTTGTGATAGTCAAATTGTTTCATTTCATGGTAACAGTTCCGAACGAGAAGTAAATTATTGTAATTGGTGTATAGATAGTCAATGTTGAAGTATATCTTCTATTTTTATGTTATTCTGAGTATACATGTGTTATCAAAATGGCACCTTCCACATTGAAAAAGGCTGTTGCACAGCCGAAATGCGTCTGTCTGTGTCACAGAGCCAGGAGTGATCTTATATATTATAAGTGTTTAATGCTGATTGGGAGGAAGTAAATATATATATATTTTCCATAGGAAATCTGCGACATTCTATTTGGAATAACTTTGGCGTCGATTGACGAATCTTTGCGAAATTTTCAAAACTAATGTCCGCTTCTATCCTGAAAGTCTCGGGGTGATTCGTGAAGCGGGGGCTGAGAAAAAAGGAGGGTCTCAAAACGTGTTTTCCCCATGCAATTTTCCATAGGAACCGTTCATCGCGGCTACAGCCCGAACTGCTAAACGGAATTACATAAAATTTGGCAAAGAGGAAGTCCTTAGTTCAGACTTATGCTTTTTGCTTAAATGGTGTAAATCCGTTCAGTAGTTTCTGAGAAAATCACAATTAAAAGTACATATATATCTATGGCCGTGGTGGATCCGCGCATCCTGAGCGCACCCTAAGCGCACCGTCTCGATCACGCTCTGAATGCTAATTGGCTGTCAAGTGGTTGTCAACATTCGAAACCAGGAAGGGTTGGCAGCCATTTTGTGACTCGGTAGATTTGAGGCTGAAGAAGTCAGTGGAACAAGTGTGCAAAACATATAAAGGGGCAGGGTAGAAATACCCTGACCGTCTAGACCTGCTTAGGGGGTCCCACAAGGACTCCCAGGGCCCCCCCCAATTTTGTTTTTTGAAACACGGCAGGAAGAGTGTGCGGACCCTGCCCTAAAAAATAAAAAATAAAACTGAGCTTCTTTAATAATTAGCCCCCGGGGAGGGGGGGCAAATCCTGGTGGCAAAATATTACATTTTATGAGGGGCCCAGAGGGGCCCCCAGCCCCGAGGACCACCACCACCCCGGGCTACAAAATAAATGGTTGGGGGGCTCCAAGGCCCCCCCATCAAAATACATGGGTGAGGGGGGCTCAACGACCCCCCAAGCCCCAGGGACCACCACCCCCGGGGCTTTGAAAATAAATGGTTGGGGGGCTCCAAGGCCCCCCTCAGCAGAATACATGGGTGGGGGGCTCCACAGCCCCTCCCAAGCCCCAGGGACCACCACCCAGGGCTTTTTGTATTGTGGGAGGGGGGTTGCATGGCTCCCCTCCTGGAGCTGTTGAGGGCCCTGGGGACCCCCACATCCCAGGGCCGGCTCCTGCAGTGTCCCAGGGTGCCAACCCCCCGGGACACTGCTGTTTGATAGGGGCTATTGTTTTTTATTGTAAAATTAGGAGTCGCACACCCTGCGCGGCGCTCAGGGCGGCCCCCTGATGTGCACACATTGGATGCACGACTCTTATCGTGTAGGGTGCGAGACTCCAATGCGTTTGTTGCACGACTTCAACGCATTGGGTTCAGGACTCTGACTAACTAACTAAGTACACAATTGTGTTTCAGGACTACAATTCCCCAGTCAATCTCCATACACTCCAGCAAACACCCTGTGACTGCTCTTGCAATCCCATAGTGACTCTTTCAGTACAATGTACTAATCCATTCACTAAAGTAAAAGTCAACCAATTATTATTTCACCCAGTTTCTTTCCTTAAAGTACTGCAATCATTCAGTCAGTATGCATGTACTCATGCAGTGAGCCAGGCTTTAGGGCACGGAGTGCTTCAAACTCCTATGTTGAAGGGACGTTCCATAGGTGTATGTGTTTGCACAGAACACTCATAGAACAAGACACATCTCCAGATTTATTAGAAATCATAAATCTGGACATGTGTGTGAATGTTGCACCATCCTCCAATTGGTGTAACAAGGCACAACAAGGAGAATTATTTTCATTTCTCTTCATTTTTTCTCTTTGAGTGTATGCTAAAATGCACAGCATACATTGAAGGAGAAAAATGCCTTCACAGATTGTTTTTGTGCAGGAAGGTGTGTCTTTCTGCACAAAAACAAATTCTGCATGACACAGATATCCTTGCGCCATGGTGCAAGGGTGACTGTGTCACCGCATGGCTGCAGTTTAAGCAGCAGTGCAGAGGGAAGCATAGACTTGCAACATATGTATGTACATATGTTGCATCCCTGTGCTTCGGAAGTACCACAGCACACTGCAGCTAAAGAGCTAAAAGTGTCATGCTACAGCACTTCCTTATAGTTCTGCACTCATACATACACCATACAGTACTAATGCATTCTTTCAGTCAATTATGCACTATGCATACATTCAAACAAACTTTCATACACTATCATACAAATATAGCTCTTTCTTTAACCAGAGAAGTTAGTTCTGAAAATAACTTTTATTTTTATTTTTTTGTTTCATATCTTTTTGTTGTTTTTTTAACAATTTTGTGATTTTTTTGTTGTTTTTTTAAAGAAAAAAGGACGAACAAAACAGTGAACTTCAGGAAAAAAGAAAAAAAAGTCTAACAGCGGTGGTTTCGTTGTGCTGTACAGACTAAGGGCCATATGTAGGTAGCCCAATTGCGATCGCAAATGCAGAAATTCGCAGAATTTCTGCGTTTGCGATAGCAATTTGGGTAGTGTGCTATGTAGCACACAAACACCCACAAGCAAAATAAGGAATTGCAAAATTAGCGATTCCTTATTTTGCGAATGCATTTAAGGAATCCCAAATTGAGATTCCTTCAATGCAATGTAGGTACACCCAATTTGTGTGAATTTATGCTTAAGGAATTGCAAATTACCACCAACTTCAGGTTGGTGGTACTTTGCGATTTCTGTGAAAAATGCACTTTTTAGCATTTTTCAAAGTGCCATGTGGCACACATACACGCCCTTAGCGCATGTATGGGCGCCACATGTGCACACATGTTAATTTCAGGGGTGCAAAAGGGTGTCCTATTGACACCCTTGCAACCTTGAAATTGCATTCTCAATTTGCGATTCTCTATTTGAGAATAGCAAATTGAGAATGTCTTTCCTATGGGCCTTCTAGCCCATAGGAATGAATAAGAAGGTATTCCTTATTTGCGAATCTCAATTTGTGATTCGCAAATAAGGAATAGGTGGGATTCCAAAATATTTTGCTAATCCTACCTACATTGTGTTTTGCGATTCTCTAATTGCGATTCCCTAAAAATCGCAATTTGAGAATCGCAAAACATGTATTACCTACATATGGCCCTAAGTCCACAGACTGCTCTTCGTAGCACAGAAGTTGGTTGCACTTGATGCAGTGTATTTTTAAGTGTGCAAATTCGGAACGTATGTCCGGACGCGCCTGCGAAGAGGAATTGGCAGAAGTACTTGGCACTGCAGGTGGAGGGTTGTCTCAAAGTCTCCTGCACTCCTCCCGAGACAGATTAACAGGGTGCAGAATCTGAAGATGCTTGTACATACTTGCAGTGTGGAATGAGTACTTCTTATCGACCGTGCCTCTTGAAATAATGCTACTACAGATTTTACAGGTGACTTTTGTGGCATTCACCTGTCCTTCAGGGTAGGTAAAAAACGTCCACACCACTGAGGAAGGTCTTTTGGGACGTGGAGGTTCCTCAACAAATTCTTTGTCCGAAGAATGGTCCAATTCTTGGGGTGGCTGTTGACCTGAAGCCATTGTGTCCTCAAATTGGAAAATATCTGAAAAGAAATAATCCAAAAGAAGTTCTTCACAGCTAAGAGATCTGTCTCCAAAGATGCTCTAAGAAGAATGATTGAAATGGGTGGGGTCCTTCAATAGTTACAATGGGAAAAGTTATGAACCAATCAAATCTTTTTTTTTCAGGTCACATGGGGTCCTCACACCCTGCGCACAGGCAGCACGCACCCAACGCGACTTCGCGAAATTGCATTTAAAAGTAATAGAAGTTTATTAAAAGTAAAAATATATTATTTTTATGATTAGGTTAGATAATGTCTTGCCCTAATATGTATATTAAATACATATATATATATATATAATTTTTGACATTTAAAAAATTTGTGGGAGTCGCGCACCTACCACATTGAACATGTTTATGACATCAGGCGTAAGCGCGCAAGCGTCGCGTAAAGTAATGCGCATGTTTTGCTTATGCGCCTGGAGTCATGTACCAGTTGCATAGCAATAGCACACAAAAATACGCACCCGTCGCACACCCTACGCGGCCCCTTCACAACAATTCTAAAATGGCGGCTATGGTCCGTTGAGTGATCGAGCGAGGTGCGCTCTGGGTGCACGACTCCCCAAAAAAATTTGAAAAAAAAACAATAAAGAAAATATTATAAATATATTTTACAAAATATAAAATAAATTAAATATATATCTTTTTTAATTTAAAAAAATATATATATATAAAATATGTATTGTAATTTAAAAAATAAGATAGCTAAAAATAAATAGATTAAAAAATGCAGTAAAACAATTTGAAAAAATAAATATAACAATTAATACATTTAAAAATTATCATTGAAAAAACCTTAGAAATTCACTGAAAAAGCCATAGGTTTCAGACATGTTATAGTTAGGAAATAGCACTGAAAAAACCATAGGTTTTAGGGGTGTTATAGTTAGGTGGACATTTCACACGTACAAAACCATTGAAATTCCTTCGTTATAGTTAGTTGTACTCACTATAACTCACGCGCCCGCAATCCACTGCTGATGATGTCACATATTACATCATTCATGACATGGTCAGTGACATCACTGATGACATCACTGATGACATCTCAAATGACATCACTGATTACATCATCCAGTGGATGTGGTTTGGTTCGATATTTAAATAAGTATTATATATAGCAATCTGCATTGAAGACTGAGTGGATGTATAAGTGTCTGGATGGAGGATTTAGTAGCACTGTGATTGACTGTCCGTCACCACACCGTGCAGGGCCCCCTTTGTTTCCTCTCCGCCATGATTTTCTTGGACTAAAAACGTCCATGACACCACCAGCGGAGAGGAAACTCATAATATGCTTGGCAGGACTGCTGCCATCCCACTAAGCATATTGCGACCTCCTGACCACCGCAACACTGCTGGGGAACAGCAGTTCCCTGGTGGCTGAGGTGGGGCTGAGGCAGTCAAGATCGTCTGACTCATAGCAGGGCGGTCAGGAGACCACCACCGCTGCGCCCCCACGAATACTGCCAGGCTCGTAATCGAGCACTTAGTAATAAATTGTGCCTCAGTATACTACGGTAAGTTTGCCCTATACCACAATAACTTGCCATGATATGGTAGTATGGGATTGGCTAATGGCTGCGTTTACCAAAGGTACAAGGCAACTATGTCATTTTCAGCATATTTTGTCAAAACTCTGCATTCTGCGTTTTGTTGCATTGTGTGTTAGGGGCTTAGATCTAGGTAAGTACTCGGTTTTAGCGTTCAGACAAAATATTGAAACTAAAATATCGTCTGCCAGAAATATCTAGTCTGAAATATCGTCACACAGAAATATCGTGTGCAAGAATATCGTTGTCAAGGATATCGATCTCAAGGTGATTATTATCGATTTTAACAATATTGAAATCATTAATACAGTTTACAAAAATATTGTTAAGAATATCATTTTATAATTATTTTTATGTATTTTGATTGTACACGTCATAAAATGTATCTTTAATTGTTGTTAATGTTTTTTAATATAGATTTTAAATTGTTAGTAGTTTTGAAAATAACATTTTAATATATATATATTTTTTTATTTTTAGTACCATAGCGGGTTGTGTTGATTAAAGAGGTATAGGGTGGGAAGGAAACTAAATATAATGAATTAATACTTATTTTGTTATTCATATTTTTCATTTAAATGATAATTATTTGTTAAATGTAAAACTAATTGCATCTTTTTAATTAAGTTTATGGTGCAGGTTGTGTATTTTGTAGGGTTAGAGGGTGGGAATTAATTAATAAATAGTTTTTAATTGATATTATTTAATTGAGAATTCATTATGTTAATTGTTTAATTGTTTTAATTAGGTTTCAGGTGTGGGTTGTATATTTTGTGGGGGTATTGGTTGGGAAGTAAATTAATTATAATTAATTAATGATTAAGTGTTAATAATAAACATGTAGTCTACAATTATTAATATACATTTTGTAATCCATAAATTTGTGTGTGTTTTTTGTTGTGTTATTTTTATATGGGTAAAGGGTATATAGGAAACTAATTACTAATTATTAATTACTAATTATTGAAATTATATATATACACACACACACACACACATATACATATATATATATATCATCCAAAAGTGCCCCGGATCATGAGAACGCCACTCTGCAAGGATAGGAAACATTCCTTTTATTATTGCACTAAAAGTGATGTCATCAGTGATGTCACTGACCATGTCATGAATGATGTAATATGTGACATCATCAGCAGTGGATTGCGGGTGCGCGATATATAGTTAGTGCAACTAACTATATATGGAATTTCAATGGTTTTGTGTGAGTAAAATAAGGTTTTGTAAATGCTAATTCCTAACTATATATGGTCTATAACCTATGGTTTTTTCAGTGAATTTTCAAGGTTTTGTAAATGCTAATTCCTAACTATATATGGTCTATAACCTATGGTTTTTTCAGTGAATTTCATTGGTTTTTTAACAGCTAATATCCGTAGCTGTAAAATGTATTCTTCTTTAAATCCAAAAAGATATTTTATATGTTTATGAATAATTTTTTTTTTTAATATTTTTTTTTCTTCGTTCCCGCTTCGCGAATCGGGAAGCTTCCCGTTAGCTGACCTTGATGCCGCGAAATAGACCGCGAGCCGGTAAACGTTTCTTTACCGCAACTGCCGCGTTACAAAACAACATCGTGACGCCTCCCGTCCGCATGACGTTTCACGTTGTCGCGTGATACGTCATATGACGTGCTACGTTAGCGAACTGGTACGCGAACCGAGTCGCAAAGCGCAGGTTTCTGGAAGCAAACCGGGAGGCCCTGCAAAGCGCTTAACGTAAACACAGCAGGTCATGTGACTTGGTAATAACACTTTTCATTGGTTCATTTCACTTTTGGTTTCCTAATGATGTAAGACTAGGTCATATAATCTAAAATGAACACTTTTCATTGGTTGAGAACTCTTGTTTTTCCCAAATGATGAAAATCCCTCCTTCTTTCCTCACTCTGACTTTCATCATTGTGAGAGAAAGACCCTTTGTGATCACTGAGCAATGGCTTCTTTAGTAGCTTCAGCTGGTGCTTCCCCACCACCTCCACCACATCCAAGGAAGAGTGGACCACCTGCTCAAGTTATAATTCAACAAGAAGAGGAAGAAGAGGAACAGGACGACGAGCACGAAGAGAGGCAGTTTTTGCCTGAGGAGCCCAGGACGTCTCACCGGAAAGAAAACTTCATTTGGCAATTTTTTAAAATTCCCAAAGGTGAGAAAAAAGTAAATGCAAGATACGTAACTTGCCTTATATGTCAAGATAGACTGTCCAGAGGAACCGAGAAAAAATACAGTTTCGGAAACTACACAATGCATCGCCATATGACTAGGTGGCATCCTAACAACTACAGTGCTGCACAGTTTCGGAACGACCTAGATAATCTCCCTATTATGGCCAGAAGATCTGTTGTACCGGAAGTAACGGGACCAGAGGGCAGGGAGATGGTGCCAAATATACAAATGAGATTTGGTGAAGTAAAACACACCTGCGTATTTTGCGATGGATTCATTTGCTACGGAGAAAGAAGCATCACTCTGATCAACAGAGCTATTGACTATCATATGCAAGTTTGTAAGAAACGCCCAAAATAATAAATACTTTTTTTTTGTTTTGTTGCTCCTGTTGAGCCCTTTACAATGAATCGTTTTCATTGCCCCCTCCAAGAAAAACCCAAAAAAATATAAAACTGTTCAGAAAAATTCAAAAAAAGTAAAAAAATGTTCCGAAAAATAATAAAAAAAATATAAAACAACAAAAACAATAAAAAAAAAAGTTCTTTTCAGAACTACCTCCCCGTTATTAAAAAATTGGTACAATATTTGGAACTGTGCCAACCTCTATTTCTCTTAGTTCGCTTCCCAGTTCGCTCGCCGGTACGCGAACCGGAAGCGAACCAAAAACAGTAAGTATAAGGGAAGGAAACAGACACTTATGTTAAAAGAAAGACAGCTATAGGGGAGTAAACTAGAGATACTATTACCCGTAATCCACTGCTGATGATGTCACATATTACATCATTCATGACATGCTCAGTGACATCATCAGCAGAGGATTGCGGGTTTTTTGGCAACGTGCCTTATCCACGGTTTAATAACGCTGCCTTTTGCTTTATATAAGTTTTCAAATTGTATGAAATATATACCAATAGGTCGTTATGAACCTTTAGGTAGTGCTTTTCTTCATGAGGTCTGGTCGCTTCCATACACATACAGATGTTTCAAAGATGATCAAGAAGTTTATCTGAATGGAGAGGAATGCACTGAGACGCCAGATCATTCACTAATGTGTAGGCACATACAGTTACACGGTTCATGCAACAAACACCGACCAAATATGGCTTGCGTGTTGCAAGGCACGCCAGTTCCTGCTATCATCCCCACGTTCAAGTTGTTGGAAAATGGTAGTTATTTGATGCTCAATAATGAAGATTGATCTGGGTTAATTAAAAGTATTCCTTTTATCGTAACAGTAAGTGAACGGGTTATTTGCTGCAGAAATGTTCTATTTCCTCCCACACATGAACATAGGGAGTTTTCAATCTCGCCACAAATGCCAACCTTGGGAGCAGATTTCAACGGCATGGCAAGAATAAGAGCTCTTTTGTCTCAGAGAGAGGTGGCCTTGAGTTCGGCCCGTGAAACTTTCGTGCTTCACATAGCGAACACCCGTACAGAGGTGCAGACCCTTTTCAATTCAGATTTGCCTTTCCATTTCAGCAAGATGGTTCGGACTATCTCTAACGCATCCTCCACAAAGGCCCTGGCGCACTTTTTTAAAGTTGTTACCAGTGGTCTCGTGACTTCATTTGAGAAAATCTTTCGAGTCATCCCTACTTTCTTTCATTGTATTTTTTCCACTCTGCTTCGTGGATTGCCATTTTTACTTGCATTACCAGCGGACGCTCTTGTGCTTTTTTACATTTTTAAATATGGATGTCCCTCCTATGCAACCTCCCGCCCTGCAGCTGCTGACACTGTTCCGCAATCGCATGCTAGAATATTATGGCACAATGCCGTTGGCGATATTAAGCACGGCATATGGATTATCTTTTCGATTCTCCTACTTCACCTGTGTCCAGCCTGTATTTCACTGCCTGACCTGTGATTTCGATTGGGCCATTGATTTGTGTCTCTGCGGACCGGTTTCTCCTGACGTCGACTTTAATCAGCTGATGACTCCTATCATTACTCACGAGTTGGTTTGTCCTGGAGAAAGGATTATGGCTGTGGCATTGATACATGGACTAATTGGTCCCTGGAATTTACTGGCGGCAACACAGTCTTTCTTGGAACAGAGCTTTCTTGAAAACCCACCGAGCTGTCCTCTGATGGTGATAGAGGATCCGGTGCTGGGAGAGCACGTATGTTCTTTTCCGCTTTTAAATTGGATGGCTGAACTGTTTTCGGATGAAGACGGTGACTTCCTATTGGAGGCTGTTGCAGCTTATTTTGCATACACAGTTATGTCATAGACCTTTTTCATGTTTGATATGCTGAGTACTAGCATTTCATTGACAATTCATTGACTTATTTGTCAAGTTTTTATTATTTACCTTGCCTATTGGCTTAAGACTCGATAAAGTACTTGGCTGTTTTATTTTTCTTTAGCATTAAATTTTCCTAGTTTTTAATGCTTTACCTTGCGGACCGTCCACATATAAACTTGCAATCTGCTCTCATGAGATGGCACTTCTATTATCTTATTCAGTTCGTTTCCGGATCATGGGGAGGTGTCATCTACGTCCTGGATATCTTTACACCGTGTTAAGTTAGCATGGGCTCATTACCGGTTTAAACGCCATTTTTCCTTTTTTGCAACTTCTGCACACGACACTTAGTTGTTGCTTTAGCTTTCAACCTAGTAGTTCATCGTGGTTTACATGAGAATAATATGTTATTGCTCTACTATCTGCTTTGCTTGTTAAACTATATCTGTACAGCGAGTGCTAAAGTTTCAAGAACAACACGATACAGAATTGTTATGAGGTCTGATCTCCACGACTTCATACTCATAACATAAGTGCAACTTCTGCCAATTCTGGGCATGAGGCGGGTTTTATATTGCTTTGCCGAACACACATACACAACACTTGATGCGGTTCACATGAAGAGAGAGCTGGTGTATGCTGATGTGATTCCTTCAAATCTAAGACACTAAAGTATGGGCACGCCCTAAACCAACACAAAGAGACCTTCTTAGCAAATAATATAATATGTGTATTAGGGAGGGTGAGATATAAGCAGCCGCGGGCCGTGGAGGGAGTTACGGTGAGGCAGGGAGGCGGGGAGGGGGAAAAGCAGGGTGGAGCCCTCTCCACCCTGCCCCTCCCCCTCCCCGCCTCCCTGCCTCACCGTAACTCCCTCCACGGCCCGCGGCTGCTTATAAGTGTTGCTAACTCTTATTCATTTACAGCATGTTAACATACTGTCACCATTTGCTTTTTATGTACTAGTAACTATGCTGGTAATTTTGCTACTGATAATATGTGTACTTGTATTATCTAAGATACTACGCCTGAGAAGACGGCATTAGTAAATAAACATTTCAAATACACATGTGTTCTTCTTAACTCCATGTTCTGGTTTCTAAGAAATATATAACGACCGACTGTTCATGAGTTCCACGTATCCTGAGGTACTATAAGTTCATATTCTGGATTGTCTAAACATTGAGAGTTTGTTATATCCAATGTGACACTGTACCTAGCTTGCTAAGGGGTTTTTGATTACTAAGGTGAGTTTTGGGACACCCTAATTCGCCGAGGTTCCAATCCTCTGTCCACAGTTCTGTGTGAGAACAGAAACCCTGCGACAGGGGCACCCCCGACCCTTGCTGGAGCTTCATCACACTTGCGATACAACTCCAGCAATGCGCCACCTTTACGGCACAGATACATCACGCATCTGTGCTGTTTTTGCCCCATGATGCGCCGCATTGTAAATGCAGCACACCATAGGTGACGGAACAGCGGCACAGAATGACTAACACATCCCTGGTGATGCGCCAGTCATCATAAATCTATCCCTATGCTTCTTATCTTGTTAGAGATGAACCGCCATATGTATCATCAAAGTTTTTTGCATTTCCTAAATAGCGAACTTTAAGGAATAAATAGCGATTCTTTACCATTCCTAGTTTGCGATGAGCTATTTGCTAATTACAAATTACACATTCATTTCCTTCATTTCCATAGGACGGTTGGACTCACTTTTAGCTCGAACGGCTGAATGGATTTGCACGAAACTTGGCAAAATTGTAGGGACTGGTAGCCCGATGTGCCTTTGCTATGTCTCAAGATATATGCTCCAGTGGTTTTTACGAAAATTAACTTTGAAAAATATATATTGGGCTACATTGGCCTATATATATGTTGGAACCCAAATGTAGCCCAATGTAGCCCAATGAAGCCCAATGAAGCCCAATGTAGCCCAATGTAGCCCAAAGATGGCCGCCAGAGACGAAAAAAAACAAATGTAGCCCAAATATCAGCCAGATGTAGCCCAACTATAGCCCAGTGACAGAATGACCAATCAGCGTCGCAAACCTCCGTTACGCGAAGCGGAGCGCTGTTACAGATATATATCTTTTTTTGAACGTTAATTTCTCAAAATCCACTGGAGCACATATATTGAGACCTAGCAAAGGCACATCGGGCTACCAGTCCCTAATATTTTACCAAGTTTCGTGCAAATCCATTCAGCCGTTCGATTATTATTATTATTTTTTTTTTTTGCCCCGCGGGGCCCTTTTAAAACCTCCACATCAAACCTAGGGGGTCAGCGAGGATCTACTATTCCCCCTTATGGTCATTTGCCCCTTCGCTTTCGCCTCCTCTTGTCTCTCGATCCTACCGAGAGACAAGATGGCGGCCGCTACGGACTGTTTGGAATGTTGACAGACGCCGGAGAACCAATCAGCTTCGCTTCACAAAGCTCCGTTGCGCGAAAAGTACGCGTCCTGGAGCGCTGCCCGGTCCGCTGTTACAGATATATATCTTTTTTTAAACGTTAATTTCTCAAAATCCACTGTAGCACATATATTGAGACCTACAAAAGGCCCATCGGGCTACCAGTCCCTACAATTTTGCCAAGTTTCATGCAAATCCATTCAGCCGTTCGGGCTAAAAGTGAGGCCAACCGCCCTATGGAAAACTCAATGTTAAAAACACGTTTTGGGACCCCCCTTTTTTCTCGGCCCCCCCTTGACAAACCCCCCCCCCAATTTTCAAGGGCTGCTCAGAAACAAAATGTGCCATTTTCCTGAAAATTTCAGCCAATTCCGTCCACAAACGCCAAAGTTATTAGACATAGAATTTTCAAAAGTCCCATAGAGAAAAAATCCTAACTATATATACCTACTGGCGACCGCCAGTAGGTAATATATACATATATTCACTGAAAAAACCATAGGTTTCACACCAGTTATAGTTAGGAATTAGCATTCAAAAAACCTATTAAATTCACTGAAAAAATCATAGGTTTCACACCAGTTATAGTTAGCTGGAAGTTTTACTCGCATAAAACCATTGCAATTCCCATGTTATAGTTAGTTGGACTCACTATAACTTGCGCGTGCAATGCACTGCTGATGACGTCACATATTACATCACTCATGACATGGTCAGTGACATCACTCATGACATCTCTGATGACACCATCCAGTGAATGTGTGTCTTTCTGAAAAATAAATATGTTTTATATATGTATATGTAAAAGTTGATGGAAGAATAAATGTTTAAATAAGTGTTTACATGGATTTTTTTTTTAAATTGATTGGTTAACTGGCTTATTAAGTGTATCTTAGTGAATACATATATTAGCGAGTAATGTTTAAATATTTAAATATATGTATTAGTGTTTCACTTTGTGTATAAGTGGCTGCATGGGTTGGTGAGTAGCTACATGTGTATGTATATGGGTTATTAGATGTTTTTCTTAGTATCAGTATGAGTGTTTGTATGGTTTGGTGGGGGTATTACCTAGCACATAGATGCATGAATGACTGACTCTCTCTTTGTATGTGTTTTAAAGACAGCATATGTGCAGGACTGTATGGGTGGATGAGTGTGTATATGTGTGTGTTAGTGAGTGAATGACTGTCTCACTAGTGTCTTTATCAGTAACTACATATGTTTTAATCTAGTATATGTGAACATTGATGTATATAAGTGAGTATATGTGAGAGTGAGGGATTGTAAGAGTTCCTGTTTAAATTAGTATGTGTTTCTATAAGTGATTGTTTAAGAGAGTAAGTATGTGTAAGTTTCTTTAGAAGTAAAAGGGTAGTGTGTGTATAGCTGTATATGCAAATACATGGATGTTTAATAGTTTATTTGCATGTGTGAGTATGTGTGAGAGTAACTTTTGGATGACTGTCGGTGTGTAACAGGATGTATAGGTGTATCACTGCATATGATGTGTGAGTATATGTATGAGTGACTATATATAACTGTTGGTGAATTAGTGGATGTGTATATAGATGGTGGAATTATTGAATTGGTTGTTGTAACTGGTATGGGTATCTCCATTTTTTGAAAATGTTAGTTTCTATTTTTGAATATGTGTTTCAAGGGTTACATTACAGTGAAAGGAGGTCTGTCACTCTGTCACAAGGATGGTGTCATCAGTGATGTCATCAGTGATGTCACTGACCATGTCATGAGTGATGTAATATGTGACCTCATCAGCAGTGCATTGCACGTGCAAGTTATAGTGAGTCCAACTAACTATAACGTGGGAATTTCAATGGCTTTATGCGAGTAAAATTTCCAGCTAACTATAACTGGTGTGAAACCTATGTTTTTTTCAGTGTATTTAATAGGATTTTTAAATGCTAATTCTTAACTATAACTGGTGTGAAACCTATGGTTTTTTCAGTGAATTTCATAGGTTTTTTAATAGCAAATCTCTATAGGTATGAAATGTAATATTTTTTATAACGAATTTTATATTGTATAATTATGTAATAGTTTTTTTTTTTTTTTCCCGGAGCGCTCCCGGTGCACGTACCGATGCGCTCACCGGTAAGCGCAGTGTTACGGCACGCCCCGGGGCGCGTACTGGGGAGCGTCCCGTTAGCGTCATTGCCGTCATCGTGATGTATCGCGTATCCGCGACGCCTTGCGTCATAAGACACGTATCGCGTAGCCGCGAGATGCGTCTTATGACGCACCGCGTAAGCGCTCCCGGAAGCGCCCGAGCATATACGATCGCGCAACGAAAGTGCCCCGACGCGCTTACGCTAAGCGCCCCGGGACACGCCCCAGGGCACGTAGCGTAAGCGCGTCAAGCCATGTGACTTTAAAATAACACTTTTCATTGGTTCAGAACATTTGTTTTTCCAAATATTGAGAACCCACCCATTTCTCTCACTATTGCTTTGTACTTGGAGAGAGCAAGAGGTGTTCTGTGTATTATCTGCTTCTCAAAGTTTCCTGATCTACAGCAATGGCTGCAAGGGAGTCATCCAGCAGTGATTCTGATGGTTTTTTGCCTGAGGACCCTCCTCACCACAAAACAAAGGACCACTTCATTTGGAAAAATGTTGACATCCCTGAAGGAAAAAAAAAGGTTAATGCTGCTAAGGTAACCTGCAAGATATGTGGCAGTATTTTATCCAGAGGCAATCCTAATAAGAAATATAGCTTTGGAAATGCCAATTTAATTAGGCATGTCCAGAGAATACACCCAAATAACTATGCCAGGGAGAGTGTCAGGGACCTGGCACGGAATTTACCAAGAGATGGCAGCAGCACCTCCACTGGTGGAGTAACACCTTCAGGAACACCACGTGGAAGAATGGTCCCTAACGTGCAGCCGGTGTTTGCAGGCATAAAATTTCTATGCGTGGACTGTGATGAACTGCTCTGTTATGGGGAGCAGAGCGTTGAACTGATTGCTATAAAGAGACAGGAACACCGCTGCCCTCCCCGTCCCAAATTTTTCACAATTTTTTGCTCCTGTTGAGCAGTTTTGGAATCCCTGTTTTTGTTTTTCCCCTGAAAAAAATCCAAAAAATATATAAAATCGTTTTTAAAAAGTATAAAAAATATAAAACAACAAAAAGAAAAAAAAAAGTTATTTTCAGAACTACCTCCAATTTATAAAAAAATGCTACATTTTTTAAAAACTCTGTCATTCTTTTTTCTCCATGGTATGCTCCCCGGTACGCTCCCCGGTGCGCGTACCGGGTGCTCCCCCCATGAAAATCTAATTTTTTTGTTTTTTGTTTTGCCCCGCGGTGCCCTTTTATGGCCCCCACATCAAAGCTATGGGGTCAGGGGGTTCTACCCTGCCCCTTTATGGTCATTTCCCCCTTTGTTTTTGCCACTTCTTGTGTCTCGATCCTACCGAGACACAAGATGGCGGCCGCTCCGGACTGTTTGGAATGTTGACAGACACCCAAGAGCCAATCAGCTTTCCGCGCGCGAACTCGCGTTGCGCGCTGGTACGCGCCCCGGTGCGCGTACCGGGGCGCGCCTATAGATATATATATTTTTTTGAACCTAAATTACTCAAAATCCTCTGTAGCACATATCTTGAGACATAGCAAAGGCACATCGGGCTACCAGTCCCTACAATTTTGCCAAGTTTCGTGGGAATCCATTCAGCCGTTCGAGCTAAAAGTGAGTCCAACCGCCCTATGGAAATTAACATGGGGAAAACACGTTTTGGAACCCCCCTTTTATCTCGGCCCCCGCTTAACGAATCCCCCCAAACTTTCAGGGAAGGAGCGGAGCGGAACTGGCCACCTAATTTGAGAAATTCGCAAAATTCGTCCACCGGCGCCAAAGTTATTCCCAATAGAATGTTGCGGATTTCCTATGGAAACTATGCCCTAACTATAACTATCTACTGGCGACCGCCAGTAGGTAATATATATATATATATATTTATATATATATATATACACATATATATATATATATATATACACACATATATATATATATATATATATATATCCAAAAGAAAAGGGTTGCCCACATTGAGGAAGCCACACGCATGGGGTAAGTATTCACCGCTTTTATTTGAAGAAGGCTGCAACATGTAATCAGGACACCTCCAAAGTCTATGTACCCGACGCGTTTCGTGCACCCTTGCACTTAGTCATGGGTAATGAAGTCAATTGAGCAGCCCCTCGCATTTTAACCAGCACCTGATATTCATGATGAGGCACGCCTCAAAGGGAGTTCCCAGGCGCACTGCATGCTGGCTCCTGTAGTGCTCGTGTCATCCTGCTCAAGTGAGCTGCGGGGCACTGCCACCATTCCGACCAAATAAAATCCCAAGTGGGCTTGGAGCGAGTCTGCTGAAAACCCTGCAGCACCGTAGAACCTTCTCAGCGCATCCCCATGCCTCTTCACAGCAAGGCGCCCCCAGGCGCCGGCATGAGACCAACTGCGTGGCGGAGCCTCCTCCCGACCCGACCGGCCGTATACATCCAAAAGAAAAGGGTTGCCCACATTGAGGGTCCTTTTTTCACTACTATGATTAAATAGCAGTGATCAACAATATAAATCTGTATTATAATTTAATACACACGGGTGAGCACTATTTTTCGCACTATACTTGCTAATAGATTTGATGGACTACATGGTATATTTTTTCTCATCACCATCTTGAAGAGTTATATGCATTTATGCAGTTATACTTATTTCTTGTTAGACTGACAGTACTCTTCGCACAACGAATTGAAGTTGTATATGTATATTTTTAATCTTTTGATACATTATGCAAAATGTGACTTATTTATGTATTTATACAGGTATTTCACTTCTGTATTGGCACCATGAGAAAGTACAGGCAAATGTATTTATACATATAGAATTTTTTCTATGTCCATCATTTCTGACATGTGACTGCACGTTATCACTTTAAATGGGCAAAAAGCAATCTGTATCGCCATGTGACCAAGGCCGCTGGGACGGCCGAAACGCGTCATGACACACTACCTAATGGCTGAATAAAAGAATGCTGAGAAAAAGTTGGTCCTTGCCTCGAGTCTCTTTGTAAGGAGCGCTGCTGCGAGGTATTTGCAGATATATATATATATATATATATATATATATATATATATATATGCTCCAGTTTCCAAAAATAACCCAGCCGGGTTTACAGGAAAAACAGCACTCACACGGGCAGCAGCAGTATATTTAGCAGATCGGTTTATTCAGAAAAACCGATCTGCTAAATATACTGCTGCTGCCCGTGTGAGTGCTGTTTTTCCTGTAAACCCGGCTGGGTATTTTTGGAAACTGGAGCCTGCATATTTTACGCGAACACCATCGCGCTATTCGGCACCCGCCCTGAGAGTGACTCACGTATTTGGTGTTGTGGAGCTTGTATATATATATATATATATATTCACTGAAAAAACCATAGGTTATAGACCATATATAGTTAGGAATTAGCATTTAGAAAACCTTATTTTACTCACACAAAACCATTGAAATTCCATATATAGTTAGTTGCACTAACTATATATCGCGCACCCGCAATCCACTGCTGATGATGTCACATATTACATCATTCATGACATGGTCAGTGACATCACTGATGACATCACTGATGACATCTCAAATGACATCACTGATGACAACATCCAGTGATTATGTGTTTCTGTAAAGTTTAAATATGTTTTACATATTGAAGAATGAGTGGATGTATAAGTGTCTGAATGAAGGTTTTAGTAGGTGCGTGATTGACTGTATGAGTGAGTGATTAAATGCGTCTTACTAAATGCACGGGTTAGTGACTAAACTGTCTGAAAGTGTGCATCAGCATGTCTGTTGTTGTGCAAGCTGCTGCATGTGTTGATCAGTAGCTATATAAGTAGCTATATGGGTTATTGATTGGTTGCACAAGTATTTGTATGGGAGACTGAGTGTGTGTATGGCTGGCTGGGAGGTGTGTTACTCTGTGCAGATCAATGTGTACTTGTATCAGTGATTCTATAAGAGAGTAAGTATGTGTTAGTATATGTTTGAAAATGTAAGGTACTCTATGTTTAACTGTGTAGATTAGAAAATGGAACTGTGATTGATTCTTTACAGGACTGACTAGGTGTGTGAGTAACTCCATGGATGAGTGGCAGAGTGTGAGTGTCTGTATAGGTGTATGAGTGCATATGATAGTGTTGTAAAGATGAGTGATTGTATGTATGAATGATTGTATGGGTGAATGAGTGAATGTGTGTGTAGACGTAGGAATCAGTGAGTGCGTATGTAGTAACTAGTATTGGTGTGTCAATGGTTTCAAAAATTATACTCTGTATTTAACACTGGGTGTAACAGAGGTTATATTAAAGTGTGAGGAGATGCATTGTATTGTCACATTAATGATATCATCATTGATGTGACCATTGATGTCAAATGAGATATCATCAGTGATGTCATTTGAGATGT
Organism: Lissotriton helveticus; assembly: GCF_964261635.1. Taxonomy (NCBI): domain Eukaryota; kingdom Metazoa; phylum Chordata; class Amphibia; order Caudata; family Salamandridae; genus Lissotriton; species Lissotriton helveticus. The sequence continues at coordinate 927,186,968 of NC_136061.1, forward strand.
CATCAGTGATGTCATCAGTGATGTCACTGACCATGTCATGAATGATGTAATATGTGACATCATCAGCAGTGGATTGCGGGTGCGCGATATATAGTTAGTGCAACTAACTATATATGGAATTTCAATGGTTTTGTGTGAGTAAAATAAGGTTTTCTAAATGCTAATTCCTAACTATATATGGTCTATAACCTATGGTTTTTTCAGTGAATTTTCAAGGTTTTGTAAATGCTAATTCCTAACTATATATGGTCTATAACCTATGGTTTTTTCTGTGAATTTCATTGGTTTTTTAACAGCTAATATCTGTAGCTGTAAAATGTATTCTTCTTTAAATCCCAAAATATATTTTATATGTTTATGAATAAATTTTTTTTTAAATATTTTTTTTTCTACGTTCCCGCTTCGCGAATCGGGAAGCTTCCCGTTAGCTGACCTTGATGCCGCGAAATAGACCGCGAGCCGGTAAACGTTTCTTTACCGCAAGTGCCGCGTTAGAAAACAACATCGTGATGCCTCCCGTCCGCATGACGTTCCACGTTGTCGCGTGATACGTCATATGACGTGCTACGTTAGCGAACTGGTACGCGAAGCGAGTCGCAAAGCGCAGGTTTCTGGAAGCAAACCGTGAGGCCCTGCAAAGCGCTTAACGTAAACACAGCAAGTCATGTGACTTGGTAATAACACTTTTCATTGGTTCATTTCACTTTTGGTTTCCTAATGATGTAAGACTAGGTCATATAATCTAAAATGAACACTTTTGATTGGTTGAGAACTCTTGTTTTTCCCAAATGATGAAAATCCCTCCTTCTTTCCTCACTCTGACTTTCATCATTGTGAGAGAAAGACCCTTTGTGATCACTGAGCAATGGCTTCTTTAGTAGCTTCAGCTGGTGCTTCCCCACCACCTCCACCACATCCAAGGAAGAGTGGACCACCTGCTCAAGTTATAATTCAACAAGAAGAGGAAGAAGAGGAACAGGACGACGAGCACGAAGAGAGGCAGTTTTTGCCTGAGCAGCCCAAGACGTCTCACCGGAAAGAAAACTTCATTTGGCAATTTTTTAAAATTCCCAAAGGTCAGAAAAAAGTAAATGCAAGATACGTAACTTGCCTTATATGTCAAGATAGACTGTCCAGAGGAACCGAGAAAAAATACAGTTTCGGAAACTACACAATGCATCGCCATATGACTAGGTGGCATCCTAACAACTACAGTGCTGCACAGTTTCGGAACGACCTAGATAATCTCCCTATTATGGCCAGAAGATCTGTTGTACCGGAAGTAACGGGACCAGAGGGCAGGGAGATGGTGCCAAATATACAAATGAAATTTGGTGAAGTAAAACACACGTGCGTATTTTGCGATGGATTCATTTCCTACGGAGAAAAAAGCATCACTCTGATCAACAGAGCTATTGACTATCATATGCAAGTTTGTACGAAACGCCCAAAATAATAAATACTTCTTTTTTTGTTTTGTTGCTCCTGTTGAGCCCTTTACAATGAATCATTTTCATTGCCCCCTCCAAGAAAAACCCAAAAAAATATAAAACCTCAGAAAAATTCAAAAAAAGTAAAAAAATGTTCCGAAAAATAATAAAAAAAATATAAAACAACAAAAACAATAAAAAAAAAAGTTCTTTTCAGAACTACCTCCCCGTTATTAAAAAATTGGTACAATATTTGGAACTGTGCCAACCTCTATTTCTCTTAGTTCGCTTCCCAGTTCGCTCGCCGGTACGCGAACTAGAAGCGAACCAAAAACAGTAAGTATAAGGGAAGGAAACAGACACTTATGTTAAAAGAAAGACAGCTATAGGGGAGTAAACTAGAGATACTATTACCCGTAATCCACTGCTGATGATGTCACATATTACATCATTCATGACATGCTCAGTGACATCATCAGCAGAGGATTGCGGGTTTTTTGGCAACGTGCCTTATCCACGGTTTAATAACGCTGCCTTTTGCTTTATATAAGTTTTCAAATTGTATGAAATATATACCAATAGGTCGTTATGAACCTTTAGGTAGTGCTTTTCTTCATGAGGTCTGGTCGCTTCCATACACATACAGATGTTTCAAAGATGATCAAGAAGTTTATCTGAATGGAGAGGAATGCACTGAGACGCCAGATCATTCACTAATGTGTAGGCACATACAGTTACACGGTTCATGCAACAAACACCGACCAAATATGGCTTGCGTGTTGCAAGGCACGCCAGTTCCTGCTATCATCCCCACGTTCAAGTTGTTGGAAAATGGTAGTTATTTGATGCTCAATAATGAAGATTGTTCTGAGTTAATTGAAAAGGGTCTGCACCTCTGTACGGGTGTTCGCTATGTGAAGCACGAAAGTTTCACGGGCCGAACTCAAGGCCACCTCTCTCTGAGACAAAAGAGCTCTTATTCTTGCCATGCCGTTGAAATCTGTCCCAAGGTTGGTATTTGTGGCCAGATTGAAAACTCCCTATGTTCATGTGTGGGAGGAAATAGAACATTTCTGCAGCAAATAACCCGTTCACTTACTGTTACGATAAAAGGAATACTTTTAATTCAGATTTGCCTTTCAATTTCAGCAAGATGGTTCCGACTATCTTTAACGCATCCTCCACAAAGACCCTGGCGCACTTTTTTAAAGTTGTTACCAGTGGTCTCGTGACTTCATTTGAGAAAATCTTTGGAGTCATCCCTGCTTCCTTTCATTCTATTTTCTCCACTCTGGTTCGTGGATTGGCATTTTTACTTGCATTACCAGCGGACGCTCTTGTGCTTTTTTACATTTTTAAATATGGATGTCCCTCCTATGCAACCTCCCACCCTGCAGCTGCTGACACTGTTCCGCAATCGCATGCTAGAATATTATGGCACAATGCCGTTGGCGATATTAAGCACGGCATATGGATTATCTTTTCGATTCTCCTACTTCACCTGTGTCCAGCCTGTATTTCACTGCCTGACCTGTGATTTCGATTGGGCCATTGATTTGTGTCTCTGCGGACCGGTTTCTCCTGACGTCGACTTTAATCAGCTGATGACTCCTATCATTACTCACGAGTTGGTTTGTCCTGGCGAAAGGATTATGGCTGTGGCATTGATGCATGGACTACTTGGTCCCTGGAATTTACTGGCGGCAGCACAGTCTTTCTTGGAACAGAGCTTTCTTGAAAACCCACCGAGCTGTCCTCTGATGGTGATAGAGGATCCGGTGCTGGGAGAGCACGTATGTTCTTTTCCGCTTTTAAATTGGATGGCTGAACTGTTTTCGGATGAAGACGGTGACTTCCTATTGGAGGCTGTTGCAGCTTATTTTGCATACACAGTTATGTCATAGACCTTTTTCATGTTTGATATGCTGAGTACTAGCATTTCATTGACAATTCATTGACTTATTTGTCAAGTTTTTATTATTTACCTTGCCTATTGGCTTAAGACTCGATAAAGTACTTGGCTGTTTTATTTTTCTTTAGCATTAAATTTTCCTAGTTTTTAATGCTTTACCTTGCGGACCGTCCACATATAAACTTGCAATCTACTCTCATGAGATGGCACTTCTATTATCTTATTCAGTTCGTTTCCGGATCATGGGGAGGTGTCATCTAGGTCCTGGATATCTTTACACCGTGTTAAGTTAGCATGGGCTCATTACCGGTTTAAACGCCATTTTTCCTTTTTTGCAACTTCTGCACACGACACTTAGTTGTTGCTTTAGCTTTCCACCTAGTAGTTCATCGTGGTTTACATGAGAATAATATGTTATTGCTCTACTATCTGCTTTGCTTGTTAAACTATATCTGTACAGCGAGTGCTAAAGTTTCAAGAACAACACGATACAGAATTGTTATGAGGTCTGATCTCCACGACTTCATACTCATAACATAAGTGCAACTTCTGCCAATTCTGGGCATGAGGCGGGTTTTATATTGCTTTGCCGAACACACATACACAACAGTTGATGCGGTTCACATGAAGAGAGAGCTGGTGTATGCTGATGTGATTCCTTCAAATCTAAGACACTAAAGTATGGGCACGCCCTAAACCAACACAAAGAGACCTTCTTAGCAAATAATATAATATGTGTATTAGGGAGGGTGAGATATAAGCAGCCGCGGGCCGTGGAGGGAGTTACGGTGAGGCAGGGAGGCGGGGAGGGGGAGAAGCAGGGTGGAGCCCTCTCTACCTTGCCCCTCCCCCTCCCCGCCTCCCTGCCCCACCGTAACTCCCTCCACGGCCCGCGGCTGCTTATAAGTGTTGCTAACTCTTATTCATTTACAGCATGTTAACATACTGTCACCATTCGCTTTTTATGTACTAGTAACTATGCTGGTAATTTTGCTACTGATAATATGTGTACTTGTATTCTCCACCCTGCTTCTCCCCCTCCCCGCCTCCCTGCCTCACCGTAACTCCCTCCACGGCCCGCGGCTGCTTATAAGTGTTGCTAACTCTTATTCATTTACAGCATGTTAACATACTGTCACCATTCGCTTTTTATGTACTACTGACTATGCTGGTAATTTTGCTACTGATAATATGTGTACTTGTATAATCTAAGATACTACGCCTCAGAAGACGGCATTAGTAAATAAACATTTCAAATACACATGTGTTCTTCTTAACTCCATGTTCTGGTTTCTAAGAAATATATAACGACCGACTGTTCATGAGTTCCACGTATCCTGAGGTACTATAAGTTCATATTCTGGATTGTCTAAACATTGAGAGTTTGTTATATCCAATGTGACACTGTACCTAGCTTGCTAAGGAGTTTTTGATTACTAACGTGAGTTTTGGGACACCCTAATTCGCCGAGGTTCCAATCCTCTGTCCACAGTTCTGTGTGAGAACAGAAACCCTGCGACAGGGGCACCCCCGACCCTTGCTGGAGCTTCATCACACTTGCGATACAACTCCAGCAATGCGCCACCTTTACGGCACAGATACATCACGCATCTGTGCTGTTTTTGCCCCATGATGCGCCGCATTGTAAATGCAGCACACCATAGGTGACGGAACAGCGGCACAGAATGACTAACACATCCCTGGTGATGCGCCAGTCATCATAAATGTATCCCTATGCTTCTTATCTTGTTAGAGATGAACCGCCATATGTATCATCAAAGTTTTTTGCATTTCCTAAATAGCGAACTTTAAGGAATAAATAGCGATTCTTTACCATTCCTAGTTTGCGATTAGCTATTTGCTAATTACAAATTACCCATTCATTTCCTTCATTTCCATAGGGCGGTTGGACTCACTTTTAGCTCGAACGGCTGAATGGATTTGCACGAAACTTGGCAAAATTGTAGGGACTGGTAGCCCGATGTGCCTTTGCTATGTCTCAAGATATATGCTCCAGTGGTTTTTACGAAAATTAACTTTGAAAAATATATATTGGGCTACATTGGCCTATATATATGTTGGAGCCCAAATGTAGCCCAATGTAGCCCAATGTAGCCCAAAGATGGCCGCCAGACACACAAAAAAACAAATGTAGCCCAAATATCAGCCAGATGTAGCCCAACTATAGCCCAGTGACAGAATGACCAATCCGCTTCGCAAACCTCCGTTACGCGAGGCGGAGCGCTGTTACAGATATATATCTTTTTTTGAACGTTAATTTCTCAAAATCCACTGGAGCACATATATTGAGACCTAGCAAAGGCACATCGGGCTACCAGTCCCTACAATTTTGCCAAGTTTCGTGCAAATCCATTCAGCCGTTCGATTATTATTATTATTATTTTTTTTTGCCCCACGGGGCCCTTTTAAAACCTCCACATCAAACCTAGGGGGTCAGCGAGGATCTACTATTCCCCCTTATGGTCATTTGCCCCTTCGCTTTGGCCTCCTCTTGTCTCTCGATCCTACCGAGAGACAAGATGGCGGCCGCTACGGACTGTTTGGAATGTTGACAGACGCCAGAGAACCAATCAGCTTCGCTTCACAAAGCTCCGTTGCGCGAAAAGTACGCGTCCTGGGCCGCTGCCCGGTCCGCTGTTACAGATATATATCTTTTTTTAAACGTTAATTTCTCAAAATCCACTGGAGCACATATATTGAGACCTACAAAAGGCACATCGGGCTACCAGTCCCTACAATTTTGCCAAGTTTCGTGCAAATCCATTCAGCCGTTCGGGCTAAAAGTGAGGCCAACCGCCCTATGGAAAACTCAATGTTAAAAACACGTTTTGGGACCCCCCTTTTTTCTCGGCCCCCACTGGACGAACCCCCCCCAAATTTTAAAGGGCTGCTCAGAAACAAAATGTGCCATTTTCCTGAAAATTTCAGCCAATTCCGTCCACAAACGCCAAAGTTATTAGACATAGAATTTTCAAAAAACCCATAGAGAAAAAATCCTAACTATATATACCTACTGGCGACCGCCAGTAGGTAATATATATATATATATGACTTACAAGTTGCCTCGTAAAAGAAGAAACTCAGAGGCCAGAGGGAGTTCGGGAAAACCAGTTCATTTTTATTCTCTGGTTCCCAGTGGCGGCGAATGCATTTCGGCCCAGTCAGCCTTCCTCAGCGCCCAATCACTGTGACATGGCCTCCCCCAGGTAACTCCTCCCTGCTGAAATGCTTGGCAACACCTGGGTCTCCTCCCCCTTATGAAGTCGTCACACCCATGTAATCCGAGTAAATTAAGGAACCGGAAATCCCAGAATGCACAATCACGGTCAATCGAGGCGGGTGGCGTGGAGGAGTGAGTAGAACAATAGGTTCGTCCAGCCGGGCAGGTAGGTAGTGGCAGGCACGCAGTCATGGCACCAGAGAATGTCCATTGCCGTTTTCCTTGGTCCCTCGTACCACTACAGCCTGATACAACACACATGCAGTCCACTGGGCAGAGGCAGTCAATGCGGACTGAACTCCCAATCAGGTGAAATACCTTGAACTCCCCAATGGCGCTGTGTGTGATCAGGCGGTCACCGGAACTATTCGATCCCTCGAAGAACGTGGCGCTGCAAGCAGCGAGATGCCAAACTTGGTTCCGGGACACTTCGACGTAGCGGGGCCATCTGTTCTGCGTCGTAGGCTGGCGCAGTATACATGACTTACAAGTTGCCTCGTAAAAGAAGAAACTCAGAGGCCAGAGGGAGTTTGGGAAAAACAGTTCATTTTTATTCTCTGGTTCCCAGTGGCGGCGAATGCATTTCGGCTCAGTCAGCCTTCCTCAGCCTATATATATAAGTTGTGAGTTTTGGCTTTTGCAGCATTAAAGGAAGTTAAGTTAATTAAATATAGTTATTTTTTATAGTTAATTATTAAAAAGAATTGTTTGACAAATAATTATGAAAATGATGTGTAGGTTGTTTGTTTTGTATGGATGAAGGGTGGGGAGGTAATTAAATATAATTTTGTTAGTAACAGATAATTGTTATTAATAATTTAATAAATATTTAATTATGTAAGATGTGTAAATAATACCATTTAAAAAGATTTAATTTTAGATATGTTTTGTGTACTTCATAGAAATATAGAGTAAAAAGTTATTTAAGTGATAATAAATGTAAAAATAGCTAATGAATGTTTTATAAATATGTTGTTTTTTATTGTAGGTGTTCGTTGTGTTATGCTTTTTAAATGTACTTTTGCTCAAGTTATTAGTCTGTTTCTAATGTTGCACTGACTGGAGTGGGAATAGTAAATTGTATCCCTCTGCCATCCAACACTTTCCCTACTGTCGCACTGACTGAAGAAACAATTGTAAATTTTACCCATCTGCAATCCAAGATTTTCACTACTGTTACACTGACAGGAGTGGGAATAGTAAATTTAACCCCTACACAATCCAACACTTTCACTACTGTTGCAATGACTGCAGTGGAGATATTGAATATTACCCTGCCACAATCCAACACGTTCCCTACTTTTACATTGAGTGGAGTGGGAATAGCACATTTTACCCCTCCTGAGTATAACACTTTGCCTACTTTTGTATAAATTGTAGTGGGAATAGTATAGTATTAATTGTAACATGTTATAGTCTAGTTTATATTGTTTAAATGTATATTACTATGCATTTGTTCAGTTAAAATGTGTTAAAAGTGTAATATTTATAATTATTAAAATTAATATGAAATATATTTTTTGTAATTATTTTATTTTGTTTCTTTTTTATTTATAATTCAAATGTGTGTGTGTATATATAGATACTTCTTTTCATTACATTTAATAAAGTATTACATTGTAATATAAATTACAATTATTTGTTTAATCATTTTGTTTGATTAGATATAAGTAAGTATATATATATATATATATATATATATATATATATATATATGTATATATATATATATATATATATATATATATATATATATATACAAAATCCTTACAATGATGCACACTCGGAGTCTCAGGTATGCTTAGCAGCCGTATTTTAATGAGGCTCAGGCTCGTTACGCGTTTCGTCCGTAGACTTGATCACACGAACAGCACAAACATTTCCATGTGAATAAATAAAGTTCAGTTGACTTTTATTTATGATTTTGGATTTTTAAAATTGCCTATTTTCTGGCATAATCGGCGTTATGCACCAACTGGCAAAGGGCTCAGTCTGTATATGACCCAACTGGGAAAAGGAACTCATATATATATATATATATATATATATATATATATATATATATATATATATATATATATATATGTGTGTCTTACTTTTGGAAAATAATTATAATTGTTTTTTTAACTATTACTTATATTTTATTTTTATTACACTACTGTTATTATTTAATATATTATATATTTACTATTTCAATTTATATATATTTTCAAAAACAATATTTTATATGACGATATTCGTGACAATGATTTATTGTGGTTGATATTTTGTAATTTATATGATAAGAATAAAATGATAATGTTTTTGACATAGATATTTATGTCACGATATATGTGTTTGGGGATATTTTGGAAGTTGATATTTTGTCAGTGAACCCTAGGTTTTTTTTGTTGTTCCTTATCTACTACCACTTTTATTAAAGTGTTAATAGGTACAGAGATGAATGTATCCTTTCCTAAATATTTTTACAGCCGTTTAGGGAGAACTGCACATTTTTTTTAAACTTTTGTAAGTTGTGCAGTAATTTTCAGGTATTAGTGCAGCGATACTGTGTAAACATTTTACTGCAGATTTAAATATATTACAAATGGAAAGTACACTGTAATGCACTAAGGGGTCGATTCCAATTCGGGAAAAACCACTCCGAATAGCCGTACGGAGCGTTTTTCCCATACGAATCGTACCCTGCAATGTCCCCCGTATGTACGACGAAGTACGATTCGTACCAGGAGCAGGACTCCGTACGAATTGTACAGAGTCCGTACGAATCAAATCCCCGTACGAATCTCCCTCGGAACCCGCTGTATGCCACATCTGTACGGTTTGCGGCTGCTTTTTCGAACCCAGCAAGTACGAATCATGTCGGGTACGCACCGTACGACTCTTTTTTTACGGGAGCTGAAAACGTCCGGAGAAGCAGAGTTCGCCTCGAAACTGGTATGGAACGGCCCCCCTGGGTACGGTGCGTACACCCCATGATCGCAGGGGTACGGTGCGTACCCCTGCGATCATGGGGTGTACGCATCGTACCCCGCAATTGCAGGGTGTATGCGCCGTACCCCATGTTCGCTGGGTGTACGGTGCAAACACCCTGCGATCGCGGGGTACGGTGTGTACACCCCATTATCGCTGAGGTACGCACCATACCCCTGCTATCATGGGGTGTACGCACCGTACGGTGTGTATGTGAATGTGTGCTTTTCCGTACGAATCGCCCTTACCTGACGTAGACCGTACGAATCGCGTCCTCCTCCCCCGGTCCGGATCGTACTCGTCGGTTCGTACGGCATGTTCACGATTCGTACGGAGAGGGCTCCGGGTACGAATCGTACGGACGATTTTTTTACGAATCGGAATCGACCCCTATATTTGTAAAATATAGTGTATTATAGTGTATTTTTTGTTGATTTACATATTTTTATTTTTTAATTTTTTGTATCGCAGTACTCAAAAGGCAGTACGGCAGTACTTTGTACAGTTTTTTTTAAATATATAGAAACTTATCAATATTTTCCCCTACCTACTACCTAATAAACTAATAATAGGTAAACAGAGGAAAGCTTAAATTTAGGGTTTAAGGGTGGTTAGTGGTTAAGGTGGTAAGGGAATTTTTAGAGTGCTGGGGGCCCATTAGGATCACGGGCGGAACGCCACCGCCCGCATAGCGGTGGCGATCCGCCCGTAATCAGACCCTGCCCGCTACCCATTTCCCCCCGCCATAGTAATATGCGGGGGGACAACGGCGGACGGAAAGACGGTCCGCCGCTTTTCCGCCCGGTCAACGAGTTGACCGGGTGGAAAAGGGTTTAATATGGTGGCGGTGTCTGTTAGACACCGCCAGAGATATTAGGATGGGTGCGGAAAGATGCCTTTCCGTGACGGCATTGCCGCCACGGAAAGGCATGCGGGAATTGACCGTGGGGGCCCGTGGCGGGCCCCCAGGTACTCTGGGGGTGGGAGGTGCACATGGGGGGTACCTAGGGTACCCCCAGCCGTTCCATGAACAAAATGGCAGGCACTGCGCAGTGCCTGCCATGTTGTGCATGCAAGTGCACAACATGCCTTCCTGGCACTGTGGAGGGCGGTGCTGAGTGCACCGCCCACCACAATGCCAGGAATGCAGGATGCGCCTGCCACTGTGGCAGGCGCATCCTAATTGCCCCCACGGGACCCCGGCCCTTATGGCGGGCAGTCCCTTTTACAGTGAGTGTCCGCCCGCCATCCAAATTATGCCCTTGGGGTGGGTAGTGGTAAAGGGAGGTCAGGGTAAATTTTGGGTTTCGGGGTGGGTGGTGGTAAAGGTGTGAAAGGTAATTGGAGGTTTTGTTGCGTGTGGTGGTAAGGGATGGTTATGAGTATATTAAAAAGAGGGTTACCCTCATAAAAGGAAAAAAATAATTAAATATTTAGGTCCAGATTGTTCAATCTTTCACCCAATCCTGCAAGACAGCTTACTGCTCTGCGTGAAAGGGATGGATTGTGCCATATTTACCAATATACAGTGCATTTATGCTCTCTGTCTGCACTGGTGTACAATCTGCTGCCTAGCACCAATGCAGGCAGCCTTGCGCCATGGTACAAAGGACTGCCTTGCAGACAGGTAACCTTCCTGCACATAAACAATCACCTGAGAAGTGTTCCCTTTTCTATGTGTTCTATAGAATGCAGCTAACGTAGAAAAAAGAAACAACAAGGAGAAATAAAGATATTTCCTCTTGTTGTTCCTTCCCTGTGAAGCATATAATTTTCACGCATTCCCAGGTTTACCTGCCTTGGTAAATCTGGAAATTGCCCAAAATCCATGGGTGGATGTGTTGGAACACCCACGCTCCACCAGAGCCGGACTGGCTACCGGGCGGTTGTGTGTGCTGCCGAGCTGGGGGCTGATTTTGTTGATGGGGACCTGCGTGTGCTGAACAAAATTCGTTTTACTTTTTTTATTTCAAAGCGCACGCAGGTCCCCATCAACGACATAAACCCCCACTGCAGAGAAATCAGCCCCCAGCTCGGCAGCACACAGAAACGCCCGGTAGCCAGTCTAGCCCTGCGCTCCACCCATGGAATGCCTTCCCAGGGCAGAGTAACACAAACAGAGACTTTGCATACCTTGTGTTATCCCAGATTTGCCAAGCAATGCAGGGGCATGCAAGGTTGCCTTGTGTTGTCTGGTAAGTCTGATTATAGTATTGTGTTCCTCTTATGTCACCATGTGTGATGTAAGGGCAATATAATACTATACTAAATCTGGCCCTAAATTTAGTGTTATGGGGTGGGTAGGGGTAAAGGCATGTGTGATAAAGGCATCTGTGTTAATCAGTAAAGCCATGCATGGTAAAGGCTATGTGGTAAAATCATGCGTGTTCAAGGCATGTTTTGTAATGTGAAGCAACTTTTTCCCACAAATTTATAGTGCTTGAAGGGATTTAAGTTGTTCCTGTTAATGTGGGTTTGAATTGAATAAAGCCAAGAAGTAGGGATTGCACATCGATATTACACACCCAAAGTCACAGATTTAAATCCACTCCAGTCTATCTTTGAGAGGCCTCGCTAATACTTTACATATTATCAATCAACATCATACCAAGAAAATTATACCGTTTAGCTCTGCAGATGGACATAAATGTTATAAATATAACTTAACTGATTTTTTTATTAGACTTCACTCTGCATGGGCATTAATTCACCGGAATGGCGTGGAGTGTTGAAGTCACACCATCACCCTCTTTGTCCAAGGGTGACTTAACATCGCTGACTTCTTGACCTTCTGTCCCGTGCCTTTCTGTAGCCTCTTACTAGCTAATCAGGGTCTAAGGGACGAGCAGGTAGTGTAAACTTCAGAAAGTAACATGGTTTGGAGTCAGAGCCTTTTTAAGTTGATCCTAAGAAAGTGCAATGCGCTGTCACTTGCAAGAACCTACGTATTCTATATAGTGGGCTTGGAGCCCACCATTACTTGCCATTTTTTGGCTGGATTGCCACCATCATTTCCTTGCTTCTTATTAGTCAGTTGCTATAAGCTTCCTTCCTCTTTGTGTGTTTCTCCCTCCCCTGGAGCATGGACCCATTACTTGTATCCTTCCATTGCTCACATGTTGTCTAGGTACTACTTTTTTCTTTGTGTTTAGGCACTCTACCAGAGTGCATCTTTTCCAGCTAGCTCCCTTGTGAACTTCTCTACCCTCCGTGATCCTCTGCAGGAGACAGAGCCATGGAAAGTACCCTCTGTTGCATCTGAACATGATATATACCCAGTGGGAAAAGTGAATGCATTCATGCACAGTCTTGTCTTCCTTTCAGCACCTTCTCCAATAAGGGCTTTTTTCCGACAACATTGTGTTCTTTTTGGAAAACAAATATGTAAAAAACTGTTTCCGTGTAAAAGGTGCCTTTCTTTAATCTCATCCATTTAAACTGACACTTTATTGGCAGAGTGCTCGAGGGAGCTGGCGCAGGCATTTGCTTGCTTGTAAAGTTGTGCCTGAAACCTGGAAACAAAAGCCACTAGCTGAAGCTACCGCTTTAATGCTAGCCATGCAAACTTGGGGCAAACACCATTTGAACCTTTTTCTGAACCTTTTCTTCCTTTAACCAAGGTGAAGGAATGTATTCTCTAAAAAGCTTACGTCCTCGTCGCAATTAAGTAACGTGTTGTTTTTTTATAACTGCTAGGAGTTATAAGGATAACGACATTGCAGTGTAACAATTTGTGAAGACCATCATTTTATGTTAACTTATTTTGGGCCTGCCATCCACTGCATGCAACCTTGTGTATATATGTTTGCCATATTAAGATGCAAAAAACGTTCCTGCCATGTGTACGGTCTCGTGGGCAGCGCGCAGCACTTGTCCTTAAGAAAAAGGCCAGTTAAAGTGGGTCTGGGACCGGATCTGAAGGATAAATGACAACTTAGCTGTTCAATCTCAGTTGAAACCCAAGCAAACTGCAACATGTCCCGCCTCTCGCAATTCAAAGGTTGACTATATGAACAATGGCAGCCACATTGCTCATGGAATCGCTGTTCACAGTGCCAGCTAAATACTCAAGCAGATGTTTGAGACAACATGCAACACTTCATTAGTATATGCTATTTTACGAACGCCAGAAATATCAACAAACACGATGACTACATTTGAATGATATTTTCTGAAAACATTTTTAACCAACACACATATCCTCAGCTGTAGACTTGTACAGAGAAGTGACTTCTGAACACTGTTGTGTGTATAAGTGTTTCATTGATAATGTAACACTGTTTCACAAGGAGGCAGAGCTAGAAAAACGTATTTTCAATGTTGAAGAGGTTCATTTAATTCACATTGTTTCACTGAACATTAACATTGTTACTTGCGGGCAGCGTTTGGTGGCGTAACACAAAATGTTAGGCCCCCCTGCAGAATGTGATCAGGGTTCCCAAGACTCAAATCTCACAGAAATCTATAGGGTTTATACTGAATGGGGGTGCCTGGAGGGTGGGTACTCCCTGCCGGGTACGTCTGGTTTGTCCCCCGGCAGCATTAAGTTGCATGGGTCTTGGTGCTTGTAGGGCCAGCCCAGTGGTATTGGTATATGTGCATAAGTATATTGTGTTTGTTTGACTTCAAGTGCGATAAGGTGTGTGGTTACAAAATATCATGATAATTAACACTTGTGTGGTCTACGCATCACCCGGTACAGCTGTCTTTGAGACCATTGACTCGCGCCGGTCTTCCCTCGTGCAAGTCCCAGGCAATGGTGCTGCGTTGCAGTTGCTCAGTTCCTAAACACATGAAATTGTGGTTGTTCAGCACTAAAGAACAAGCCAAACTCAATTTTTTTGTAAACGTCAGTGGCCGAGCCAAGAAGTGCTTTTAACCTACTCAGCACTTTATAAAGATGTCAGTCAAGTCACTTAGTGGACTGTTCATGATGATCTTTGTAAAGAGTGAGCAAAGTAGTTTCATGAGACTCTGATCTATGCCCGGTTTTCAGGGAAACACTGATCATGTAATGATTTCTTTACATTTAGATTGGTTACAAAAAAATTAAAGTGTGTGGATATTCTGGGAACAAGGCAATCACCGCAGTGGCGTAGCTAGACCTTTGGCCACCCGTGGCAGTCCCTTCATTTGCCGCCCCACGGCGGTCTCATCGAAGAGCGGGGGTGCTGAGGATTCCTCCGATTGCTGCCCCGCAACAGCTGCATTGAAGTGCGGAGGGGTGCTGGTGATTGCCGCCCGAGACGGCAGGTAAGTGCCCTCCCTTGCTACGCCACTGATCCACCTGGCCCTCCTGACCCCAAATTGAATGCTCCAGTTCAAAGCTCTCAAGTTACCCAGTCCAATACATTGGTAGCTCTTCCAGATCAGGAACTTTTTTTGATTGCTGGGACTTGCAGTTCTGGTTTTAGATGGGACTATAAATCTCAGCTTGCAGTGGTTGGAAAATGTGGACTGGACTAGGTAATCGAGCCTGAAACTGGGTGAGCAGAGAGCTGTATCTGTTGTCTACAGACTATGGCATTACAACAGGGCAGTATGTTGTGTGACGCCATTGACATTGACTACCTCAATCCTGGGTGGGCATTGCACCGCTGTAAAACAATGTGTATAGACTACTGTAAGATGATTTTTTTTGTATGTGGTAAAAATTTACATTTTCAATTTCTCTATAATTTTCCTTTCTTAGACAAAGCAATGGTATTTCTGCTTCCACGTTATCAGAGAAGATAAATAGGATGGCATACATTACAAACCTGTCATTTAAAAAAATATATTTATAATTCCATGGTTTAGCATCAGAAGTCGACGCAGTTGCCTCCTTGTGCTTTCACACCATGCGCACGTTCTGCAAAATCTTCAGGTAGATCCTAGTCAACACCAGGAAAACTGTCATGCAGGCCCTCGTCAGCGCCCTCTATGCTGGCATCTCCTCCCAGCTCCTCTGATTACTCCAGACAATACTAAATGCTGCAACCAGACCCATACTGTAGCTTCCATCAAAGACCCACATCACCCCACCTCAGAAACCTCCACTTGCTCCCCATTCAAGAGAGATGACAGTTGAAGATCCTCATGGACATCTACAAAGCTCTTCATGATCAAGGACCGGCCTACATCAACCTTTGACTGGATTTCCATCTACTCGCAAGACACCTTCACTCCTCCTCACTAGCCCTTGCTCATACTCCATGCATCCATCGCAGCCACAGCAGGGGCTGCTCCTTCTCCTACATCGCAGCCATGCCCTGGAACAACCTGCCCTCCATCTTTGAGTAAAACTCTCCCCAGTGGACTTCAGAAAGTAACTCAAGATGTGTTTTTCCGACTGGAACGTCTTACCCAGATACCCCTCGGGGTGACAGTGCTGCACTTTACAAATGCTAATTGATTGATTGAGAAAGGTGAGGAGACAACAAGAGGTTTTCAGGTTACATTACCAAGATATACGCTTATAACACAACTTAAAGGAACATAACAAACAATATAAGGTAGATGAATCAACACCACTTGCCAAATCTCATGACATTTTTTAAAATTCATAGAATTTATTTTTTAAGAAGAGTACAGCCCCTAGGTTTTCACTTTCAAAAGCTTTCATTATAAAGAAGCAAGTTATAACTCAGTGCACGTAATGGAGTCACTAACAAATTACCTAAATCATGTTTTACTTATTGTACTTACTAGCCATAACAAAAATCATTAAATAAAAATCATTGAATTAAAAGTAATCATATTAGATCACATAATATTATAATCATAAAACAATATAGTTGCCTTAATTTGACATTTACATTAGGAATCTGCCTCGATGAACAAAGACATTAATGAGCTTAAGTAATCCATAAGGTTTTTGGCACGGTCAAGGTGGGCAGTATTGAAATACACCTTTGTTCTGTTCCTTTCAATATAGTTGATTCAATTATCTGCTTTTTGAAACCTAGTGACCTCTGTGTCCTCTGGGTCATCCTCACTGCTTCTGCTTCCACTGCATGGGTGTCATACATCAATGCCACATCAATTCATTCTTTCCTCTCAATGTGCCAGATCAAATGCTTTAACATATACATAAAATGGGATGGATCTCCACCCACTAGAATATTTCTCTCTCGCCTATACTATTTGTGTTTGGTGTATCACTTCACCTCCTATTGAGTGCTTACCTTGCAAAGCAAGATAGATTATTTTACATCTCTTAGAGTCACACGTTCCATACAACAGCATTTGGATATATTTTAGTTTAGTTTGTTCAGTGCAGCAGTCTTTTTAGTCTTTGAGACCTTTTGTTTTTTAAAAGTGGGCTTAGAGACATCCCATTGCTTACCATTCGCTGGCTTTATTGTCACTCTCATTTGCTTGCCTCCTGCCCACTACGGGGCATATTTACAAGTTCTGGCGCATCTCTGAAAATCAGCAGGGATGCGCCAGAACAGATGCGTCATGCAATCCCCTCCTTGCGCCACCACAGATGCACCGCATTTACAATGCGGCGCACCATCGTGCAAGGAAGGGCAGATGCGTGACGCATCTCGTGGCGTACGGGCGATGTATTGCTGGAGTCGCGTCGCAAGCGCGACGCAACTCCTGCAATGCACACGGGCCACCTATACTCAACGTGGTGCGTCACTCCTTACGATTTGACGCAGCAACGTCGTAAAACTGACTCAGTGAAATCTTGTAGATTTCACTGAGTCGGTTTTACGGGGCTTTCCTGCGAGGGAACGCCCACCCTGCGATGGAACGCCCACATGAAACTTGACGCAAGTTTCATGTGGCGCAGGGCTTTACAACGTGATGCGTCTGCCTATATGCGTCACATTGTAAATAAGTAGCAACGTGGCGCTTTGTTTACGCCGCCGTTGCGTCACAAAAGTGATGCAACGGCGGCGTAAAAGTGTGGCAAAGGGCTTGTAAATCTGCCCCAAGATATTTAAAAAGTGCTATCTTGCTGCCAGTGCTGATCAGAGACTTTTTTATTATTATTATTATTTGACTTTTAGCCATGCTGCACAGCAGCCACGCTGCTATACAATATGGTCAAAAAACAGTGACAAAGCCAATAGTTCTCTCATAGGCGAGCCCTATTGGCTTTGCCAATGGTTGTTTTACGTTCTGTTTGTGTTTGCTACCTACTTGACCACTGCGACCTCGGCTAGCAATTGCAGTGTCAAGTGCACTGAGGGGCAAGCAAAGGTTGTGGCTACTACGCCTTGCTCCCTCAAACTGGTGTCTAGGAGGGCCTCCATTGGAAACACTCAAAGGAGTAGATAGATACCTGCGCAGCCTACCAGCAGCGCGTACCCACCAACTTGAAGAACAATCTCACAGTTTGAGGAGTGGGCAGGGCCTTGAAGGGGCAGGGCCTCGTGCCAAGAAGTACCTATCAGGCACTTTTGAACCACACCACGCCCCAAAGCCCACTCCTCCCAAAAAAAAGCTTCCTGAGGCTGGTACCAATGTCTCTGGGTGTTTTTACACCCCTTAATGGAGGTCGGCATTTCAATGCCTGGGAAAACAAGCTGAAAAACACTATTTAAAGTGGTTTTCAGCTCGTTTTACCTGCTACCGTGTGTTATCTGCTCCTCAGGGGGAAACCGTGTGCTGGGGACAATATCGTGTGTCACACGGTGGCACCGTGTGATTAGGCAGGTCAGCGTTACAAGGTATAAATAGCGCCTGAAGCATACTCTGTACAGATATCAATAACATTACAACATTCAGAGCTCATGCATGCCTTGAGCTCTGTCGTCACACATTAATAGAACAGAAAATAGACTGCCTCTACTCACCACGCAATAGAGGCTGCGAACACGTCGGAAATGGATCAAATAGGATCCCGTTGGCTGCCATGACCCCTTCCGAGACCAACACGACACTTTCGGCCTTGTGGGTTTGACTACTCTCGAAAAATGTTTCGCTGAAAAAACAGAAAATCCCAAAGGAAGCTAAGTGCCTGTTTTGTAACCAAGAATTTGGGTTTGCATCGCCACAGGAATGCTCCGCCACAAACTTGCAACAGAAGCCCAGTGCATGGCGTCTTTCTTAAAAAATGAAAAAATGAAACAAATGAAATAAAACTTTTTCGGACTGGGTAGGGGACGGCTTTTTCGCACCCGAGGAAGTGCGAATGAATAGTACTTACCCTCAAAATGCAGAAATTTAGCATGCGCGGAAAACACAAGCAATAAACCCCGCCTGTCTGTTGAGGTTCGGTGCTGTCTCTCCAATTTGGAGACTGTAGGTTGCTTGTGGTTCTGTGGTTGTATGCAAGGCCTTCAAAAATGTGTTAACTCAACCCCAGACAGCAAAGATGAAAAAAGTTACGTCTCCTGCTACTCATTTGCTGACTGGAGAAAGAAACCCATGTGACAGATGATGTCGACGGCACAATGTCCCTGCGACGTCTTTACAGCGGGTTGCATTTTTTTTCTAAATCTACGCGCTCACTCTGTTCAACAACACCGAACTGGAAGACTCTTTCCACGGTTTCATCGTGTTTTTTAAATTTTTTTGTATTATCAAATACAAAATTGTCCCTGGTGATATTGATGCGCTGGCGAGTACTGCGTCGCGCGGCGTGTGGTCCTGCGATGCCACATCCCATCTACATTCTGTGGTTTTATTCGTTTAACCGTCTCTTCTCCCACATTTCCCGCTTCCTGTACATTAAAGTACAGAAGGCTTGCTAGCACAGGCGCCTTTGCATGGCAATTATTACCACGGAGACTCTTTCCATATGAGCTTATGGGTGGTTTCCTTAGAGCCGCTTCGTGTGAGCGCCGCGCCGAGCGCGTATTAAGAACAAACACAGAGCATATGTTTCTTTTATAGGAAATGTTCAGTTGCGCTACTAAGCCTTTCATTTCGGGCTAACACAATTTGCCAATATTTCCTTATGTATAGATTGGAATGTAGCCAAACATGGTCCCCCACCATGCGTTAATTGTATACAGTAGATTGCTTAAAATATCACGTGCGCTTTTTTCGACTTGTCGCGTTTTTTTTAATATCAAAACGTAATCTTCCACGAGAGTTCAATTTCGTAGCCAGACAAATAAGAGTTTTAATACTGCACTGCTATCTTAAACTTTGGATAAAAAGTGTATAGTAACTGGTGGACAATAATCCAATTTCTTTCTACGCAGTTAGAGTAGTATTAAAAAACGCTAAAACGTATTGATAAGACCATTTCATACAATAAATAGTTTATTGACCCTGGAACTGTCAAAGTTCAGATTAAGAAAGCATACAAGAATATGAGGTCCTGGACTTGTGAGATTTAAAACACAGCCATCATGTGTTGTTTCAACATTTCCTCTTTTTAGCTTTCTTGTGAAATACAGCAATGTATAGTTTAATTTTCGGGCGGCTTTGTCATGCTTTCCTCATGGCTTGGTCATGCAATCCGAAAGTGGGTGGGGCTTACACCAACTGAATTTATTGGTTTGTTACAAACCATGTTGCGAAGGAGGTGCATATGTTTCAACAACTGTGCGAACATTTTGAAAAAAATCTTGAAGTTTGCAAACGCCTGTATTTTCTACCTATACGTATAATTTGTCTAACACAGGCACTGCTCATACGGCAAATAAAGAGGCTGAGTGCATATATAAATTGCAGTTCAAAACGATACCGTTTTTGATCCTGCAAAGGTTTAGAAAGTTCCTGATTTTCACAATTGAGGGAGATTGCAATTTATTTTTCTAAATTCAGGTACACCTATCCAAGATTTTTCTGTGCTTTCCGAGATAACTTATTTTGCATCTAGAGGTAATTTTTTGTAAAATTTAGCTCGCCCAAGATGGAAAATGTATATAGTCATTCTCTCTGCAATTTTTCATGTTGCTGATTTTTTTCTATGCACAATGGCAAATGCTTGCAGGATGCTTCTCTCCTCATTTACCTTTGGTGAAGTTCAGGGCTTAGTTTGTGCCAGTGGTTGCAGGTGGGTCCACTGGCACTCATTTCTGGGGACTAGTACTTATTTTTCCTCAACAAACTTTGATCCAGAGTAAGAGAAAGAAAACATATAAAAGGGAGAAAGAAGGAGGAAGAAAAAGAGGGAAAAAAGTGACAAAGGGAGAAATCACAGATGAAAAAACCCCAGAAAGAGGGAAATAAAGACCAGGGATTGTCTGGTGGTGGAGTAATGAGACAAGAGGTGTAATCAAGACAAATCAGCCTTTATTTTCAGCATTCTTTAGCGCCTACCTCAGGCTTCTGAACAAAACTTTGGGCACCAGCACTTATTCTTTTAACATTTTTTTTTTTTTACAAATTATGCAATGAACATATTTTTGCAAACATCCTAATATACAGTCAAAAACTATTCTACTTCGTGAAGTTGCAAAGTTTTACATAGACTATCATGAAGGTTGTGAGGAATAAGTAATTTGCAACTTCACAACCCCCTACGATGACTCAGATTATGGTATACGTATAGTTCAGCTAGTGTTACAGAAGTTGCGGGAGGGATTCATAAGGCCCCATTTAGCATAGCTAGCTAATTCACACAGCTTGCCACCAAATTAGCAGTTTTCACTCTCAATAGGAAATCAGAGGCACAAACAATTTTTGAGGTATTTACTGCACCCACTCAATCAAAGAGCAAAATGTAAGTGATCAGTATTTGTGCTCAAGTTCCATTAGTTGCAAACTGTAAAAGCTTTACAATCCTTAGTGCTTATGAATACATTGGCACAGACCAGTGATTGTTCAGCTGCAAAGACTCTACACAGCTTTACCTAATGGTGGAAACCTAATTTGGAATTGGGCTAAAATCAATCTGCGAATAAAACATCTTATCCCAAACTAGCTGAGAGACATTTATTTATTTAGATACATTACAGCACCACAATCTTACCTTTACTTCAGCATGTTGATGTGGGAAATGCATGCTTAAAAACTGTTCATGCTTATGTAAGGGTACAACTTTCTATTGTGATTATGACATTAGTTGGGTTTTTGTAGATGTAATTTTCGGTTTATTGGTTGAACTTGCTAAGCACTAATTGCTATATCATAATTGGGCAAATTACGAACTGGAACAGATTATGATATGTTGACAAGCAAGAATCTGTGCAACACGACAGCGTTTATTTCCTTCGTATCCATAATAATAGAGTAGACTCGGACGGCAAAACGTACTGGGAATTGTCCGTCTCTCTGATAAATGTATGTAGTAATGTGAAACTGCTGATCAACGCTGTTACTGTAAATGTCTTCTTTGCCTTCTTGAAAATAAAGTTTTTATAAAAAATAAATAAATAAATAAAAAAAACTGTTCATGCTTATGAAATTGTGATGTGTATTTGTTTTTTTTAAGTACTTATGATTGTTTAAATTTAGACCATTGGTGCATTAGAGGTATTTTTGATAGGAATATAGCCTGATACTGAAGGCAATTGCAGGTGTTAAATTCCCTTTTTCTTGAGTTATAGGTCCAAGCTTAAGACGAGATCCTATAACTAAATTTAATGACTGGTATAGCACAAAGCAGAAGGACTATAATGCTATTAGAATATTAAGAACTTTGAGATCACAGTATTGTAAATTAATAAACAGGGTGAAACAAAGAAAACATCTGAATTTTGGAGACGGCCCATAATAGCCTTTATGGAGGAATACAGGTTGTTATATGTCCTCATCATAAGCCAGTTGAGACCCTCACTGGTGAGTAGCAGCACTTTATAAACCCTTGATCAGGGCAGGACTGGGGACCGAAACCGGCCCTAACAAAGAGCTCGGCCAACCCTGGGGGGAAGGGGGAGAGGGTGTGGGGAGAGACTTGGGGTGCTAGCAGAAAGCTTAAAGCTTGTGCCCCTTTTGTTACTGGGGGCCAATATTGCTGCAAAACCATCCCTGGCAAAAAAAAAGTAGCGCTCCCTAAGGGGTCTAAAACCGCCCCCCCCCCTGGCGGCCCACTGGGGATCTGCCCAGTGCCCGCTATGGCCAGCAGGGCCCGGCCCTTGATTGATTGATAAGAAACATGTCATAGCCATAGGCATAGTAGGGGAGCGCATATAAAACGTTAGAGCACTCGAAACAACTGGTGCAGCCCTGAGAAGAAAGGCTGCAATAGTTTCAAAACTTTTCGCCAGCTCACGGTAGAATGTTCCCAATTAAAATAGTGTGACGAAGGGAGAAATAATGAGTTATGAAAAGGTGCTTTTCATAGGCGTAAGCATGAACTATCTGAAGGAAGAAGACTTAAATAGGAACATGGAGAAGCAAAAATTGTGCTATAAATAGTTAGAAATTAAAAACAGTAAAAATTGCATGGCACAGATGAAAGAAAGTTAATCTTGAAATAAACCATGTGTTTGACTGCATCTACTGAAATTGAAGTCTATGCAAATATTAGAAGATGAACAAAAAAATATGGGAAGTTGAGGTAAGACTAATAATTTAATTAAGAAAATAGAGGTTTTGACATGAATGGAAATTAGAAGACCAAGAAAACAAGAGAGGAATTTAGAAAAAGTAAAAACAAAAAAAATCATTTCTTTTCCTTCACGCAAGAAAGATTGCACAATACAGGCTACTCAGCAGGGTTTTTCTGAAGAGCCTTGTTGCTAGCTTCGCACCTGTGGAGACCACAAGCACAATGCAAACTTTTACCTTCTTTGATACTTGCAGCTCCGTGAGACTTAGCACATCACTCTGAATCACTTCCAGATGTTCTCTTTTTTCCATTCACTTAAGAAGTACAGCAAACGTTGCTTAAATTTGAGGCAAAATTTAAATCATCTTAACATATACCTCATAGATGGATCACACGAGCAGACAGGTGCACGGAGTTACTCGAATCAAAAGCGCCTATTGTAGTTGTACCTGTATTTTTTATAGCTCTAGCAAAAAGAAAAGGCTGCAATAGTGAAGCAATCTGAAAGCAGTGTTTAGCAAGGCGTGGAGGTGTCGAGAGTGGCTTCACACTTACTCCTTTAGACCATTGCTCCTCAAGGCAGCTTGTGAGAAGGTGTTTCTCTCACAAGTGGCAGGAGTGTGGGTGGAACTGACTGAACTGGAGATGCTGTTTCCTAATGCTGAGGAAGAGGGTAGGCTTCAGGGTTAAACTGAAAAGGATGTGTGACAGCGGAAGTTGAGGTGAGATATTCAGAGTGATGGTGCTTGCGTAGAGCATCATCTACTACTTCTACTAAAGGTTTGTGATCAGAGGGCAACCAGAGTTAGTTTTTTATTGAGGGTACAAGAGAGTCATCTTTTGCTAGGTACTTGTAGGTCAGACAGACACATATTTTGATCTGTGGTTTTCAGACGGGGAACAGTAGGGGTTCTATGAAACAGGCAAAACGGGGTACCATTTATTTTATATCTGTGATTTTGCAAGTGATATCATCTACCTACTGACATCCCTGGACTGCTCGTTGGCAGACAACAAAGGGTACGAAACTAGACAGTCAAATCATGCTTCATTCTGTCCAAATATGACCCCATCAAACAAGCCCTAAAACCCCGTAACAGCTACTACCGGAGTTGAAGATAACATTGCAGGCTTAGCGGAACAAATAACTCAGATATAATCAGCATCAGGCTCCCTTCTACATTTTCACCTGGAACCTGCTGCAGGCATCATGCAACCTAGTTGGCAACATATCCTCCAGTAAGAGAAGCACAGAGGTAGATCACTATGAGACAGGGCCAAATTCTGAAACTTATGAAATATGTTGAATCCCACTCAATTTGCATAACTCTTAAAAATTGAACCCAAGACCTGGCAAATTGTCAGTTGGTTCCTTTGACTTGACAATGAGCAAGTAAGGAATATTGGATCAGTGTCACCCCCCCATACATTTGGATTCTGGCTGTCTCAACATTTTCAGTTTAGAACTGTCTGGCGCGGAGGGGGCGTGGCTACGACGCCACAGCGATATGGCGGCTGGCTCTCCCGTGAGCTCCGCTTCTCAGTGGACCTCCTATTTACCAACGAGCCGCTCTAACGCCGCTTTTGTCCTGTGACATGCATATTCTGGTGTCGGAAGATGCGGCGCTACTGTCGACAATGCCAGCGGGTCCTCTCCACCTTCGCTGGCTGAATGTCGGCTGTTCTTTGCTCTTCCTCACATCGCGACGAGGGCGGCCGCCATTTTAGGCGCCGCAGCCGCGTCTCCTCAGAGCAACGGCATCCTGCTAGTGACAACGACCTCATATGGCTCCCACTGCTCTACTCAGGTTTCTATGCCCTCCTTTTGCTCTTTTTGACTTCTTGCTGTATTTTTGTGGCTTCTTCTTGGGATAATTGCCTATCTGCAGCCTTTTTACCTCAGAGTACATGAGGTTGGCTGTTATTTCTGCCTTGTTAGAACAATTTTTGGCAATATATATATTTGTCCCATAAAGTATGGTGTGAGCCATTCACCAGCACTTAATACTTTCAAATTTTTTTTTTCCTCGACTAAAGGGCTTATTTCTACATACTCACCTTATATATCATCTGCAATTAATTATTTTTGTGTCACATTCCTGGTGTAGCTGTGTGCGGCCGCTTTTCAACAGCAGATGAGCACACTTCCTTGATTGCTACACGACATATGGACTTTCCCTTTTTTTGCTGCATCAGTTTGCCTTTTTTCTTACTTCACCACTGTTATTATCATAATGGCTACTGACTCTACCTCTTCCAGGTCTTCTGTCACGGGTATGAAATCTAAAAGGCAAAAAAATGACCCGCCGTTCCCTATTCACTCATCTCAGAACCCTGTTCTTGACTCCATCCTGGAAGAAGTGCGAGGTCTCCAACCTTTTATGTTGGCCACGAATGAAAAACTGAATCAAATTGAGGAGAGATGGATCGTTATGGTGGCTAAAGTACTTGATTTAGAACAACGTGTTGGCGTACTTCAGGATATCCCCACAAAGATTCCTATATTAGAGCAGGAAGTTCATAAATTGAAAATTCATACGGAGGATTTGGAAAATCGAAATCGGCGCAATAACCTACGCCTTTATGGTCTTCCGGGAAATGTTGAGGGGCCCAACTTGGTTCTTTTTCTTCAAACATTTCTTCCAAAACTTCTTGAAATCACATCTTCTGATACTCCTCTTAACATACAAAGAGCACATCGTTTGGGTCGTCTTACTCATAACCCTTCGAAACCACGTGGTATAATTATGCTGTTCCTGGAGTTTACTGAATTGATGTCTGTTCTGAAGGCTGTTAAACTTAAACGACGTCTTTCCTGGTCTGGTCATAACATCTACATCTCGCAGGACGTCTCTAATGCAACCAATGCACGTCGAAAGGAGTTCCTAGCCCTGCGTCCTCAGGTTAGACATCTTAGTCTTCAATATGGGATACTTCATCCGTGTCTTTGCAAGATCACTCAGGATGGTCGCTCAAGGTCCTTTGATGATCCTGAGAAATTTAAACTTTTTCTTCAATCATTTTCTGCAACTGGAATGGACACTAATGTTTGATTATACTGTTTTCTGCTCCTCCAATCTCCTATAATTA
This sequence comes from Lissotriton helveticus, assembly GCF_964261635.1. Taxonomy (NCBI): domain Eukaryota; kingdom Metazoa; phylum Chordata; class Amphibia; order Caudata; family Salamandridae; genus Lissotriton; species Lissotriton helveticus. Next base: position 927,213,001 of record NC_136061.1, read on the forward strand.
CATAAGCAGCTAATTTGTTTTCTCCTTTTCACTTAATATGTTCATCTTGTTTGCCTTCTGACGTCTTCATCATACTTTACCTTCAACTATGTTTCATTATTTTTCTCATATCTTCTTTCTTTTCTTTCTTTTTTATTACACCTGATTCTCCTTCTTTTTAGGCTCTTGCTTTTCTCGAATCTCTATTTTATATCGCGAGATCCGCCTCACTCTGCGTCACCATGCTCTTCCCTCATTGCCTTTCCCTCTCTTTACAGGTCTGGTTGCTGTGCCATGACCTGTTTGTGTGCTTTCTTCTTTGTAATCTTTCTTCTTTCTCTCTCTTTTCTTCATTCCTTGTTTTATTCATCTATTCTTGCCTTTCTATTCCTCTTATCTCATTTAGCTCAACATTCTTCCCAATCTTCGTTTTCTTCTTAATGTATCCTGATATTGTGGGTGTCTTTGTAACATGTTTTATATGTAATTTTTTCTTGTCGTCTGTTTTTTTCTGTAGCTGTACTCCTGAGTTTTATCGAATCCAACTGTGTTCTCCCCTCCCATCCCTCCATTATGTGTAAACTTGTTACGTGGAACGTCCGTGGTCTGGGGAATCCAGTAAAAAGACAAAAGGTACTGTATCATTTATCTAAACTGCAATCACAGATTGCCTTCCTTCAGGAAACTCATTGTTCAGATGTAGAATCTCTTAAGTTGAAGCGACAGTGGGTGGGTCAAGTTGTTTTTTCTCCTGCTTCCAACAAAAAACGGGGTGTTGCGATATTATTTCATAAAGCTTTGGCAGTACAAATTATATCTACGCAAAATGATGATGATGGGCGTTGGGTAATGGCAAAGATTGTGATGCATAACAAAGCAATAGTTTTATTAAATATATACGGTCCTGTTACGCCTGACCCTAAATTTTGGAATGACATAAAAATTCTTCTATCCTCCATTGATTGCCCAAATTTCATTACTGCGGGTGATTTCAACCAATGGTTAGATCCCTTTTCTGATCGACTATCTAATTGTAAATTTCAACCAGACAAAACTCATAAAGCTTTTCAATCTGCCATTGCCTCTCGACCCTTATATGATGTTTGGAAGACATGTAATCCTGATTTACGTGAATTTACTTTTCTCTCTAATATCCATCATACCCGGTCTAGACTTGATTATATTCTGGTCATTAAATCCTTACTACCTACCATCCAAACCTCTGAAATTGGGTCCATTTTTATTTCGGACCACGCCCCTGTCCATGCCATTTTTGATTTCTCTCTTGCTTCCTCTTAATTCAGCCGTTGGAAACGTAACACTTTTTTACTATTGGACTCGAATTTTATCAAGGAAGCTTCCACTTTTATTAATTAATTTTTCATTTTTAATAACCCATCAGATACCTCGCTTTATAATAATTGGGATGCCTTTAAAGCAGCTTTCTGTGCCTTCACTATCTCTTTTGTCTCGAGAAAGAAAAAGGCCTCGAAGAAGAAATATGACTATCAACTACATAAACTTAAAGACTTAGAACATATATATTACACCTCACGTTCACCCTCTGCCCTTCATGACTTGATTAAAGCTAAATCCGACCTAAATAAATTAGCTACATCTGAAGCATGTAATATATTGCTCAAAATCAAATCCAAATATCATGGTGGTCAGAACAAAGCGGGTAAGATGCTAGCTAATTATTTAAAAATTAAATCTGAACGTAAAACTATTGGTCCTGTCCTTGATGAGCCCACTAACAATTTGGTCTCATCTGATGAAGATATTGCCGAGGTATTCCACGATTATTATAACTCACTTTATTCTGAAGATACTTTTCCTTCCTCTCCCAACCTAGACACATTGTTTTCGGGTCTCCCATCCCCACCTTCGCTACCTGTTGAATTCCTTGAACTAGAAAAAGACATCACTCTCCTAGAGGTACTTAATGCCATTAAATCCTTAAAAAAATCCAAAGCCCCGGGACCCGATGGTCTCTCTATTGAATTCTACAATTCCTTTCAATCCATTTTTGCCCCTAAACTCCTTTCACTTTTTAATCATTTTATTTCACAGGCTAAAGCATCCGGATCTTTTATGGATGCTCTAATTGTCATCATCCCCAAACTTGATAAGGATCACTCCCATTGTAAAAACTATCGACCCATATCATTAATTAATTATGATTGTGAAATTTTTGCTAAACTCCTTGCTTCCAGACTAGAAACCATTATTCCTCTCTTAATCAAAACTGACCAAGTTGGGTTTGTGAAAGGTAGATTGGCGTCTGATAATACTATATGGTATAATAAATTCCTTAAATACAAAGGCAAATCTTTTTACTACAAATATTGGAAAGAAAAGGGCATTGTTTTTGTACATCAGATGCTTCACAATCTCTCCATTGTTCCTTTTCGTACCTTGCAGATGAAATATCAATTGCCTGATTCCTTTCTTCCTGAATATAATATCATTGTTACTGCCATACAATCTTCCTTGACCACTTTCTCTCTCCCCCCTCATACACCATCTATTACACCAGTTACTCCCCTTTATCTCTTATTTACATTCCATAGACCTAAAGCCTCGCTTATATACAAGTTACTACTATCTGATGTCATGGAACGGCCTAAATCCCACCCTGAGATTGCATGGGAAACTGATTTGTCTGTTTCTTTTCCAATTATAACCTGGGATAAAATATGGTCTAAATTATTCAAAGTTTCTGCTGCTGCATGTATAACACAATCCTTATATTTTATTTATCATAAAGCTCTTATTACCCCAGTTAGTATTTGTAAATTTTCTCCCGGTTCTTCCCCGTTATGTTGGTCATGCTCCATTGAAATGGGTACGTTGAAACATCAACTCTATGATTGCTCTAATGTTCTCTCATTTTGGAAATCAGTTTGGAACACTTGTGTGTCCATTTTTCAATTTAATGTTACCTTATCACTACAGAATGTTTTTCTAGGTTCTTTATCTCCTGATATGAATGATGTACTTTCTGGTTCCAAGTTATTTGACCTTTTTATCGCATTAGCATTTAAAGTTATTTTATCTTCGTGGAAGGATAATTCTAAGCTGTCTTCACTAACTTGGTGGAATTTTATTTGTGATGAACATAGGATTTCTACTGTTTCATCTTCTTCTCTATCTCTAAAAATAAAAACTGATCTTCGTTGGCTCTCCTTTACTGTATATCTTTCCTCTCACTCTTCTATAATCTAACTCTCTTTTCCCCTTCGTTTCCTTTTTTCTTTCTCTCCTCTTCTCTTTCTCTTTCTTTTCTTCTTTCTTTTTCCTATTCTCTTTTGATTCTTTTCTTCGTCCTTCATAGGTTGTTCTGTTATCACATGACTTCTGCCTGATTGTTTTCACTTTATTATTACATATGTATTGCATTTTTGGCTCTTTTGTATCTTCTGCATTTTAAAAATGTAATAAAAATTTCTTAAACAAAAAAAAAGAACTGTTTGGCGCTCTGCATTAACAGATAACTAAAACATAGAGCTGTATAGATTTTCCAAATAAATCAACAAATAGTAAGTTGATGGTTGGGGAGGTTTGCAGTGTGTTATCATAGCCACATTTTATATAAGTAGATCTGCTGCGCTTGTAGCTTTTAGATAGACTGGGGTGCCATCAGCATTTAGGGAGATATTAACTTTGTTGAAAAAGTCAGAGGAAAAATTGCTTTTTTTACCCATTGATCACATGTATTGAGGAACTAGAGCAACAATCCTAGACAGACCCTGGGAGCTCTTGTTGAATATCATACCCTTTCCATTTAGTTTAGGTTGATGTTGTCAGTGACGGTGCAGCAGCAAAAGTGGCTGATCATGGCTAATAGGTCTCTGCAAATGTTTTTACAAGTAGACTATACTACACGTCAAACGTTTGAAGGAGATGCAATCACTCCAAACCCCTACAAGGTATTATGTCACCCCTTCATTTTTGGTAAGCCCTGCAGTTGAGGATAGGGCCTTGCAAGGCAGTGTAGCATTCTTTCTGAAGTCCAACTGTGGAGGCAAACTATGGCAAGGCAGTTTTAACTTCTCTCCTTCTGCTTTGTTATCCTGCTGGGCAGTCTGGGTTCTCCCAGGGCGTACCTGCGTTAAAAAAAGATTTACTTACTGAACCACCAAGTGCAATCTTGCCCTCTATTCTCCACCCATTGACACACAAATATAGTAAACAGACTAGCATGACAGGAAAAGAAGAGTGTCTCTCCTGGAGGGTTTACAAAAAGTAGTCTGAATGCTCTTCAGAGGTTTACCGACCCTACAAGGTTTACAGAAAAATCACCCCATCAACTGTGGTCCCTCCCATTTCCAGAATGTTCCATGAACCTTCAAACCTCAGCTCACCAAAAGCATTGCATGATTCAATGTCTGCATGCATCTCAGGTCTAATGGCTTGTTGTCAGGACTACTAGGGCGGCTTGCGGTCTAGGGCCCGCCCTCAGGTGTCCCAAGCACTTCCTGTGTGGAAAAATGCACTATTTTCCTTTGGGGGGTCGTTGGTGGCACAAGTGTATCTAGAATAGCAGTTTAATGTACCACTGTCCGCCTAATGCGTGAGATTCGGCAACCTAAACGCGTCCGCGAGATGCGTGAGGTTTGGCAACCTGAACGCGTCCGCGAGATGCGTGAGATTTGGCAAGACGTCGCATTTCTTACGGGAAAACACGGAACGTGGTCACGTTGATGTACGCGACCACACCCAAACCTCTTTGCTCACTATTCTGAGGATCTTGGTGGTGATGCAGCTGTTCCCAGGTGCTCCAACTTGGGGAATCTTCTAGAAGGAGTTTTTGGGCAGTCTTTTGCAGATCGTTTGTGTCTTTGGCAGCAGGTAACCAGTTTGGAGAGCCTTTTTTCCTAACAAGAGCTGCAGTGAGAAGAAGACTGATTCCGGGTATCCAGAGAGGCTGACACACCCTTCAGTTTGTAGAGTAGGTCGTACTCTACAGGTAGGAGAAAGTGAAAACTTTCAATTTAAGGTTAACTTAAATTATCAAAGTGTAATTCAGAGTATATTTATTCTGTTTTTTGGAAACTCTTAGCGCAAAGGTCCTTTGAGGTATTTCATGGTAAAATATAAGAATGCAAATATTGTCTTAGTTAAAGTTTAAGAAATGTTTAGACTTTTCTAATTCATGGTTCTTGGGATTAATCGAGAAGCTCGTTAATTTGCTTGTTCGCAATTCACAATTGAATGGTCGCAAATTCTGAACAATTATTCGCCATTTATGCTTATGCTGAGATTTTAAGAAAGTGATTATTTACCGATGTGTCTAAGATACAACAAAAGAAGTTGCAGAGATTGTAAAGAGCCTATTTACAAGATAAATCAGTCGCAAGTTTCTTTGGTGTTTTTTCTTTTGAGAGCACGTTATTAGTTAAAGTGTAAAGCTGATAACAAACTTTGAATAGAGAACAGACATTATATTAATCCCTAAATGTTATTATTACAATTGTCTAGGAGTCGAGTGAAGCATTAAGAAAACTCGCAACAATAACTTTTCCTTTTCAGATCTCCCTCCCCGCAGTTCCTTTCCTAATTCCCTAATTCCCCCCGCTTGATCACTTCAATATTCTGTGTAATTATTACAATCAGAATTGGAGGTATCGAGAGGTGGGCCCTTATATCTTCACATCAGATCCCGAGGAAGACTTCGTCTGACAGAATAGTGAGCCCACAAATCATTTTCCTCCTGATCTGATTGTGTTGCCATAATGGCCACCATCGATGACTTAATGGCTGTAATTATTAAAATGCAGGCTGATGTAAAAAATACTATGAATGCAACCGCGTTATTAGCAAACAAGGTAGATAATTTACAGCTACAGAACACTCCCCTTCCAGAGGATGTTCAAGATTTAGGGGCAAGGGCTTCCACAAATATATCAGTAACTGTTCCACCACAGATTCCTTTGGCTAATCCGGAACGTTTCTCTGGGGACCCTTCTAAGGTACAAACCTTTCTAACACAAATTGAATTACACATTTCTTGTAGGCCTACTGCGTTTCCAACCCCACAATCTAGAATAGCGTTTCTAATCTCTTATTTGTCCGGAGACACAGCTAATTGGGCTGTTCCATTTGTTAGACAAGACAGTACATTGTTGTATAATTGGAAACGCTTTATAGAAGAATTTGAGAAGGTGTTTGATAGACGAACAGTAACATTATCTGCAGATCGAGAACTACTTCAGTTAAAACAAGGAAACAGAGACCTCATTACTTATCTATCACATTTTAATAGACTTATAGCAGAAACTTCTTGGCCGGAGGAAAAGAGAGCAGCTCTTTTCTATCAGGGATTGAAAGACGAATTAAAGGATGTTCTAGCCCAAATTGACCCTCAACCTACAGCCTGTTCAGATTTGATAAATGTAACTTTACGTTTAGATCACCGACTTTCAGAAAGAAGAACTGATAAGAAAAAAGGTGACAAACCTATTTGGAAAACTGATAGTAGATCTAGAACACAGTTTGTACAGTCCGAATCAAGTCCTGAGCCTATGGAGATAGGAACCCTTCGACAACCACTGTCAAAAGAGGAAAAGGACAACAGACGTAAAAACGGTCAATGTCTCTACTGTGGTAGAAAAGGACACTTTGTGAAAGACTGTATGGTGAAACCTAAGAACAAGTTTTCGAATGTTAACAAAGTGGCAGCTATTGAAAAAACAAATCAACAGTCGGAAAACTAGCATGCCCAAGATGTTTAGAGGGGGATCTCTTGGGAACCATTGCTTACCCTTCTATAAACTCTTGTGTGACCAATTATAAATCTCACTTTCGCTTAGCGGTCCAAATACAAGTAACTCAAAAGATCTGGCAAATGGAAGTGTTAATAGATTCAGGAGCCACAGGAAACTTTGTAGATTTGGAAACTGCACTACGATTAAGCATAATCTGTGAAGAAAAAGAGACACCAGAAATCGTGCAGGCAGTATATGGGAAAATCTTGTCCGGAGGGCCAATAACTATGCAGACGTCAAAAGTGACTATGATTTGTGAAGACTCAAAAAGACAAAGACATTTGGAGGAGGTTCAGTTTGACGTCATCCAAGCTCCCCAGTATGGATTCATTCTTGGAATGCCTTGGCTTTGTCTACATAATCCTTTGATAGATTGGCAAAAAAGAGAACTCGTATTTCACTCTGAATTTTGTCATTCTACCTGTTTAAATTCTTTCAAAACAATTGTTAGTCAAATCGCGACGGCAGAAGAAAAAGAAAAAATTCTACCCACAGTATATAAAAAATATCAAGAAGTCTTCAGTGAAGAAAAGGCAGCAATTCTTCCTCCTCATCGCAGTTACGATTGTCAAATAGATCTTTTACCAGGGTCTTGTGTACCAAATTGTAGAATATATGCTCTGTCGGAAAATGAAAATCAGCATTTAAGACAATATCTGGATCAATAATTGGAGAATGGTTTTATCCGCCCTTCTAAGTCACCAGCAGCCTCCCCTTTGTTTTTTATCCCAAAAGCAAATGGGGAATTGAGAACTTGCATCGATTATAGGGCGTTAAATAAAATAACGATCAAAAATAAATATCCTTTGCCACTCATTCCCGTCCTCTTGGATCAAGTTAAAACTGCAGTAATCTATACAAAGCTCGATCTGAGAGGAGCTTACCATTTAGTGCGAATCAGACAAGGCGACGAGTGGAAAACAGCATTTAAAACTCGATATGGCTTGTTTGAATATTTGGTAATGCCGTTTGGCCTATGTAACGCACCAGCGGCCTTTCAATTTTTCTTAAACGATGTCTTGAGAGAATTTTTGGATTTGTTCGTTATCGTCTACATAGATGATATCTTAATCTATTCAGATTCAGTGGAAAAACATGAAGGACATGTCAAAAAGGTTTTGAGCACATTGCAATCACACAATCTATATTGCAAATTATCTAAATGCGATTTTCATGTTTTTGAAGTGGAATTCTTGGGAGTGTTACTCACACCAACTGGTATGAAAATGACAGACAGAAAAATCCAGGCAGTTGCGGAATGGCCCACTCCAACTTCAGTTCGGGATGTACAATGTTTTTTAGGCTTTGCAAAGTTTTATCGCCGTTTTATTGATCATTTCTCTGCAGTGGTCGCTCCCATCACTCGATTACTAAGGAAAAAGGTGAAATTTGAATGGACTTCTGAAGCCAACGAAGCATTTCAGAATTTGAAAAAGGCTTTCACTGCTGCACCAATCCTACAGCATCCTGATGTAGATGAACCTTTCATAATTGAGGCAGATGCTTCAGACGTAGCAATAGCAGCCATTTTGTCTCAGAGGCATCACAAAACTGGTCAGATCCATCCAGTTGCATATATGTCTCGAAAACTGAACTCAGCAGAACAAAACTACATAATTGCAGAGAAAGAATTGCTAGCCATATTAGAAGCCTTCAAAGAGTGGAGACACTATATAATGGGAGCAAAGTTCACAGTAACAGTATATACTGACCATCGAAATTTGCAATTTATGAGTTCCGCTAGAATGTTGACACCTCGACAGTTAAGATGGATGATGTTCTTTGCAGAGTATGATTTCATAGTAACTTATCGTCCAGGACAAGACAATAAAAAAGCTGATGCTCTTTCCAGAAAGGATTCTTCTTTGCACAGAGTTGAAAGTGCACCACAGGCTATAATTGATCCCGACAAAGTAATCTGTTTATTGTCTGCAGACCAATTTCTAGAAAATATTCATGAAAATTTTCCTCCGTCGCAATGGAAGAAATGGGAGAATAAAGAAGAAAATCAGACAATCAAAGAAGGCATACCTTTCCATGGAAAGCAGGTTTACCTTCCTACCAAAGAATTACAAGAAACAGTGTTCAATTGGTTGCACTCCCATCCTATGGCTGGACATCCTGGTCCCAAAAAGACTGTGGAAAAGATACAAAGGTTATTCTGGTGGCCAAATTTACAGAAAGATGTTCCAAAAAGGACTCAAAATTGTGAAACTTGTGCAAGATTTAAGACAGATCATAGTAAACCAAAGGGTTTGTTACAGGTTTTACCAACACCAACCAAACCATGGGACTATATTTCATTAGACTTTATTACAAATCTTCCACAGATCAATCAACATTCAGTCATTCTGGTTGTAGTGGATAGTCTAACTAAGTACGCACACTTTATAGCTTGTAAAAGATTGCCCACAGCAGGACAATTAGCACAAATTTTCCTTAAAGAAGTAGTGCGATTACATGGTTTGCCTTCAGTGTTATTATCGGACCGAGGATCTCAATTTTCATCTAAGTTTTGGCAGCAATGGTGTCATAGTTTACAAATCACATCAAACATGTCCACCAGTTATCATCCGCAAACTGACGGCCAAACAGAACGATTAAATCAAACACTAAAACAATACTTAAGATGTTATGTTGAGGATTCCAAAAGGTCCTGGTTGGATTTACTGTGGATTGCTGAAGTAGCTTATAATTCTTCACCCCATTCTTCTACTGGATCTTCTCCTTTTGAAGCTCTTTATGGATACCTACCAAAGACTATTCCTTTGACCCTGCCCAAAGATGAGACTAGTGCACCTGCGGTACAAGATACTGTACAACTCATGCAGACTGTTCATCAGAAAATTCACGAACGGTTATTACAAAGTAAAGATAAATACAAAGCACAATATGATAAACATCATCGTTCAGGACCAGTGTATACTTCTGGAGATAAAGTATGGCTGTCTACCAAGAATTTGCATTTTAAACACAAAAACATGTTTCATCCCAAATTTATCGGCCCATATCCAGTACTTCGTCAAGTTAATCCAGTGACATATAAATTAAAACTTCCCAAAACCTTGCGAATTCATCCTGTGTTTCACACGTCCTTGTTAAAACCAGCTAGACAGGATATAAAACTCAGACCGGCTCCGATTTTAGTTCATGGCAATTGGGAGTATGAAGTGCAGGCTATTCTGGACTATAAGCGCAGAGGTGCCAAGCTATGGTATCTTGTGTCCTGGAAAGGGTATGGATCCGAGAATGACTCTTGGGAACCAGCTGAGAACATTCATGCGCCTCGCATTGTGCGGCAATTCCACCTCCTTCATCCTTCGAAGCCGGGCCCTAGACCGCTCTTGGGAGGGGGGAATACTGTCAGGACTACTAGGGCGGCTTGCGGTCTAGGGCCCGCCCTCAGGTGTCCCAAGCACTTCCTGTGTGGAAAAATGCACTATTTTCCTTTGGGGGGTCGTTGGTGGCACAAGTGTATCCAGAATAGCAGTTTAATGTACCACTGTCCGCCTAATGCGTGAGATTCGGCAACCTAAACGCGTCCGCGAGATGCGTGAGGTTTGGCAACCTGAACGCGTCCGCGAGATGCGTGAGATTTGGCAAGACGTCGCATTTCTTACGGGAAAACACGGAACGTGGTCACGTTGATGTACGCGACCACACCCAAACCTCTTTGCTCACTATTCTGAGGATCTTGGTGGTGATGCAGCTGTTCCCAGGTGCTCCAACTTGGGGAATCTTCTAGAAGGAGTTTTTGGGCAGTCTTTTGCAGATCGTTTGTGTCTTTGGCAGCAGGTAACCAGTTTGGAGAGCCTTTTTTCCTAACAAGAGCTGCAGTGAGAAGAAGACTGATTCCGGGTATCCAGAGAGGCTGACACACCCTTCAGTTTGTAGAGTAGGTCGTACTCTACAGGTAGATGAAAGTGAAAACTTTCAATTTAAGGTTAACTTAAATTATCAAAGTGTAATTCAGAGTATATTTATTCTGTTTTTTGGAAACTCTTAGCGCAAAGGTCCTTTGAGGTATTTCATGGTAAAATATAAGAATGCAAATATTGTCTTAGTTAAAGTTTAAGAAATGTTTAGACTTTTCTAATTCACGGTTCTTTGGATTAATCGAGAAGCTCGTTAATTTGCTTGTTCGCAATTCACAATTGAATGTTCGCAAATTCTGAACAATTATTCGCCATTTATGCTTATGCTGAGATTTTAAGAAAGTGATTATTTACCAATGTGTCTAAGATACAACAAAAGAAGTTGCAGAGATTGTAAAGAGCCTATTTACAAGATAAATCAGTCGCAAGTTTCTTTGGTGTTTTTTCTTTTGAGAGCACGTTATTAGTTAAAGTGTAAAGCTGATAACAAACTTTGAATAGAGAACAGACATTATATTGTTCCCTAAATGTTATTATTACAATTGTCTAGGAGTCGAGTGACGCATTAAGAAAACTCGCAACAATAACTTTTCCTTTTCAGATCTCCCTCCCCGCAGTTCCTTTCCTAATTCCCTAATTCCCCCTGCTTGATCACTTCAATATTCTGTGTAATTATTACAATCAGAATTGGAGGTATCGAGAGGTGGGCCCTTATATCTTCAGATCCCGAGGAAGACTTCGTCTGACACTTGTATGTTTAGTTGCTTCTAACAAGGATGTCATCCCAAATTTCAGTGGAGAGTCTGGATTGAAAGCAAGATTTTCATTGGCCACCCTGTGGTGGGTTTCGAAGAGGAGTTAATGCTGATTTAAAACAACTTTTATCAACAATTTGTAATCTCCAAGATAAAATGAAGAGACGTGTCAATTGTTAAGTGGAATGGAGCTGAGAAAAGGTCTTTTAAGACAGGGTTATTTCAAGGTTACTAACCTGGTTCTTGAAGAGGCTCTGCAGAGATGAAGAGAAGCCCAACATCCCTATTTTTCTATTGTCAATGCTGAACTCAAACTCCCTGTGATCAGCCTTTAGGGTATATCGAGGGGTATGGGAAACCCAACTGTACTAGCTACACTGTTTTGGATTCTGTCTGGATAAATCTCACTCTCGCATTAGTTGTTAGGGGTAAGTGAATGATTCCATGGTGTCAGGGATGGTAAATAATCTTAGTTTACAATACTTTCTTCACAGAATAAAACAATCCAAATATTTCCTCTATAAATACTTCAGAATTGCACCATTACCTTCAGTAAACTATGTTGGTGTCAATACTGCAGATGAGCAAAAGTGTTAGATTGAGGGGTGGGCGGAATTCAGTGCAGTTACATAAAAGCTTCACAAGATTTCGTGGAGTTCCTTTAGTGGGCGAAAATTGATAATTTTCCCTGATTTATAGTGCCAGGAGCTTGTTCCATTCTGCAAAGTCAGAGCGAACTGCACTACTCGGCGTGCCTGAGGGAGTTGCTTCTTTGATGCCACTCAAGTTCATTTTCTACTCAAGCTGCAGCTTTTTCACTGCAAACGGTTGTGACTACCCATGACCACCCATTTTGAGGAAATCTCGCCGAGTGCTATTCTAGTGCCTGAAATTCAAGCTAAGGGGCACCAATTCTTGCTTGCCAACTTAATGATGGAGAGCTGCACTCGAGAAAAAAACTCTACCTTGCAGCGGTTATCAGAGTTTTGTTTGAACTCCGCATTAGACGCCTAATGTGGAGTGAGCAAAACTCCATGAACTCCACCAGCGGAGTGGAATTGTTGTCCATCCCTAGATAAATTACTGTTACTACTCAAATTACACCATTACTTCAGCAAACGTCCTTTTGAAAATCAGTATTTTGGAATGTCACATAGTGCCCAATTAGTATGCCACTTTCCTAGATTTTCTTTAGAGTTCTTAGTCAGCAACAATAGTGCTGAATTAGGGAGCAAACATGCATGGTATGTGCACTGTGCAAGGATCAAGTAAATTTGGAACGTTGATGACAACTTTGTTCTTTTCTGGTTCACTGACAAAACATCGACACCCAAAACATCCCCATACCACAATATCGAGTCATAAATATAGATGTCAAAAATATCAAAATCCTATTTCTATTAAGGTAAGTACAAAAATATCGAAACAAAAATAAAGATGATATAAATATAGATGTCACAAATATAGTTTTTATATACAAAAGAAAATAATAAATATTAAATATACTAAATAATAAACTTTAATAAAAAAGAAATAGATTTAATATACATTTTAACAAAAATAACAACTGAACTTAACCTAAATAAATAAAAAAAATAACAAATAAACCCTATTATTAAATAAAACATTAAATGATTTAAAAATATTTAAACTTAATTTTCCCACTCTAATCAATGCAATAAGTGCAACAGTAAGGAAAGTGTTGGATAGCGAAAGGGTAAAAATTACTATTCCCTCTCCAGTCAGTGCAACCATAGGGAAAGGGTTGGATAGCCAAGTGGTAAAAATGATCATTCCCACTCCAGTCAGTACAATAGTAGAGAAAGTGTTAATTAGCAGAGAGGTAAAAATGAATATTCCCACTTCAATGAGTGCAACAGTAGGGAAAGTATTGGATAGTGGAGGGGTAAAAATGACTATTTCCACTCCAGTGAGTGTAAAAGTAGGGAAAGTGTTGGATAGCGGAGGGGTAAAAATTACTATTCCCACTCCAATAAGTGCAACAGTGGAGAAAGTGTTGGATAGCAGAGGGGTAAATATTACAATTATATGTAATCAAAAGAGGACTAGCATATTTAGTGCGTGATATTAGACTCAGGACTGTATGGGAAAGGAAGACAGGGAAACTGTATGGTTTCCCTTATGAAGCCCTCACCCACCAACCTTGTGGAGTGAAGGTAAGATTTAAAAGCTATCCAGTGGTCCCAATACCCAAGGGGGTTTCCTTTAATATCTGGCCTCTGGTAGCGATAAACGCAAGTCGGTGGATGTAGGTGGAGTAATAATTTGGAACTCCTGCATCCAGTGGGTGGTCTACATGTTTCAGCCATGTCTTTCATTATTAACTGGCTTTCCTCAGGACCTTAATTATGTGAGTGTGGGATCTACACTAAAAGTGAGTGTGTGATCTTTAATGTGTTGCACGCGCTAAGGTGCCATACGGTTGGGAGGGGGAGTCCCTCTCCAAGCATTAGCTTGCAATTTGCAGCGAATGTCCCTAGAGATTCCGACAGAGGTTCTGATTGAGGTCGTTACTCAAAATGGATAAGATACTGAATGTTATCAGGGCTAAGAATGGCAATTTAGAAGCCCGGTTGGGAAGGAATAAAATTCGCATAACGGACATTCCGGAAACTACAGCCATAGACAAAATGGAAACCTTTTAGAGGGGATGCTGCGCGAGTTATTCAGTTCAGAACTGTCAACAATGTTCATTGTAATAAGAGCTCATTGCACGTTGGGCCGTAGGCCTCCTGTGGGGTCAACGCCATGACCTACACTCGCACGCATATTAAATTACCAGGACAGAGACACTATTCTGTGGCTCGCCAGAGACAAGGGAAACAATATCTCCATGTTCCCAGATTTTACCCCAATGGTCCACAGGCCAGGCACGACTTTGTGCCAGTAAAACCTATCCTCAGACTGGCAGAAGTTCCTTATGCATTATTATATCCTGCAGAGTTGAAAGTGTCGTTTGAGGGTACATCACATTATTTTAACAAAAGATAAATCGGCAATGAAGTTTACAAAACATGTTGGGGAGAAGAAGAAAAATCAGGAAAAAGGGGCTGCAGGAACCCAATCGGACGCCAGACTAAGTGATATAGAATAGTACCGCTGGTTCCTCATTAGTTACAACTGTTTACAAAGCTTATTATGTTTATGCAGCTTATCTGTGCAGTTTATGCTCTAAGTGAAATGTAGCAGATTGATTGGCTTGCATAGACATACAAATACTATGCTGTTTGTCCAATAGGTGACTACATTCTTGGCTTGCACACTATAAAGTGGCCACCCTGTCGCTACACAGGGGTGTATGCTGGAAAAGTCATGCCCCCAGGGAGAGCTCCCTACTCTAAATTCCATGCAAGAGTCGTAGGGCTATTTTTGTGGTTGTTTAAAGTGGGTGGGGCGTATGCACAACCTGTTTGGGGGGGTTGGTGTGGGTGGAGGAAGGGTAGGGTTTTTTTAAAGTTGTAGAAAAGGTCAGAGCTGAGATGTACAGGTCCGAAGTTGCTGTCAGTACTTTTAATGCAGTTTGTATTTTAGCCTGTCGAATTGATTCATGAAAACTTAGGAGGCAAATGTGTCCTGGCAAGTCACGGCCCCTATGTGACTGACAGCTTTCCATTCAATTACTCGCAATTTCAATCAACACATTGTTACCTAAATGACCTCCTATAATGTAACAACTTGGAACATAAGGGGGCTGAATAACTATTGCAAAACAAAACTTCTACACTCAAATCTAGCTAGGCACAGCCCCAACATTTGTTTCCTTAAGGAGACTCATTTAAACACTACTTCACATGTTAAACTACACAACAAAAGATGGGACCTAATCTACTCCTCTATTTATTCAAATTATGCCAGAGGGGTAATGATATTGATTAGAAAAGGAATCGGGTGGACTACTAGCGGGTCAATTGTGGACCCAGAGGGCAGGTATAATATTTTGGCGGGGAGGCTTGGCACTACAAGTGTTACTTTGGTGGCAGCATAGCGGCCAAACATGGATACACCCAAATGTTTCCATATGATATGGACTAAGATTGCAACTGTGAGCACCGACACTTTGATATGGGGGGGCGATTTCAATGCCATAATGAATGATGACTTAGGTAGCAGGGGTGGCACTCGCAAGTTGCATCCTATGGCTAGTGCAGCACTTAACGCAATTGTCCTAGAAGGAAATTTAGTAGATATTTGGATGAAATGGCACCTGTACAAACCGGAGGCCACTGCACAACATCTCAACACAGTCTCAGGACATTGCAGCCTGGACTATAGCGGTGAAACACTTACCTAGAACACTATCAGATCATGCACCTGTACTCCTTCGATTCAACATGCCAGACAGCCCCAGATGCATGTTTAGCTGGCGGCTACCCACACATGCCCTTACTGACAGAGTGTTCCGCGAGGAGATAAGGGGGGACATAACCAACTGTTTTGATACCAACACGGGATCAATCACGACTCAAGCTACACTGTGGAAGGCCTTAAAACTCGTGATACTTGGGAAATGTATCGACAAGCAAGCTGGGGTGTTAAAGTCCATAAGAGGCTCTCTGGGTAAGCTTGAGTCAGGGGCCTTGAGCTTCGAGTCAAAAGATTCCAGCCTGTTGGGAGATTTTAGGAAGTACAGAGAAGGGTATAGGCCGGGAAGGACACTCGCTAACCTACTGCGCCCACCTACCAGGGACACATATATTACAGAAATACTTGGTGCAAATCAGGAACTAGTACGGGGCCTCAGGGTATTATGGAGCAGTTCACTAACTTCTACGCCTCATTATACACATCTACATTGAGCACAACTTCGGAAGAACTCCAGGAATATCTGGACTCTTTTGAGTTGCTCTGGTTGGACAGAGCGCATACAGCTTTCTGAGAAGAGCCCTTCACAAAAGAGGACATTATTCAAGAAATCAATAGCCTAACCTCGGGAAAAGCACCTGGCTCTGCTGGCGTCATGGCGTTGATCTATAAATGCTACGCTGAACTGTTAGTGCCCTAATTACAAATGCTTTATCGGGAGGCACAAGAGATGGGCATTCTCCCTTCCACAAGGAGAGAAGACATTCTTTTGACCCTCTTTAAGCCATGCAAGCACCCAAATGAAATGGACTCCTATAGACCATTATCAATACTGATACAAAATATATGCAGAGCTCCTGGCTACTAAGGTGCAGCCCCTGTTACCACTGATTGCACGCCCTGACTAATCTTGATTTATACCAGGGCGGTCTACTGCCCATATTCTACACAACTTCTTTACTGTTTTACATTATCTACACCCTAATTATAAAGCCTTGGTGGCGCTATTAGATGCTACCAAGGATTTTGACTTGCTGGAGTGGACCTTCCTATTCACTATCCTGACCACACTAGGGTTTAGCCCACTATTTATATACCAAATAAAATTGCTTTACACTTCACCTACTGCCAGACTCAGGTTTAATGGCTTAATTTAATCTCCATTGGCAATTACCCGTGGCACGAGGCAGGGCTGTCCCCTATCTTCATTATTATTTGCCATGGCCATGGAGCCACTTGCTGCTTGACTTAGGCAGCATCATGCTACTAGGGGTCTGGGGTTATCCACCAGGGGGCTATTATATCACTATATGCAGATGACATAAGCCTTTATATTAACAACCCAGCAGAGAATCTCAACCTGGTGCTGTGTGAGCTTCTCCACTTTGGTGGGCTGTCAGGCATACAAATAAATTGGGCAAAAACGGTCCTCTTCCCACTTACAAATGACACTACATCTTTTAAAGTAGAATTTCCTCTTGGATGGATTCAGGGTCCGGTCCTATACCTCGGCATTTGGATTTCCAGAGATCTGCAGGAATTGTGCAAACTACGGTAAGGCTATTACCTGGCTGGAGAGCAGGGTGCTAACTTGAGCTCGATTACCCCCTCTCCCTGGCTGGAACTGTGGCCATCGTCAAGATGGTGGTTTTGCCAATTTTTTTTATAGTTATTTGTAAATGTACCCCTAGTTTTCACACCGGCCTTTTTTTAACACCTTACGTTTCTTGATGGTGTCCCTGGTGTGGGTAGGCAAACAAGCTCGAAACCTCCTAGGAATTGTTAACTCTCCCACTGACACAGGGTGGACTAGGATCCCCAGATCTCCAACTTTATGCACACTGTGCACAACCCAGTTCCTGCACTTTTGGGCGCACCCAGTGCCATTTCAGCCCCATCTGGTAGTGGAGATGAACAGAGTTGCTCCAACCCCACGCTCGGTAGCAGTATATGCAACATACAAACGTCCTCAAGTTGAGATCGACACAGTGGAGTCACTACGCTGGAGCTGGGAGGGCTTAAGAAAAAGGGCCAAGCTCGAGAATCTGTATGCTCCATCCATGCAGCTGGATTTTCACCAGCACATCCCTCCCCAGAGTGACATGGGTGAGGTGGCAAGATGGATTGTCATGTAGCACACCAAAGTAATTCTGCATGCAACCAACCCAGCCCAGCTGCACCTTCAATTCCCAGACTTTCACATGATTCGCCAAAACCCAGCCTCTAATACTATGCACCACAAGCAAAATAGAGACTACTGTACCACCATGCCTAACAGTAATGTACAAGCAGATGAAAGGCCACCAACAAAGCCCAGGATTTGAATGGTGATGACTGGAGTGTCCCCACAAAATGGCAATGCAGCCAGTCATTAATCTTCCCCCAGCTTCGTGCCCTTAAGTTGCAATGCTTTCTGGTGAACCCCCACTGAGAATTGATCTAAGAGAGTCCCAAGCTGATTTGTTCAACAAGACTCCGAACTGGTTGGCACACCAGAGAAATTATCCGCTGGCTACGGCAAGTAATATCTTGCTGACAAGAAGGGTGGGTGGCTTGAAGTGGGACCCAAGGATTGGTAAGGGGATTGTAATACTTTAAATATTTTATCACCTTATTTGGTACAGCAAATCCTTTTTGGGTACATGAATAATGAACTGGATAACAGCAATATTACCTTATCGCCCCTGGGCTACTTTTATAATACTGGCCTTCATGCCACTGGGGTTAATATGTGGGCACAACACAGGGCCCAAACTTTGAATAATATTTGAAAGAGTGGGATTTCGACCTACCGCCTCTTTGATGTACTGGCTGACATCGATTAACATGATGAGGTAGGACCTGGGCTATTTCAAGCAGCCAAATATGTGAGGGGGTGTTTAGAAGGGTATAAGCTTGTACCGTCCCTTTGTCCCAGGGAGCGTCCTACTGAATGATGTGATTAAGGTAAATGTGTGCACGGATAAGGCTGGAGATGGGCTTGTTTCACTTAACAAAGCTGATGGTGATAGTGAGCATGTGGATAAGGCTTATTGTATCTTGTAATTTTGCAGGACTGCCATCTAAGTTATCTTGCCCTGAGTGGTGCGCCTTCATAGATGCATACAATATATGCTTATTTCAAGAAACTTGGTTCATTAGTCCTATGCATCGTTCCTGGTTTATGAAATTCAGTAAGGAGGCCATTTAATGGAAAAGAGATAGGCAAGTGGGGGGAGTAACGATCTGGGCCAAAACAACTCTAATGTGCAGTATCAAGGACATCAAGCTAGATTCTCCTAATCAGTTGGGTATTTAAATTCACCAGCCATGGCTACATGTTATATTTATAATGTTTATTGTAGGCCCTCAGCAAATAAATCTGAATCTAGTGTAATCCAAATGTTAGCCACCCGTCTGGTCAAACTCTGGGCATAGACCGGTAAGATTATGGGGGGTGATTTTAATTGTCGGCTTGAGCCCCTTGATGCTCACGTTAAGCTCTAATCAACTGATGAACATCAACTATGGGTTATAACTGCATTAACTATCTCTTCTATAAAAAAAATTGACCAGTTTGGCCCTTCAACTCAATTCCCTCATGTTGAACCAGGGACCAAGGGCCAGTAATGGCAGGTCAAGTTTGGAAAAAGAAGGCAAACATATGTTAAACAGACCTCAGCGCACAAGTCTGATTGACTATTTTTTACTTGATGTCCAATTATGGTGTAAACTAATAGACATGGTGGTCCTACCCCATAAGGATAGTGATCACAATGTACTTGTCCTAGAATTGAGAAGCCTTATTTCTGTAGTGCAGCCAAACTATAAAGAGCCTTTTGGTAGAAGGTTAAGCCTGTCTTCTAATAGATGTAGGGTTAAATGGAGTGCGCTATCGCGCTCCAGGGAATCGGTTGCTGAAGTCTATAAAGCGGTTGCTGACGGAATAGGGGAGTTGATGCCATTACTAAATTTGCCTTAGGAACATGCTGTGGCCTTTTCCAATTTTAATAAAATTCACACTCAAATGTTCCAGAAATGAGACATCACTGTTTTGTTAGCTGATCAGTTAGGAGATGCAGGGCCTCTTCTTGGTATAATACTTGGTGTAATGAGGCCCGAGTGGTACTAATGAGTGCAATTAAATTAAATGATAGATTATTAATCCAAGCAGCTAGAGGCTCATATAAAAATTCCAGACAGGCAGCTGAGTGAGAGTGGGAAATCGAGTAATGGGAGGGTTTTCTAGTAGTGGCCAAAAGAGGAGACTCACGTAACTTCTGGAATATTATCGCCACTGGGTCCTATGAACGCTTTATCCCCGTTGAAAATCACATCACAATAACAGAATGGGTTGCTCATTTTTCTAATTTATATTCCTCTGAGGAGCAGTGTGAAGACCTTGTGATGGTCTTTTGTGATTCAAGCTTGGCCAGCTCTGATGGGCCAGAAATCACCTCAGGATTGATTGCCTTGCCAAGTGCCCTGCAGGAAGATATAGGCTTCGGTTTTGGGGAAATCAGGCAAGCCATCAATCAAATTGTGCTAGATAAAGCTCTGGGATTAGATAAGGTACCTGGCGACCTTTTCCTGGATGAAATTGATGTCTGGACCCCTTACTTTGCCATACCTTTAAATGCCATTCTGAAAGGGGCTCCCATTCCCTCCATTTGGGCTGGTGATGATATTGTCGCTCTCATTTCAAAGGGATCCAGAGATCTTCCCTCTAACTAAAGGCTCATAAGCATAATTAATAGTGCCCAAAAGCTCTATGCAAGGGTCATCCTGAGTAGACTGCAAGACTGGATGATTGCCTTAGATATACTGACCCCTCTGCAAGCAGGCTTTAGACCGTGTTCCAGTAAGCTTTATCAGGTCTTCAGTCTCCAGTTATTGTACTGGAATATTGTACAGATAGGGGATAGTGACTTTGCATGGGGTGTTTGTTGATCTTAGGTCAGCATTCAACCTCTTTCCCTGACTTAAATTGGGGCAAATTTTAGCTGACACGAGGTTTTAGCTCTATCTATTGATCCTGATTATAAGACTTCACAACACTAACTCCGCCCAATTCAGATTTGGGCAGATAGGGGAAATTACAAATCAATTCCCAGTCAGTAAGGGAGCTAGGCAGGAGTGTGTCCTCGTACCCACTTTATTCTTGCTCTTTATAAATGATCTGGTAGCACTCATGGACCATAGCGAGTCTGACGCACCCCGTTTGGCAGACATCAGGATTGCTGCCCTTATGTTTGCCCTGATGTGTGCAGATGACACTCGGCTCCTCTAAAAATTTCCTATGGGATTGCAAAATATTCTTGACAGGTTTGATAGCTTTTGCAAGGCGAGGGGTCTAGATATTTACCTTGCTAAAACAAAATATATGGCTTTCAACCCTTGCGATTCCAACTGCCCAACCCCCACACTGAGAAGGAACTCCCTGGAGCAGGTGCATACTTTTGAATATTTGGGAATCATTTTGACTGAGCAAACTGCAGGGGGAATATTGAAGATATCTAAGGCCTCCCAATATTATCCCATTTCACAGGTCCTGCAGGTTTAAAACTATCAGGCACTATGATCAGCTTTGTATTGCATTGAACTCTGTGGACACATGAAGGCATCTTCTTTGGTTGCCGCAGAAAAACGCTATATGCGGCAATAGACTGGCTTACCAATAAGTACATTGCTCCCCTCTTAGTTGGACATGGGGCTTACAAAAGTCTCAGACATGGCTAGGCTATGACCACTTTTGCTGTGGATGGAGTCATTATCAGCAGGGGCTGGCTGAGGTCCTGCGCCTGCCAGGAGCGGGTGATCTCCTGTGGGATAGGCATGTGATGCCAACCCTCAATATTGGGCTTGTGCACCTGTGGGCCATTCCAGAAAAGACAAGGTTGATCCCCAAAGATCAGACAAATGGGATAATTGCAAAGCCAGTCCAACAGGGGCTTCTGACGCTCCACTTTCTGATGTTAAAAGATGGGTTCAAGATAGAGCGGTTCCTGGATGAAATAAAGCCCATTAAGGCCAGGAAGCTCTACCTGCAATTCAAATATATGACTCTTCTGCTTGCCTCATTCACAGCCAGCTGGGGGCAATCAACTAATCCAAGAAATGGTAATTGGACCAAAAAAATCCCATGGACTGAAAAAATGGAACATATATGTTTCTGTCCTACCTAGTATAGTATAAGAAACAAATGGATTGGCGTCCATTGGGGTCAGAGAAATTCGAGAAGCTCTGAGAATGATGAGGTCTGATACCAGACAATTTGTGTTTTTTGTTGTCCCTCGGTTCCTGATGGCTATGTGGAGTATCAGGCACAGAGCACTTTTAAAATAATGTTGTAATGCACTCTATCTGGTAGCTGTATTGTTGGCTATATTTGTTTTTTCTTACTTTTTTTTTGCCATTGGACATTTTAAACATTTTAATGTTAATCGTATTGCATCAGTCTTTGTATGTTTCTTTTTTATATATATCCTATTTCTTTTTAATTCTTGAGTTTTAAACTGTGTATGAATATGTTTTCATGACTTTTGATGGCAAAATTCGCAGAATAAAGTTTAAACTGAAATATCATTGTAAATAATTGTGATGTTTTTATTATCATTTTCTCTAATATAGTGCTTAAAATATCAATTTTTAATTAGGTCAATGTGTTTTAGTTGATATTAATTTTATGTGTTGCTACTATTTACATAAATGGTATTAATTGTTTTAAAAAATATGCTTGTGATTTTAATGAGGTTGAAGTTTTTAATTATGTCTGTTAGCAATTTATAGTGCCATAGAGGGTTGTAAGATAAGTGGGGTGTAGGGTGATAAGTTAATTAGGTAATACATAATTAAGAATTATTTAATAAATGTTATTCAATTATATGATTGATAGGTATGCCATTTATGAAATACTGCTTTATTTTCGTTATATGTTATTTACAGGCTCAGGTTTTAAAGGGTACAGGTAATTAAGCAATAATCAAGCAACAATTATTTATTAATAGTTAATTAATTATTTGATTGATTTTTAATTATGTAATTTATGAAAGGTTTATTTTTTTAAACAATTTTTTATTTGTGGGCTGCTAGGTTTGTACGGATGTGGGTGGAAAGTTAATTAAGTAATATTTAATTAACAAATTATAATTAATTAATTAATTGTTCAATTGATTTTTAGTTTTGTAAAATATAGGTATTCTGATTTATCTTACATATATTTTATTTTTGGGGTACTAGGATTGTTGCGGTATAGTGGAAAGGTAATTAAGTAATAATTAGTTAACTATTAATTATTATTTGTAAATTAATTATTTCATTGAATTTTAAATTGGTAAATTGTTGAATACTTAATTAATTTCATTTTATTTTAGTTGGAAGTGTTAAGTTTGTAGGGGGTCTAGTATGGGAAGTTAATTAAGTTATAATTAATTAGCAATTCATAATTATATTTCTTATTGAATAGTAAAAAAAAGTTTTAATTCTTTTTATTGATGACAAGTATGCACATTGCAAACATTATACAAGCATAAGCTCTCAAAGGTGCATTGTTATCGATACATTCTACCACTGATCATAGGTCATAGATGTTCTTTGTCGATTCCTTATTCAGGCAAATTATAGTTAAGCTACCCCGGATCCTATTCCTGTCCCAGCTGCTGGGGCTCACTGAGTCCTCCCCTGAACTCGTTCCATTTCTCCCAAATCTGTGATGACTTTCTAGGACACCCTCTGGATTCATATATTGCCCTTTCTGTCAACATGCACCAGTCCATTTCTGTTTTCCATGCTGCAATTGTCGGTGTCTCCTGAGCTCCCCACAGTCTTGCAATGTTCTGTTTGGTAATTATCATTCCCATTGTTACCCATACTCTCTCCTTACTGTTAAGTCAGTAGGACCCCATATATTCAGGAGTCTCATCTTTAAACTACATTCTAATTTATTTCCCATCACTTCTTCCATACACTTTGTCAGCTCAGGCCAATATTTTTGGATATGTGTACAATCCCAGACTAAAGGTACCCTCTTGCCTGCATCACCTCATGTGTCCTGAATCAGTTCTATAGCCCATTTTTACCAACGCCGGGCCCGCAAGATACATTCTGTGGAGTATTTTTAGCTGTACGAGCCTCAGCCTAGAGGAGATAGCAATCTCCCTGGGGGAATCGAGTGCCTCTAGCCATTCCTCCTCCTCCATTTCCACTATGTCTTGCTCCCAACTGGCTCGGAGCAGACATGGAGACCCTATCCTCCAGATGAGCGGACTCTGGTGGCATTTCCCCTTTTGTAACTACTGCTTGAAGTGCATGTTTGATCTGTAGGTATCTGAAGTACTCTGTACTTGCGAGGTCATACTCAAAGTCAAAGTCAAATCCTTTATTCGATCAGATAAAAAATTATCATAAAAGTACATATATAAAACTGATTTCCAATAAACAATTCCATTTTAAGGTTAAAAATACAATAGTTCATTTTATCCATAAAAAATTTGAAAATTAGAACTACAAAAATTGTCTATTTCCGTGGTTTAATCTCCTGTTAAATAATTTTCATCCAGTTGCTACTTCTAACGCTGGCTTTTTTCTTTTTTTCATACAGGCCCATAGGAACGAAGCTAATATAAAACAGGTCAAGGGATCAGATAAACTTTTTAAAAAATATAGTGCCACCCTGCATTGTTTAAAATTAATCTTCTGTGATATCGGTTTTAAGTAGTTATTCCTCTCCTTCTTATACAGATTGCAAAATAAAACCAGGTGCAAATCAGTTTGTCTTGACATTCTGTCACATGGGCACTGAATAAAATCAGCATGATTATATATTTTACCAGGATAACCTAAAATAAGTGGTATCATATTCAGACGAAATCTTAACAATATAAATCTGTGTTGTACGTTTGTAACGTCTGCCAGATATAAGAAATGTCTGCTCTCTATCACTGGAGGAATTGATCTGAAGCTTACCACTGCCTGCTTCTGTCCATGAATTTCCTCTCTCTCATATTCTACCGTCCTCCTAAACAAATGTTTGACCTTTTCCTTGGAGACCTTTCTACATTCATCTGGGTCCTTGAACAGATGTGGTAGACCCATTTTGCTCAGGAGTTTTCCTACGTAGCACAACCATCTGGATCTCCTCCAGTTATCCATATTTAAACAATTCTTGATTATTGTTTGTGTCAGCGGGATTGTGTCCCCTCTCCAAATTGCGTGCCACAAAAGGACAGGGGCCAATTGTATTGTGTCTGTGATATAAGGGAGTCCCAGTTCTAAATGTAAAATGTAATTAGGGGTCGAGACGGGGAGGCCAACTAGGGATTTAAAAAACATATTTTCGATAATTTGAAGGGCACCTGTTTCTACAGTGCCCCAAACTCCCGCCCCATGCGTCACTGCTGCCGTAACTTTGGCCTGATGAATATGTTTTATTGGTAATAGAAGTCTATCACCGAGTTTTTTAGCAAACGTTTTTACAGCAGACAGGGTTCTTTCTATTACCCCTCTGCGTCCTTGCACAAGCTTTGTCCATGCTAAATCCTTGTTGATGAGAACCCCCAGAAACGGGAAAGAATCCACCACCTCTATCCTCTTATTCTCCACAGGGAGATACAGTGTTTTCTCTCTTTTACTTGCTCCTGCTATCACTGCGAAGGACTTGGTATGATTCACCCTCAGATCAAGTGAGTCCATGAAGGCTGCATATGAAGATATGAGATGTTGGGGGCCGGAGCCCGTCCTGGCCATCAACACTGCATCGTCTGCGTATGCCAGGATAGGTAGGAATTGCGAGTGAAATATTGGGACATCTCTTGTAGACTTGGTAAGGGCTTTTCCTTCTCCATTTGTATAGATGGAAAAGAGAATTGGAGCAAGGACACAGCCCTGCCTTACTCCTCTGGCGATTTTAAATGGCCATGTGCAACCTCCATTTTTTGTTTAATGTACCGAGGCCATAGCGTTAGAATACAACTGTCTAATAAAATGTAATAATAATTGATCAACTCCCATCTCCCTCTTGATAGTCCACAGCTTGTCATGGGTCACACAGTCGAATGCTGCTGACAGGTCCATGAAAGCCATGTATATCTTTCCCTCCTTCATCCTGGTATATTTTTCTATTATAAGTGCCAGATTTAGGCACTGATCTACGGTGCCCCTTCCCTGCTGGAATCCATATTGGGCCTGAATTAAGATATTGTTTTCTTTGACCCATTCCTCTAACTTAGAGAGGAGGAGCTGGCCCATGAGTTTTGCTGGCGTGTCCAGTAGGGAAATTGGCCTGTAGTTTTTTGGTTCAGACCTGTCACCCTTTTTTAAAATAGGGACTATAACACCCATAGACCAAGATTGAGGGGGACCGACTCAAATTATGCTGTTCATCACGTTCGTCAGTAATGGTGCCCATAGGTCTGGTGTTCCCTGAAAAAGATCTATCGGGACACCATTCAGTCCAGGGGCGTTGCCTGAGCTGCACGACTTCCGACTATTCCTCACTTTACTAGTGAGAAGAAAATAGGAACATGTTGACCTTCTTCCATATTGTCAGTTGGGGGTTGGGGTATACAGGCAAAAATATTCTCGAAATGGGCTACCCACACTTCCTCATCTACATTGTTTTCTATTGTAGGATCTGCAGGATTTTAAAAATGCGGTGCATTTATTATCCTCCAGAAATCACGGGTGTTACCCATTTTTGCAGCCTGTCTGAGGTCCTCCCATATATCTTCTTTTATTGCCTTCTCTCTATTTATCCTAGCACTGGCCAAAACAACTCTAATGTGCAGTATCAAGGAAATCAAGCTAGATTCTCCTAATCAGTTGGGTATTTAAATTCACCAGCCATGGCTACATGTTATATTTATAATGTTTATTGTAGGCCCTCAGCAAATAAATCTGAATCTAGTGTAATCCAAATGTTAGCCACCCGTCTGGTCAAACTCTGGGCATAGACCGGTAAGATTATGGGGGGTGATTTTAATTGTCGGCTTGAGCCCCTTGATGCTCACGTTAAGCTCTAATCAACTGATGAACATCAACTATGGGTTATAACTGCATTAACTATCTCTTCTATAAAAAAAATTGACCAGTTTGGCCCTTCAACTCAATTCCCTCATGTTGAACCAGGGACCAAGGGCCAGTAATGGCAGGTCAAGTTTGGAAAAAGAAGGCAAACATATGTTAAACAGACCTCAGCGCACAAGTCTGATTGACTATTTTTTACTTGATGTCCAATTATGGTGTAAACTAATAGACATGGTGGTCCTACCCCATAAGGATAGTGATCACAATGTACTTGTCCTAGAATTGAGAAGCCTTATTTCTGTAGTGCAGCCAAACTATAAAGAGCCTTTTGGTAGAAGGTTAAGCCTGTCTTCTAATAGATGTAGGGTTAAATGGAGTGCGCTATCGCGCTCCAGGGAATCGGTTGCTGAAGTCTATAAAGCGGTTGCTGACGGAATAGGGGAGTTGATGCCATTACTAAATTTGCCTTAGGAACATGCTGTGGCCTTTTCCAATTTTAATAAAATTCACACTCAAATGTTCCAGAAATGAGACATCACTGTTTTGTTAGCTGATCAGTTAGGAGATGCAGGGCCTCTTCTTGGTATAATACTTGGTGTAATGAGGCCCGAGTGGTACTAATGAGTGCAATTAAATTAAATGATAGATTATTAATCCAAGCAGCTAGAGGCTCATATAAAAATTCCAGACAGGCAGCTGAGTGAGAGTGGGAAATCGAGTAATGGGAGGGTTTTCTAGTAGTGGCCAAAAGAGGAGACTCACGTAACTTCTGGAATATTATCGCCACTGGGTCCTATGAACGCTTTATCCCCGTTGAAAATCACATCACAATAACAGAATGGGTTGCTCATTTTTCTAATTTATATTCCTCTGAGGAGCAGTGTGAAGACCTTGTGATGGTCTTTTTTGATTCAAGCTTGGCCAGCTCTGATGGGCCAGAAATCACCTCAGGATTGATTGCCTTGCCAAGTGCCCTGCAGGAAGATATAGGCTTCGGTTTTGGGGAAATCAGGCAAGCCATCAATCAAATTGTGCTAGATAAAGCTCTGGGATTAGATAAGGTACCTGGCGACCTTTTCCTGGATGAAATTGATGTCTGGACCCCTTACTTTGCCATACCTTTAAATGCCATTCTGAAAGGGGCTCCCATTCCCTCCATTTGGGCTGGTGATGATATTGTCGCTCTCATTTCAAAGGGATCCAGAGATCTTCCCTCTAACTAAAGGCTCATAAGCATAATTAATAGTGCCCAAAAGCTCTATGCAAGGGTCATCCTGAGTAGACTGCAAGACTGGATGATTGCCTTAGATATACTGACCCCTCTGCAAGCAGGCTTTAGACCGTGTTCCAGTAAGCTTTATCAGGTCTTCAGTCTCCAGTTATTGTACTGGAATATTGTACAGATAGGGGATAGTGACTTTGCATGGGGTGTTTGTTGATCTTAGGTCAGCATTCAACCTCTTTCCCTGACTTAAATTGGGGCAAATTTTAGCTGACACGAGGTTTTAGCTCTATCTATTGATCCTGATTATAAGACTTCACAACACTAACTCCGCCCAATTCAGATTTGGGCAGATAGGGGAAATTACAAATCAATTCCCAGTCAGTAAGGGAGCTAGGCAGGAGTGTGTCCTCGTACCCACTTTATTCTTGCTCTTTATAAATGATCTGGTAGCACTCATGGACCATAGCGAGTCTGACGCACCCCGTTTGGCAGACATCAGGATTGCTGCCCTTATGTTTGCCCTGATGTGTGCAGATGACACTCGGCTCCTCTAAAAATTTCCTATGGGATTGCAAAATATTCTTGACAGGTTTGATAGCTTTTGCAAGGCGAGGGGTCTAGATATTTACCTTGCTAAAACAAAATATATGGCTTTCAACCCTTGCGATTCCAACTGCCCAACCCCCACACTGAGAAGGAACTCCCTGGAGCAGGTGCATACTTTTGAATTTTTGGGAATCATTTTGACTGAGCAAACTGCAGGGGGAATATTGAAGATATCTAAGGCCTCCCAATATTATCCCATTTCACAGGTCCTGCAGGTTTAAAACTATCAGGCACTATGATCAGCTTTGTATTGCATTGAACTCTGTGGACACATGAAGGCATCTTCTTTGGTTGCCGCAGAAAAACGCTATATGCGGCAATAGACTGGCTTACCAATAAGTACATTGCTCCCCTCTTAGTTGGACATGGGGCTTACAAAAGTCTCAGACATGGCTAGGCTATGACCACTTTTGCTGTGGATGGAGTCATTATCAGCAGGGGCTGGCTGAGGTCCTGCGCCTGCCAGGAGCGGGTGATCTCCTGTGGGATAGGCATGTGATGCCAACCCTCAATATTGGGCTTGTGCACCTGTGGGCCATTCCAGAAAAGACAAGGTTGATCCCCAAAGATCAGACAAATGGGATAATTGCAAAGCCAGTCCAACAGGGGCTTCTGACGCTCCACTTTCTGATGTTAAAAGATGGGTTCAAGATAGAGCGGTTCCTGGATGAAATAAAGCCCATTAAGGCCAGGAAGCTCTACCTGCAATTCAAATATATGACTCTTCTGCTTGCCTCATTCACAGCCAGCTGGGGGCAATCAACTAATCCAAGAAATGGTAATTGGACCAAAAAAATCCCATGGACTGAAAAAATGGAACATATATGTTTCTGTCCTACCTAGTATAGTATAAGAAACAAATGGATTGGCGTCCATTGGGGTCAGAGAAATTCGAGAAGCTCTGAGAATGATGAGGTCTGATACCAGACAATTTGTGTTTTTTGTTGTCCCTCGGTTCCTGATGGCTATGTGGAGTATCAGGCACAGAGCACTTTTAAAATAATGTTGTAATGCACTCTATCTGGTAGCTGTATTGTTGGCTATATTTGTTTTTTCTTACTTTTTTTTTGCCATTGGACATTTTAAACATTTTAATGTTAATCGTATTGCATCAGTCTTTGTATGTTTCTTTTTTATATATATCCTATTTCTTTTTAATTCTTGAGTTTTAAACTGTGTATGAATATGTTTTCATGACTTTTGATGGCAAAATTCACAGAATAAAGTTTAAACTGAAATATCATTGTAAATAATTCTGATGTTTTTATTATCATTTTCTCTAATATAGTGCTTAAAATATCAATTTTTAATTAGGTCAATGTGTTTTAGTTGATATTAATTTTATGTGTTGCTACTATTTACATAAATGGTATTAATTGTTTTAAAAAATATGCTTGTGATTTTAATGAGGTTGAAGTTTTTAATTATGTCTGTTAGCAATTTATAGTGCCATAGAGGGTTGTAAGATAAGTGGGGTGTAGGGTGATAAGTTAATTAGGTAATACATAATTAAGAATTATTTAATAAATGTTATTCAATTATATGATTGATAGGTATGCCATTTATGAAATACTGCTTTATTTTCGTTATATGTTATTTACAGGCTCAGGTTTTAAAGGGTACAGGTAATTAAGCAATAATCACGCAACAATTATTTATTAATAGTTAATTAATTATTTGATTGATTTTTAATTATGTAATTTATGAAAGGTTTATTTTTTTAACCAATTTTTTATTTGTGGGCTGCTAGGTTTGTACGGATGCGGGTGGAAAGTTAATTAAGTAATATTTAATTAACAAATTATAATTAATTAATTAATTGTTCAATTGATTTTTAGTTTTGTAAAATATAGGTATTCTGATTTATCTTACATATATTTTATTTTTGGGGTACTAGGATTGTTGCGGTATAGTGGAAAGGTAATTAAGTAATAATTAGTTAACTATTAATTATTATTTGTAAATTAATTATTTCATTGAATTTTAAATTGGTAAATTGTTGAATACTTAATTAATTTCATTTTATTTTAGTTGGAAGTGTTAAGTTTGTAGGGGGTCTAGTATGGGAAGTTAATTAAGTTATAATTAATTAGCAATTCATAATTATATTTCTTATTGAATAGTAAAAAAAAGTTTTAATTCTTTTTATTGATGACAAGTATGCACATTGCAAACATTATACAAGCATAAGCTCTCAAAGGTGCATTGTTATCGATACATTCTACCACTGATCATAGGTCATAGATGTTCTTTGTCGATTCCTTATTCAGGCAAATTATAGTTAAGCTACCCCGGATCCTATTCCTGTCCCAGCTGCTGGGGCTCACTGAGTCCTCCCCTGAACTCGTTCCATTTCTCCCAAATCTGTGATGACTTTCTAGGACACCCTCTGGATTCATATATTGCCCTTTCTGTCAACATGCACCAGTCCATTTCTGTTTTCCATGCTGCAATTGTCGGTGTCTCCTGAGCTCCCCACAGTCTTGCAATGTTCTGTTTGGTAATTATCATTCCCATTGTTACCCATACTCTCTCCTTACTGTTAAGTCAGTAGGACCCCATATATTCAGGAGTCTCATCTTTAAACTACATTCTAATTTATTTCCCATCACTTCTTCCATACACTTTGTCAGCTCAGGCCAATATTTTTGGATATGTGTACAATCCCAGACTAAAGGTACCCTCTTGCCTGCATCACCTCATGTGTCCTGAATCAGTTCTATAGCCCATTTTTACCAACGCCGGGCCCGCAAGATACATTCTGTGGAGTATTTTTAGCTGTACGAGCCTCAGCCTAGAGGAGATAGCAATCTCCCTGGGGGGAATCGAGTGCCTCTAGCCATTCCTCCTCCTCCATTTCCACTATGTCTTGCTCCCAACTGGCTCGGAGCAGACATGGAGACCCTATCCTCCAGATGAGCGGACTCTGGTGGCATTTCCCCTTTTGTAACTACTGCTTGAAGTGCATGTTTGATCTGTAGGTATCTGAAGTACTCTGTACTTGCGAGGTCATACTCAAAGTCAAAGTCAAATCCTTTATTCGATCAGATAAAAAATTATCATAAAAGTACATATATAAAACTGATTTCCAATAAACAATTCCATTTTAAGGTTAAAAATACAATAGTTCATTTTATCCATAAAAAATTTGAAAATTAGAACTACAAAAATTGTCTATTTCCGTGGTTTAATCTCCTGTTAAATAATTTTCATCCAGTTGCTACTTCTAACGCTGGCTTTTTTCTTTTTTTCATACAGGCCCATAGGAACGAAGCTAATATAAAACAGGTCAAGGGATCAGATAAACTTTTTAAAAAATATAGTGCCACCCTGCATTGTTTAAAATTAATCTTCTGTGATATCGGTTTTAAGTAGTTATTCCTCTCCTTCTTATACAGATTGCAAAATAAAACCAGGTGCAAATCAGTTTGTCTTGACATTCTGTCACATGGGCACTGAATAAAATCAGCATGATTATATATTTTACCAGGATAACCTAAAATAAGTGGTATCATATTCAGACGAAATCTTAACAATATAAATCTGTGTTGTACGTTTGTAACGTCTGCCAGATATAAGAAATGTCTGCTCTCTATCACTGGAGGAATTGATCTGAAGCTTACCACTGCCTGCTTCTGTCCATGAATTTCCTCTCTCTCATATTCTACCGTCCTCCTAAACAAATTTTTGACCTTTTCCTTGGAGACCTTTCTACATTCATCTGGGTCCTTGAACAGATGTGGTAGACCCATTTTGCTCAGGAGTTTTCCTACGTAGCACAACCATCTGGATCTCCTCCAGTTATCCATATTTAAACAATTCTTGATTATTGTTTGTGTCAGCGGGATTGTGTCCCCTCTCCAAATTGCGTGCCACAAAAGGACAGGGGCCAATTGTATTGTGTCTGTGATATAAGGGAGTCCCAGTTCTAAATGTCGAGACGGGGAGGCCAACTAGGGATTTAAAAAACATATTTTCGATAATTTGAAGGGCACCTGTTTCTACAGTGCCCCAAACTCCCGCCCCATGCGTCACTGCTGCCGTAACTTTGGCCTGATGAATATGTTTTATTGGTAATAGAAGTCTATCACCGAGTTTTTTAGCAAACGTTTTTACAGCAGACAGGGTTCTTTCTATTACCCCTCTGCGTCCTTGCACAAGCTTTGTCCATGCTAAATCCTTGTTGATGAGAACCCCCAGAAACGGGAAAGAATCCACCACCTCTATCCTCTTATTCTCCACAGGGAGATACAGTGTTTTCTCTCTTTTACTTGCTCCTGCTATCACTGCGAAGGACTTGGTATGATTCACCCTCAGATCAAGTGAGTCCATGAAGGCTGCATATGAAGATATGAGATGTTGGGGGCCGGAGCCCGTCCTGGCCATCAACACTGCATCGTCTGCGTATGCCAGGATAGGTAGGAATTGCGAGTGAAATATTGGGACATCTCTTGTAGACTTGGTAAGGGCTTTTCCTTCTCCATTTGTATAGATGGAAAAGAGAATTGGAGCAAGGACACAGCCCTGCCTTACTCCTCTGGCGATTTTAAATGGCCATGTGCAACCTCCATTTTTTGTTTAATGTACCGAGGCCATAGCGTTAGAATACAACTGTCTAATAAAATGTAATAATAATTGATCAACTCCCATCTCCCTCTTGATAGTCCACAGCTTGTCATGGGTCACACAGTCGAATGCTGCTGACAGGTCCATGAAAGCCATGTATATCTTTCCCTCCTTCATCCTGGTATATTTTTCTATTATAAGTGCCAGATTTAGGCACTGATCTACGGTGCCCCTTCCCTGCTGGAATCCATATTGGGCCTGAATTAAGATATTGTTTTCTTTGACCCATTCCTCTAACTTAGAGAGGAGGAGCTGGCCCATGAGTTTTGCTGGCGTGTCCAGTAGGGAAATTGGCCTGTAGTTTTTTGGTTCAGACCTGTCACCCTTTTTTAAAATAGGGACTATAACACCCATAGACCAAGATTGAGGGGGACCGACTCAAATTATGCTGTTCATCACGTTCGTCAGTAATGGTGCCCATAGGTCTGGTGTTCCCTGAAAAAGATCTATCGGGACACCATTCAGTCCAGGGGCGTTGCCTGAGCTGCACGACTTCCGACTATTCCTCACTTTACTAGTGAGAAGAAAATAGGAACATGTTGACCTTCTTCCATATTGACAGTTGGGGGTTGGGGTATACAGGCAAAAATATTCTCGAAATGGGCTACCCACACTTCCTCATCTACATTGTTTTCTATTGTAGGATCTGCAGGATTTTAAAAATGCGGTGCATTTATTATCCTCCAGAAATCACGGGTGTTACCCATTTTTGCAGCCTGTCTGAGGTCCTCCCATATATCTTCTTTTATTGCCTTCTCTC
Source organism: Lissotriton helveticus (assembly GCF_964261635.1). Taxonomy (NCBI): domain Eukaryota; kingdom Metazoa; phylum Chordata; class Amphibia; order Caudata; family Salamandridae; genus Lissotriton; species Lissotriton helveticus. The sequence continues at coordinate 927,246,921 of NC_136061.1, forward strand.
TATTTATCCTATTAAGTTTATATTTAGCCCGCATTTCATCCTGATTTCTTGGTCTGCTTTTCAGAGAATGGATCAAAGCTCTCCTTGCCGCTGAGCTGGGTGAGTCAAACCATCCCCTTTCGGATCTCCTACTAATATCTTTAGTACATGTAAGAGTCCGTTTTGCCTGTTCTAGGAGATCACAGAAGGCCTTCACCATTTCATCTGCTTTGGTCCCAGGTTCTAGACATATTGCTATATTATTAAGCGTAACGGATATTATTTTTGAAGTCAGTTTAGACTGATTAACATGGGCCCATTTTAGTTGTATTCCATTCCTTCTTGCCACTATTGGGATATCATTGTTTTGAATTTTTAGGGGTTCCCCTATAGATATTTGTATCTGTAGTGATAGGATGGCATGGTCGCTATGAATTGTAAATTGATTATTCAACCTGGTGGCTCTTAAACTGATAGGGGCACCTGACTCTAGGTCATTTCTTTGAAAGGTTCCACCCATCTTCCCTGTGAGGTCATACTCAGTTTGTAATTGAGCGAAAGTAACTACCTCTCTCGCCCTCCACAGACCTCCAACCTTAAAGATGCCAATCAAGTCCCATCGGTTAAAGCCCTTTGTGTTTCTTAAATTACCTAGCATTTCCGCGTCCGAGAGTGGGGTGGCCAGCGTGACGTTTCCCTCCCAGCCCAGGCTCTGTGTAGCTGATCGCCATACTTGGACTGTTTGTAATGTGGAGCCTGTCCGTTTCAATTTGGTGGGTTTGGTGTTAAGTACTGTTGCAAAATCTCCCCCCGGAGCAGCCACCTATCCATTTGGTATTCAGGGTCCCCCTGGGGCCTGTATATGCATTGGTTAATCGCAGCAAGCTGCGCTGCCCAGTAATATATTTTGATATCCAGGAAGCTAATTCCCCCACCCTACCACTCCCTTGTGAGCTTCTGAATTGATATTCTGGGCGGTTTTCCTTCCCACAAAAGTTCTCTCTGGGCGCTTTATATGGCCTGGAGAGTTTTTCAGGACATATAAGAAGCGCAGTAGGGACATCATTTTAAAAAGCAATGCAGGTGGCACTCATAGAACTTGGTTGAGTCCTTGGAGACATAGATTCCCCAGGTATTTGAATCCCCCTACTGCTTCTGTAATGATAGCACCTCTGGGTAGGGAGGGGAACTCGCCACTGAGAGCATAGATGACTGATTTGGACCAATTTAATCTGTAACCAGAGTATTTCTCAAAATTAGTAAAAATATGCAGTGCTCTGTTGAGTGAGGGTTCTGAGCGATGCCATATATAACAAAATGTTGTCAGCATATAATGAGATACGGTCCTCCCAGTCCTCGGCCCACTTAAGTTCCCTCATGATAGGGTCTTTCCGTATCCACATCATCAGGGCAAAGAGCACCAGGGTAAGAGGGCATCCCTGTCTGGTGCCCCTCCAAATTTCTTTAGGACTGAGAACATATAGGGCCAGTCAATCGTATCGTACGCCTTGGCAGCCATGAGGGATACCACCTCACGTATTGTGTCAGCTCTCTCCATCACACCTTGTTACCGTTGCAAATTAAGAGAGATATTTCTAGCTGGCATGAAGCCAGACTGGTCTGGTTGCACCAGTTTGGTTATGACTTGTATTAAGCGGGTTGCCAGTATGTTTTGCTAGGATCTAGGCTTCTGCGTTAAGCAACGATATTGACCTATATCAGGAACATTTAATCTGGGGTTTCCCACTTTTGTGGAAGACCACTATGGTGGCCAATCTCTGGTCTATCGGTAACGACCCTTTCTCTTGACTCTCTTGAAGCATTTTTGCCAGATATGGTGCTAGCTTGCTCGGAGCGAATTTGTACAGTTCAATAGGCAAGCCATTGGGGCCAATCGCCTTTCCAGCCTGCAGGTCTCTTATCTATCTCCTTCTTGGTCAAGTCAGCCTCCAAAGCCTCGCTTTACTCCCCCATTAGCACCATGAAGGGCCACAGTTTGAAGAAAATCCTTACACTCAGGAGTCGATTCCGATTCGGGAAAAAAAACGTCCGTACGATTTGTATCCGGATCCCTCTCCGTACGAATCGTACCTGTCCGTCCGAGTCGCGTAGTACGATCCGTATTCCGTGAATCCGTCTGAATCGTCACGATCCGTACATATTGCAAGGCTGAAACCGTGAACCGTACGACTCGTACACATGCCGTATGACTCGCACACATGCCGTACGACCCGATGAGTACGATCCGGACCGGGGTATGAGGACACAATTTGTACGGTCCACGTCAGGTAAGGGCGAGTCGTACGGAAAAGCACACAAACACATACACACCGTACGGTCCGTAAACCCCATGATTGCAGGGGTACGCACCGTACCCCTGTGATAATGGGGTGTACGAGCCGTACCCCATGTACGATCGGTGTACGAGTCATACCCCATGTACGATCGGTGTACGAGCCGTACCCCATGTACGATCGGTGTACGAGCCGTACCCCATGTACGATCGGTGTACGAGCCGTATCCCATGTACGATGGGTGTACAAGCCGTACCGGTATGGCTCGTTCACCCATCGTACATGGGGTACGGCCCGTACACCGATCGTACATGGGATACGGCTCGTACACCGATCGTACATGGGGTACGGCTCGTACACCCCATGATCGCAGGGGTACGGGGCATACCCCTGCGATCATGGGGGGTACGCACCGTACCCGGGGGGGGCGTTCCATACCTGTTTCGGCGCGAACTTTGCTTTTACGGCTGTTTTCAGCTTCCGTAGGAAAAGGGTTGTACAGTGCGTACCCGACACGTATCGTACTTGCTGGGTCGTAAAAAACAGCCGCGAACTGTACAGATGTCGCGTACAGCGGGTTCCGGGGGAGAATCGTACGGAGATAAGAGTTGTACGGTCTCTGTACAACTCGTACGGAGTACGGCTCCTGGTACGAATCGTACTTCGTCGTACGTACGGGGGGCGTTGCAGGGTACGATTCGTACGGGAGAATCACTCCGAACGGCTATTCGGAGCGTTTTTTCCCGAATCGGAATCCACCCCTCAGTGTCCAGTATGGAGGTTCAGGAGGCATAAAGAGCCTCATAGTAGGAGGCGAAGGCCTCTGCTATAGCCACGTTGGTAGTATGAGTGTCCCCCTGCTCATCTTGTAACTCAAGTACCCATGACCTCTCACTATCATGGTTTTCCGGCCATGCTAGCATGCGGTCCTGCTCTCACCGGGGCCCTTGGATTGATCTTTCTTTCTGTCTCCAGCAGCCCCTTTCCCTTTCCCGGCCACCCTCCAGCATTCCAGCCATTCCCACGCTTCCTCAGGTGTGGCAAAGTACAATGTTTTTCCATCCATGATGACTTTCAACTTGGAGGGGTAGAGCGTCATGTATTTCAGAAGCTTCTCTGTTGACCCTGCACCTGTAGAGTAAAGTCTGGGAAGAAGCAGATTACCGTGTTGTCCAGGCGTAGGTCCCTCTGCTCACACTCCGCCTAAAGTATTGCATCCCAATCTCTAAAGTTTAGTATGTGGGTGATTATGGTTCACAGAGGAGCCCCTGGCCTCAGAGGCGGAACCAGCGTCCTATGGGCTCTCTCCACTGGGAAAAAAGTCGAGAGACGTTTCGGCTTCAGCTTGTTAAGGCTCAGGTCCTAAGGAAACAGGTCCACACTAGGGCCCTTAGAACCCTCCGGAACCCCGACCACTCTAATATTGTTCATTTTCGCACTCCCTTCTTGGTCCTTCAGCCTGGCATGTATGATCCTGCTCTGTTTTGTCATGTACTGTACTTGCTCCTCGAGGCGTTTGGTTGTAGAGTGTAGTCCCTTTATTTGCGTTTCCACCACTGCCACCTTTTTGTGAAAGTCAGCTCAACGTAGATTGACGTCCACCGTTACAGTTTAGGTTCACTAGCGGCTATGGGGTCTTGAAGCTCCTGTATGGCAGCCATAATTGTGTGCAGGGAAGGTTACCCGTCCTGCTGTGGATCCCTTCCCAGAGCCGTGGTCTCCGCCCCGTGGGCCATTGTCCCAGCCATGGACATCTTCACGATGTATTTGTCCGAGTTGTTCTGTTGCAGGGTTTTGGGGGGGGTAGCCCTTCACCATTGCAGGGACCTCCACCTCTCTCAACCCCCTTCAGCACTCCAACTTCCATGGGTCTGGGTAAGCCAATCTCCCACCAGACACTGCCTTGCCTACTGGGTTCACCGAGCTCTCTATCGACCAACCGATGCAGGCACTAGTGCCCCAACATGCCCAAGCTCTGGTTTGCCATGCGCCGCTCAGGGTTTTTCAGGCTTCTCCCCATCCGGGGGGGTGGGGCCCCCCAACACTGCCCCTGAGTCACTCACTGCAGTCAGCCCCTGCAAGCAGGTGCATATGAGCACCTCCCAGCAGGGGTCCCCAAACCTGCATCGCCGGGGCCTCGCTGGATCTCCAATCACTGATTCCAGGGTGAGCCCCAGCCTAATTACAATTTTCTGGTGAGCCAGCTGTCTCTCTCACTCGGGCGCTGTTTATTTGCAGGTCCTCGCCACTCCAGCATGCGGGCCTCAGCAAGGGGCCGCCGCCTGAAATCCAGCCACCCAGCTGTCTCACTTCAGGGCTCCTTCAGGACTCACCCCAGAGTCCGTGGGTCCCCACCACGGTCTCAGGTAGGGGTCAGGGACAGCTCTGACACTCCCGTATCAGGGCTCCCACCAAAGCCCTCCTCCTCACGGAGCCCCTCCCGGAATCTTTGGCATCCATCAGGCCGATGCTGTGTGCTGGAGCACTCAGCGCCTCAACTTCTCAGGCTTGATGCCGCAGGCAGCGCTCGGTCTTCAGCCCTCGCCAATCTCTCCGGCAGTCCCTGTGCCAGGTCTCGATGCTTGGGGCAGGAGCGGATCATAGTACTCCAAGCCCCAAAGCAGCAGGGCCACCATCTTCACTAGGCCTTACGATGCTGCCTCACCCACCAGCGGGACAGCCTGTCACTCTTGTGACCTGCCCTGTCACCAGGGTGGCATCGCTGCACTGTGCCGCTGAGCCGGGACCGTTTTCACAGGATTTGAAGACGAATAGAGAGGATTTGTCCTGGGCGATACAGAGCTTGCTCAGAAACCATGCCCCTCCCTCCGAAGTCCAATACTGTTGCTCTGACTGGAGTGAGAATACTACATTTTACCCCTCCAAAGTCCAACACTTTTTTTCTACTGATGTGCTGACTACAGTGGGAATAGTAAATGTAACCCCTCTGAAATCAAATGCTTTCCCTACTTTTGCCCTGCTTGGTGTGAGAATAATACATTAAACCCCTACGAAGTTCAAAACTTTCCTTACTGTTGCATTGTTTGCAGTGTGAATAGTAAATTTAACCTCCCCAAAGTCTAACACTTTCCCTACTGGACTGAGAATAGTACATTTTATTCCTTCGAAGTCCAAGGCTTTCCCTACTGTTGCTTAAACTGAAGTGGGAATAGTATATTTCACCCCTCCGAAATCCAACGCTTTCCCTACTGTTTCACTCACTTGAGTAGAAATATTAAATCTATCTCCTCCGAAGTCCGACACTTTCCTTACTGTTACATAAACAGAAGGAATAGTATATTTAATAATCTCAAGTTCCAATAGTTTCATAATATTGGTTAAATAGTTTCAATAGCATTAATTGTTTTACTTTTCTATAATTTATATTATTTCTTATTTGAACATTTATTTTAATGTTTACAGTACTTTTTTGTAAATGTGTTTTTTGATTTTCAAATTTATATATTTGTCCTTTATCAATTTTTTTATATATTTTATGGTTTTATTGTGGCTGTATGTGATCAAGGCTTTGTCAGAAGCGCATCATGCAGTGACTTTGCATTAAACTGGATGTACCCTTTACAACTTTTGTTGAACGGCGATTTCTTAGTGTTGGATTTGTGGTTTAATTTTTCCAAGTTTCCTCCCTTGGCAGCCGTTCCTTCACCCCTCAGGTTGGGGGCACCCCAGAAGCATGGAGCCTGTGGTTTGGACAGATAGATAGATAGATAAATAGATAGATAGATAGATAGATAGATAGACAGATAGATAGATAGATAGATAGATAGATAGATAGATAGATAGATAGATAGATAGATAGATAGATAGATAGATAGATAGATAGATACATAGACACATAGATATAGTGGAACATACTTAATACAAATATTTATTTTAAATTAAATGAATCGTATTAATATTTAAATGTATTGCTATATGCATATTATCATATTGATACATTTAAAACATAAAATAAATAATATAATGTAAAATTATAATTTATTCATTATATTTTCATAGTAATGCATTTAAAATATAAAAACACATATAATATCAACATATTTTGTATTAATTATGTTACACTATGTATGAATATATATATATATACATATATATATACGTAAACAAACACATATGTGTGTTTTATATGTTTTTATAAGTATATATTTATATATGTATACATATATATATATATATATAAATAAATATAGTAGTAAATAGTAGCGGAATAGATCTAACTTGTATTATATTACATTTAAATATTTAAAATTTACTAGTTTAAACTCTATATTAGGAAATCAATATTTATGGATAACATTATTGTCCATGATAGGTTTTTTTCAGATAGTTTATAAAAAAATGTTTTTAAATTTTTTATTGAAATAATAACAAGAAACACAACAAACATCAAAAGGCTTAACGAATATCAAACAGGTGGTCATTGGTCCATGCAGAAGTCGCTTCATCGTAACGGTATTTAAAATACATTCAACATCAGTAGTATGGGGGGGCGGGGGACGGCGAGGAGACCAGCAGTAACACATGAAAAGTCAATACGTGGAACGTCAATCATGGGGACAAAGCAACATCGGGAAGCAGGGCATGTGGGGGGGGGGGCGCAGATATTGCCACAATAGGAATTCCATTGAGACCAAACTCTACTCCATTTCTTGGGTCGACCCCGTGACAGATAAACAGTTTTCTCCCTGAACATGCACCAATCCATGTTTTCCTTCCATGACGATACAGTGGGCGGCCTATTGGATCCCCACAGCTGTGCAATATCTCTCTTTGCAATCATATTGCCCAGGGTCGCCCAGACAATCTGTGCCGTGCTATAGTCATTGGGTTCCCAGACATTGAGGAGACAACGCCTGGCTTCGGGCAGTAGCGGAACACCAGTAACCCTTTCCATAACAACATGCACACGAGACCAAAACTCACGCACCACCGGGCATTCCCACAGAATATGGAGGAAGGTGCCAATCATACCGCAGCCGCGCTTACACTTATCATCCGTAGAGTAACCCATGCGAACCAAACTCGGACCAGTCATGTACACACGATGGAGGATCTTGAGTTGAACGAATCGAAGGTGAGCTGGTATGGCGACTACCTTGGGCGAGGACAAGGCGGATTGCCAGTCCTCATCATCCAATTCTAGACCATCAGCGGTCCAGGAAGCCCTTAAGCGCACGAGCAGATCAGCTCTATTGTTAATTAGCTTCTTATAGATCAAGGAAATCGTGCTATCGGGAACATGTCCGTCAAGGATACTATCCTCAAGAGGCGAGGACTCAGGAATGTCTGTACCCACGGCAAAAACCAACAATAGGGCATGTCGGACCTGGGCATAAGTGAAGTATTCTCTATCCCCGAGTTCGTACTCAGTCTGTAGCACCGCAAAGGACTTAACGTCGCCTTTAGACCAGATATCCCCCACCGTGCTAATACCAATCATATCCCATTTATCAAACCCTTTCGTTCGCCACAAATTCCCCAAACATTCAGAGTCATACAAGGGGGTCGCACGGGTGAGTCTGTCATTCCATCCAAGAGCCGCAGTCGCATCGCGCCACACTCGGACAGCAATCTTAATGGGTCCTGTTAGCGTGTTACAGAGCCTCTTGGAATAAAGTGCCCTGTTGAAATCCCCCCCCCGGCAGAAGGTGTTTGTCCATTGTAAAGGCCGGGGTCGGACCGGGAGCATACGTTGCGTGGTTAACGGCACTCAATTGAGAAGCCCAATAGTAGCGCCTAATGTCAGGGAGCGCGATTCCTCCGTCGTACCACAGAAGCGTGAGTTTAGACAGAGAGATGCGCACACGTCCGTCCCAGACTAGTCGCCTCTGTAGACTTTCCACCTCACGAAAGTATCTGGAGGGAACAGGGTCGAGTGAGTTCTGGAGAGCGTACAAAAATCTAGGCAGCGACATCATTTTGAAAAGAGCCGCCCGACCGAGCGGTGACAGTGGCAACTGACTCCACCGTGCGACATCAAGCTTTAGTCTTTGAAGAGGAGGCAGCAGATTACGTTCATAGCGAACGGTGGAATCCAAGGAGACATAGATCCCCAGATATTTAAAACCGGTCTCAGTCACTTGAATTGGAAATCTACGAGGCAACGGGGGAAGTCCTCCAGCCAAAACATAGATGCAGGATTTAGTCCAATTAATGATGAGACCCGAGTTCCTTCCGAAGGAGGTCAGAACATCGAAGAGCACATTAAGAGATTTCCGAGGGGAAGTAAGGTACAGGAGGATGTCATCCGCATAAAGCGAGATACGATCCTCGAAATCGGGAGTCCACCGAATGCCCTTTATAGAAGGCTCCCAACGGAGCCATTCGGCCAGTGGTTCCAAAGCGAGGGCAAAGAGCAACGGAGACAGCGGGCAGCCCTGCCGGGTGCCCCGCCCAAGTGTAAAGGTACCCGACACCTTCCCATTAACCACCACCTGAGCCAGGGGCTTCTCATAAAGAAGTTTAACCCAGGCGATGAATTTCGGGCCGAATCCAAACTTTGAGAGGGCCGCCCAAAGGTAGGGCCATTCAATGGTATCGAAAGCCATAGTAGTGTCAAGGGAAACTAAAATGGCCGACTCAGTGAGAGTCGCAGCCCTCGCGAGAACTCCGTGGAGTCTCCGAAGATTAAGGGCAGTGTTTCGATGGGGGATGAAACCGGACTGGTCCGGATGGACCAAGTCCTCGATCACCTTAATCAAGCGATTAGCCAACAACTTAGCTAGAATTTTGGGTTCAGCGTTGAGCAATGAAATGGGTCTATACGAGGCACAGCGATCACGTGGCTTACCCTCCTTGTGTATAACCACGATGGTGGCGAGCCGCTGATCAGCGGGAAGGGAACCAGAATCCAAAGCCTCCAGGAACATCCCCTTTAAATAGGGCGCTAGTTCGTCGGGTCGCAGTTTATACAGTTCAATGGGAAAGCCATTGGGGCCCATTGCTTTTGCCAGAGCGGAGGGAACAGATGGCAACCGCGACCTCGTCCACTGTAATGGGTGCGTCCATGAGGTCTCTGTCATCCTCTGAAAGGCAGGGCAACGCGATGTCCCGAAGAAGTAACCGGGAATCATCCTCGTCTCTGGCAGAGACGGAGGCGTACACTGTCTGAAAGTGGTCGACAAAGCAATCAACAATCCCAACCGGGTCAGTAACACACTCACCATCCGGCCTCTCAATCACAGGGACAACACGATTCTCTCTCTCTTTCTTGTCCAGCCACGCAATCAATTTACCAGCCTTGTCTCCCACGTCATACAACCGGCCCTGTTGCTCTCTATACATCCCCTTCGCCGCATCGGTGACGAGGGCTCTGTAATCAGCCTGCTTCAAGCTAAGGGAATGCGATGCCAAACGTGTCACCCCAGAATCAAGATCGTTCTCAAGTGCAGTTATATCGGTTTCAATGCGCACAAGTTCCTCATTTTTAGCCTTCTTAGCAGCGGCAATAAGTCACAGTTTTTCAGATATTTTTGTACTTACCCTTATAAGTATCAGAGCACGATACTGTGGTAAGCGATAGTATTCTCACAATATTTTTGTCAACTATATTGTTTACCACAATATTGTGTCAGTGATCAGCAGGACAGGGAACCAAGGGGCTCATTACGATGGCGATCGTTCCGCCATCACATTGAGATTTACCCACCACCATATTAGGATGGCGGTGGGTATCGCGGCAGACGCAAAGTCCATCTGCCGCTTTTCCGCCTGTGGCAATCACGCCGATTGCCTGGCAGGCGGAGCAGGGCCACTAATATGGTGGCAGTGCCTAGCAGGCACCATCCGCCATATTAGAATGTGTGTGGCCAGGCGCCTTTCCATGGTGGCGATGCTGCTATGGAAAGGCTGGCGGGGATTGGGTTTGGGGGTCCATTGCGGCCCCTCTTGTTGGGGGTGGCCGCAACGGAGGGTACTCATAGTACCCCCCTATATTTCCATGTACAATGCGGTGCCTGCTACATTGTACATGGAAATGCACAACATGCATTTTTAAACTCCTTGGTGGTGCTGCAGTCAGCAGCACCGTCTGCAATGTTAAAACGCTGGATGCAGCCGCCACGATGGCGGTCGCATCCTGATATGGAGTGCACGACCGCCGCCTTACAGGCAGGCGGTCTCGTTACTTATATGATGGCGGGCGAACTCAAGTCCGCCCGCCATCCTAATGACCCCCTAAGTCCCCGAGTCCTGTAATGGCTGCCAGCAATATTTTTCTTAATGTTGCTGTCAGCCAAACAGAGCACTCGCTCCTGCAGGAGCGTGTTTCTTCTGGAAGCAAATTGGCCCAATTAAAATAAAACCTTCCTAGGCCAATCAGAACATTCAATTTTTTTTAAATTGGGTTCGAGGTACTCTTGCAAAAGTCCCTCAAACCCAACCGTCTGGAATATAAAATTATTTAAAAAACTGTAATATCTAAAAAAATACTGAAGAGATTTACACCAAATCATATTTTATGGACCTAAATCTAGCTTCCTGCCAAATTGGGTGTAATACTGCTCAGCCGTTTTTGCGATGCCACGTTCCAAAAAAGTCTACAAAATGTCTGGGGATTTTGTGTTTTGGGCCCTTATATTTTCTTGGCTCTACTGTTTGACACGCCACTACACTGTACAACACACCTACTCTACGATACCTATTCCATGATATGGCATAACATGCCACTCCCCTGTATAAAACACTCTACTCCAAACACTTTACTCCACTGTGCGCTACCCCACCCCACTCTACTCAACTCCACTCTATTCCAGTCTGCAATACTCCACTCTGTGACATTAAACTCTATGGAACTTTCCTTCACTTTAATGTAGTACAGTTCACTTTACGACACTCCAATCAATGACAATTCACACTGTGATTTGAAACACATTTCTATTAAAAAATACAAACCACTAACATTCAATGAAAGAAAAAAAAGGTTAAGGATAATTTATAGTTAGATATACCGTATGTATTCTTTCTTCACAAACCTAACATGAAAATCCACAAACATTAAAAATTGTAAATTTATAATTATATTTGATTTATAATTGATGCACCGCCTTCAAATTACTGTGTCGCCCACCTCCGAACACAGTCTTGTCACTTCACGTGCCACACTATAGTAACTATAATTTATGCCTTTTCCATGCACTGTTTATACCCTTGAATGCTACATCACTTACAGTATGTGAAATCATAACATTTATAGCAACACTTATAACTTCTTAAATGACATTATTTTTCCCAACAGAGTGCAAGGTAGAGTAGTACGTTATAGTTAGTGTTGTCTGGTTAGTGAGCTGAAAAGAATGTATAACGAAGTCCGCTGCTTATAATAATTTGAAGGTGTTGGCTGAATTGCAAATGAAAGTTATAACTATAATTTTCGAATTTTGAAAGTTTGTGTAGTTTATGCTTGGTTTACATAGGGAAAATACGTTTTTGTAACTATAACTAAGCTTTAACCTTTATTTTTGTCACTGAATTTCAACGTTTTCATTTAAAAAAAGAAGTAGAGTGTAATAGTGTGGAGTACCATCAAGTAGAATGTTGTAAAGTACAGTGGAGGAGAGTGCCATAGAGTGGAGCAATGTCATATAGTGGACTGGCGTATCATAAAGAGAAGTTGAGTGGCATACAGTGGCATACAGTAGATGGGCATAGAGTGTCATAGAGTGGTTTAAAGTGAAGTAAAGTTTTGCAGAGTAGAGTTGCATAAAGTGGAGAAGTGTGTTGGACAGTGGAGCGGCGGTATGTGGAGTGGAGAATAGTGGCGTGGAGTACACTGGAGTGGGGTAATGTAGAGTGGAGTAAAGTGTCATAGAGTGGAGTGGCATGTCATAGGTTATAGTAGCGTGGAGTGCAGTAGAGTAGAGTGGTGAGCATACAGTTGAGTAAAGTGTCTTAAATCGAAGTACCATGTTGTACAGTAGAGTGTAGTAGGGTGTCGTACAGTATTGGAAAGTGAGGTAGACTATAGTAGAGCAGAGTAGCATACAGTCTAGTTGATTTTTGTAGGGTGGAGTGGTGTACAGTACAGTGTTGTAGAGTGGATTGGCATACAGTGTTATAGAGTATAATGCCATAGAGTGGCCTAAAGTGGTGTGGCGTACGGTGAAGTAGTGGAGTAGAGTGGTGTACTGTGTCAAAGTAGAGTGAATTAAAGCGGGGTGCCTTGGCATACAAAGAGTTGCATATAGTCTTGTATAGTGGACTAGAGTATCGTAGAGTAGAGTGTTGTACAGTGGCAGACAGTACAGTACTGTATTGCACAATGGAGTGAAGGGGTAGAGACAGGAGTAAACTGTCAGAGAGTGACATACACTATAGTAGATTGTTGTAGAGTGGAGTTGCATAGAGTACAGAAGTGTGTGAAACAGTGGAACTTCATAGATTGGATTGTTATATAGTAGCATAGAGTGAGGTAAAGTCTTGAACATTGACGTAGAGTGGAGTAGAGTGGAGTGGTGTAACGTAGTGTGGACTAAAGTACTATAGACTGTTTTTGTGTGTCGTAGAGTAGAGTGGTATGGGTCCGAGTCTAGTGGTGTACCGTACGTAGTAAACTGGTATATAATGGAATGGAGTCTCATACAGTAGAGTGGAGTGCTGTGTGGTATAGAAAAATGTATAGTGGCATAGAGTGTTGTGCATTGGAGTATACAGCCATTGAGTGAAGAATAAAATTGGAAAGTGGAGTGTACAGGGATAGAGTGGATTAGAATGTCGTAGTGTGCCATGAAGTGGAGTAGACTAATATAGAGTGGAGTTATACAGAGGGGAGAAGAGTGTAATACAATGGAGTGGAGTAAAGTGGAATGGCATACACCGTAGTGGCGTAGACTGGATTATCATGGTGTAGCATACTGTGAAATGGCATACTGTCGAATGTTGTATAGTAGAGTGTAGAAGAGTGGAGTGGCATAGAGTGGAATAGTGTAGAGTAGAGTGGTGTACAGTGGAGCAGCATTGAGTGGAGTAAGGTACAGTGGATTAGCGAAGAGTGGAGTGGTATACACTGGAGTGGAGTAGAGTGCAATAGCATATACTGGAGTGGCGTAGAATGGAGTGGCCACTATAGTGTTGAATGGATTTGCTTAGAGCAGAGTGGTGTGCACTGGAGTAGCATAGAGCGAAGTAGTCTAGAGCGGAGTGACATACAGTGGAATAGTGTAGACTAGAGTGGTGTACAATAGAGTGGTGTTGATTGGAATAGCATTTAAGAGAGTTGCACACAGTGCAGTGGCATACAGTGATGTGGTGTAAATTGAAGAGTGGCGTACACTGGAATGGGGAAGAGTGTAATAGCATACAGTGGAATGGTGTACAGTAGAGTGGAGTCCAATGGAATAGCATAGAATGGAGTGGGGTAGAGTAGTATGGTGTACCCCGGAGAGGTGTAGAGTGGAGTAGCATACAGTGGAATAGCATAGAGTGGAGTGACATACAGTGGAATGGCGTAGATTTGAATAGCATGTACTGGAGAAGCGTATAATGGAGTGGCATACACTGGAGTGGCGTACACTGAAGAGGCGTATAGTGGAGATTTATACAATGTAATAGCATAGAGGGGACTGGCATAGAGTAGAACTGCATACAGTGTAATAGCATAGAGTGGAGTGGCATAGAGCAGAGTGTTGTACATTAGAGAGGCTAGCAGTGTAATAGTGTTTAGTGGCGTAGCGTACAGTGGAGTGGCATATAATGAAGTGGTGTAGACTGGATTGGCATTCAGTGGCATGGGGTAGAGTGTAATAGCATACAGTGGAGTGTCATACATTTTAGTGATATCCAATGAAATAGCGAAGAATGAAGGGGCATCGAGTTGAGCGCCATGCACTTAAGTGGCGTAGAGTGGAGTAGTGTATAGTGGAGTAGCATACAGTGCGGTGCCTTACAGTGAAGTGGCGTAGACTGGATTGGTGCACACTCTAATGGGGTAGAGTGTAATAGCATACTCTGGGGTGGCATCCAACTGTATAGCATAGAATGGACTGGGGTAGAATGGAGTGGAGTAGAGTGGAGTCGAGTGGAATGGTATACATTGGAGTGGCATAGAGTGCAGTAGCATACAGTGTAATAGCATAACAGGGAGTGACATACAGTGGAATGGCATGGGGTGGAATTGTATGTATTAGAGAAGCTTGTAGCGAGTGGCATACACTGAAGAGGCAGAGAGTGGAGCTGTGTACAGCGCAATAGGATAAAATAGAGTGGAGTAGAGCAGAGTGTTGTACAGTGGATGAGCCTATTGTGTAATTGTGTATAGTGGAGTACCGTTCAGTCGAGTCAGTGACGTATAATGGAGTGATGTAGACTGGAGTGGCAAGGGGTAGAGTGGGTTATAAACTAGAGTGGAGTTATATAGATTGAAGTAGAGTGTCATACAATGGAATAGTGCAAATTGGAGTAGCATACACCAAAGTGGTGTAGAGTGGATTACCGTAAAGTGAAGTGGCATACAGTGGAATGGCATAAAGTGGACTACTGTAAAGTGGAGTGTGGAAGAGTGGATTGGCATAGAGTGGAATAGCATAGAGTAAAGTGGTGTTGGGGCATGGCCTAGCCGAGGACCAAGATAACTGCTCGACCGTGAAGCTCCGGAGCCGCTGCCACTATTTTACGGCCTGGTCCCGTTTCCCAGCTGCTACTGAGGCTACTGTGATTCGGGGAAATGTGCCTCGACCCCCTGAAGCTGATGGACTGATCAACATCCCTCTGGCAACCAGGGGCATGGTGCGGTGGCCCGTGATGATCACTGCCTGACGCGGCCCTCGGAGGCCCTGTGACAACAGGGGTCGCGGGTGAGCATGCTGGTGGGCCCGCTGTAATGCTTGGCGGCAGCTCCACAATTGCCACTGAGGATCCTTCTGTGGCCTCACACTGCAGGACATAGTTTCAGGTCTCTGTGAGCAGCTGGGGGGAGTGCTCTCTTGATTATTGCAGCTGCTGCAAACGGACCGTAGTGGAGAGTCACTCTTTGCTGCTCTTGTGCCATGGTGCCTGTTCACGTCTCTCTTTCTCTGTAGAGGTTGCTGCGGATAGCTCTGGACTTTGGGCCTGAAGTTGGCCTCTGCTATCTGGGGCATACTGTGTTTGCACATGCCTTTCACTCTCACTACTGTGCACTAAGCCATGATGCTTGCCTATGCAGCGCCCCACTGAAGCCCACTGCCCCCGCTGGGATCGTCGATTGCCTACTGTAGCTTACTGCATCTTGTGTGCAATTGGACTGGCTTCCTGCTTTGGTGCACACCCCAAGTCCACTGATCCTGCAACATTTGCTGCAGAGGCTGCTCCCTTGCTGTAGACCCTGATTCATCCCTGCAGCGGTGTACCTCCTTCCGTGCCTGGGAGTTACTTATCCTTAAGGCTCTACTGGCTGGATACACACCTCTGTTGGTGACGCTGATCTGTAGGGAGACTTTGCATTACCCGCTACCCGTACCCATGTCCCTTTTCCTCCTGCCATGATTATGGGGCAGAATTCACGTTTGTCCCAGATGGGGCGCAGTGATCCTAAATAATAAACTCTCTCTTTTGATGCGACCAAGACCCCCCATCACGGAGAGGATGAAGGCACCAGGGAGACACCCCTCGGGCCCCACCTCTAGAGTGTGCTACAGCCATCAAGGCCGAGTTGAAAGCCATCTTCGAGTCGATAGATGCACGCTTGGATACACTTGCGCCTCGTCTACAGGGTATGCATGAACAACTTGAGCAGCAGGAGATGCGGATCAATGATGCGGAGCAACGAATACCTAACCTTGAAAATGCTGTCCCAGCACTTGCCAAACAGTTTCAAAAGTCTGAAAGACTCCTTAAGACAGTAGCCACTAAAGCCGAAGATTTGGAGGCACGATCGTGCCGAAACAATGTTCGCATAGCCGGTATTGCAGAATCCACCAACACTGGCCACATGAATATCTGCGTGGAGCGTCTAATCAAGGGGTTGTTTGGCAGGGAAGGACTCTCATTGCTGTTGGCAAATGAAAGGGCGCACAGGTCCCAGGCACGCCACCCTGTGTGATCATCACCAAGCTGCTCAATTATCATGGTTGGGAAACTGTTCTTGCCCTGACTGTGATAAAGGGCCCATTCAGCACCAAGGTATGAGTCTGTAATTCTTTCCAGATTTCACACCAATCGTACAAGAAGCGTGCCACAAGTTTACTTACATAGAGTGCACGCTCCAGAAATCTATTGTACGTTATGCCATGTTGTACCTGACGCAGCTGCTCATCCAGATCAATGGCAAATTCCAAATTTTTGACTCGCTCGCTGAGGCTGTAAATTTCTGGAGACATTATCGTGCTGGATCTGGATCTCCTAGCGGCGACGTTGCATATGCTTTCCCCGCTCTGGACCCAGCAGATGCGTAAAGTTTTTCCTTTTTTTGTCCCCCTTCCCATGCTATTGTGGATGCTCTGCTTCACTGGACTGTTTTGCCGCAGTATTGCCCCCGCATTATTTAACTGTATTAAGCCAGAACTTTCTCCTCTGCCATCGTCCAAGTCTTTTTTCTGATTGGGCTGTTACATTCTCCATCAAGATTATGGACTATTGGCGATCTCCTCTGAATGTTGCCTCTCCCCAAGAAGTAATCTAGTTGTTTGTTTTTCGTGTTTGTTGATTGGAATATGATGGGATTCACCAGATACGGATTCTTTGTTAGCCGATGTGGGTGGAGAAATGGGTTCTCAGTTTATTTTCAGCTATTGCTGTTTGGTATGATTTCTAACAGGGTATTTATTATGCAACCTGCTGTGTATCTTGCATGGTGTAGTTTATTTTTCTGCTTAGATGACACCACCAGTTATGGGATCTGGGATGTTAACATTGCGATGTGTGACCTGGAACGCAAGGGGACTAGATAATCGCCATAAGGGGAGGCAGGTGCTGTCCTACCTATCCAGACATTCTATCCAGTTGGCTTTTTTACAAGAAACCCACTGTTCTTCACATCCCTCCAATTGGATTGCATCACACTAGGGGATAATAATTTGTTTGTGAAGAGCAAGCACATTTTCTAGGGGAGTGAGTATCCTAATTCACAAGGCGGTTCCATTCAAAGTATGTGAGACCATCGCTGACCCGGAGGGTAGCTATTTGCTTGTCACCGGAAATCCCGCTACCACATCTCTCTTGCAGGCCAATGTTTATGTCCCTAAAGTAGACTCACCAGAATTCTTTTCAAACATTTCCACACATATCACCCAGTTCCATGCAGACAGTATACTAATGGGGAAGATTTTAACCTTACGCTTTGCCCAAACAGTGGAATCGATGGGCACTGGTCATGTAAACAAATCACGCTCCGTGCAAGCACTCTCGTCCCTCTTGCAAACCTTCCTCCTTGCTAATGCCCATTTTTCACTAAAGGCTACACATTCTACTCTGCTCCTCATTGGATGTGGACACTCATTGACCACTGGTATCATACCCCTGATCTATTACTCTCGACTATTGAAATTGAGCATCTTCTCCGAACCTTGTCAGACCACTCTCAGGTGCTCTTGACCCTTTGGTTTCCCAACATTCTACTGTTGCGCAGGCAGTGGCGCTTCCCTGCCAACGGCTGCTAGACGAGGGCTTTCGAGTAGAAGTTAGGGATGCCATAGTTGAATACTTTCAACTTAACACCGGCACTGTGCCAGATTGTTCTACACTCTGGGAAGCCTTTAAAGCTTAAATAAGATGGGTCTGCATCGCCAAACACTCAGGAGTACTCCGCTCCATGTCCCAGGAACTAGCA
Organism: Lissotriton helveticus; assembly: GCF_964261635.1. Classification (NCBI taxonomy): domain Eukaryota; kingdom Metazoa; phylum Chordata; class Amphibia; order Caudata; family Salamandridae; genus Lissotriton; species Lissotriton helveticus. The sequence goes on from NC_136061.1 coordinate 927,264,954, forward strand.
ACCATTGAGACCGCATTGGAGGATCTTGAATCAAGGACCCTGATGGATGACTCTACGTTGCTTCACTACAGCGCTAAGTTGATTCAGGACTTCCAAGACCTCACAAATCGCGAGGTGAATTATCGAGTGTACATCGAGGGCGACAGACCTGGCCGAACGCTGGCTTGCCTACCCTGCCCCCCAATATCAAGCTTCTTTTAACACGCATATTTAGCTGCATTATGGTTCTTCCGTCGAACACAGTGAGGACATGTCTGCTGCTTTTTTTTATTACTATACTCGCTTGTACATAACAATTGTGCACTGTCCCTCTCAGGTGTCTGTGTATCTTCCTCCACCGCAGGAGTGAAGAGGTGGTTCATCTCAACTTTGGTCCCGTGGTTGATAGATTACCTCGCAAATTGATCACTGGATTAAGCTTCCCTTAACTATCACTGGCAGAATAGCCATCTTTAAAATGGTGGGCCTTCCCCGGTTTTTATACTTTTTTGTCAATATTCCTATAGCTTTGATAACCACTTTCTTCAACACATTTCGCAATATGCTCATTCGAATAATATAGGCTGACAAACAACCAAGAATTGGCTGGCAGACATTAACTATGCCATACGCATGTGAGGGTTCGTTGTCTCTAATTTTAATCTCTACTACCTAGTTGCACTGGTGCATTTTGCATACTATTGGTACATCCTGATGCGCAAATGAAATACCTGAAGTCTGAGAGGACTCCGGCCGTCCACATCGCCTATCCACTATTATGCTACGGCGTCTACCTAGGACTACCTCAGAAATACAGACGCTCCCGGCCAAATGCTGGGCCTGGACCAAATTACAGCTCTACCTTGGCTTTGATCTCCTGTACACTCTTAATATTCCACTTCCTGACAGTCCGTGGCTCCTAATTACAATGGAAGCACTGCTAAGTGGACTTTGGCTGCGTGCCAGCTCCGCAAAGTAGGCAACGTTTTCATGGACGCCAGGCTGTGTACTGTAGCCTCTCTGTTGGATGTTCAAATTTTGTCATATATGGACAGATTTCTTTTGCATAGGCTTCACAATACCACTCGCTCATCTTCCTCCATGGAGCAGTTTGATTTCCCAGTGCTCACCTTGTTCATCACAACTCGAATAGTGCACACTTGATTTCCTGACTACATCACTCATTGCTATAACTAAGGTCGGCGGTGGGAGGGAAGGCCCGGAGCGTGTAGGAGGGGGATGGGGTTGTCCGCTACCAGATACTACCTGGCTCTACTGCTGTGAACATACATGTTCTGTATCCAACAATCATTGACATAAATTACTCCACTTTAAATACTTACATAGGGCATACGCTACCCCTCACCTCATATCCAAAATCGACCCCTCCAAACCCTACTGCTGCTCTAGATGCGCAACAGAACATGCCGACTCCTCGCATCTGGCTTGGAACTGTGCCCCAATACTAACATATTGGGTGGACATTTTTTTGCTGCTATCACGTATGTTTGTATTCAAACTTCTCTCAACCCCACTGTTGGCACTGTTGGACTACGTTAAGCCATTACCTGTGGGAGTTTGACAATTTGCTGTTAACGCTCTATTGTTGGCCAAGTGGCTGGTATCTTTACATTGGAGCAGCACCACTGTCCTGACAGCAAGGACATGGATCCGGGACTTAATGTACGGCGATGCCATGAGGGATACCTATGATACACTACAACCACCAACCTCCAGACCAAAAAATATGTGGAAACCATTGCAGGACTACTTGTTGCTATATCCTGGGGAGGGAGAGGGGGAATGCTGAGTAGAGTTTACAGGTATAGAGTAGATTGAAAATTTGGACAGTGGATTGCATGGGGATAGAGTGTACTAGAGTGTTTTAGAGTGAAGTTATATAGAATGGAGGTGAGTATACTGGAGAAGTGTAGAGTGGAGTAGCGTACTGTGGAGTAGCATAAAGTGGAATAGTGTCGACTGGAGAAGTGTAGACTGGAGTGTCGTACAGTGGAGTGAGGTAGAGTGGATTAGCATATAGTGTAGTAACATGCAGTCAAGGGGCTTAAAGCTTAAAAACATATAGTGTAGTTGTGTACAGTGGAGGGTTGTACAGTGAAGTGATGTGGACTGGATTGGCATACACTGTATTGGGGTAGAGTATAATAGCATATCGTGGAGTGGTATCCAATGGAATAACATAGAATGAAGTGGGGTAGAATGGATTGGGGTAGAGTCAAGCGGTATACACTGAAGTGGCATGGAGTGGAGTAGCATACAGTGGAATAGCATAGTGGGGAGTGGCATGCAGTGGAATGGAGAGGAATGGAATAGCATACACTGGGAAAGCGTGTAGCAAAATGGCATACATTGGAGTGACATAGACTGAAGAGGCATAGATTAAAGTTGAATACAGTGTAATAGCATAGAGTGTACTGGCATTGAGTGGAATTGTGTACAGTGTAATAGTGTAGAGTGGAGTGGTACAGAGCAGAGTTTGTATATTGGTGTGGCTTATAGTGTAATATTCTGCAGTAGAGTAGCGTACAGTCGGGTGACATATAATGGTATGATGTAGGGTGGCTTGGGGGTAAAGTGTAATAGTATACAGTAAAGTGGTATAAATTGGAGTGGCATCCAATGGAATAGCACAGAATGAAGTGACATAGAGTAGAGTGCCATATACTTGAGTGGCATATAGTGGAGCGGCGTACATTGGAGCGGCATACAGTGGAATAACTTACAGTGGAGTGATGTAGAGTGGAGTGGCATACAGTGGCGTAGAGTGCAGTGGCATGCAGCAGAATGGCGTAAAGTGGATTAGCGTATAGTGGAGTAGGGTTCAGTGTGGTGGTGTACAGTGAAGTGCCGTAGAGCAGAGGTGTGTACAGTGTAAGAGCATAGAGTGTAGTGGCGTACAGTGATGTTCTGTACTGTTTAATAGCGCAAAGTCGAGTGGCGCAGAGTGGAGTCTTGCACAGTGGAGAGAAGTAAAGTGGACTGGCGTAGAGTGTAACAGTGTATAGTGGAGTGGTTTCATTGCCATTGCATACAGATGTATGTGAAATTAAGCAGCAATGTAGATTATGATAAAGGAGATAATCAGGACCCAGTGGGTTAAAAATGGAATCCAACCACTTAACAGACAGAGATGGGAAGGAACCTAAAGAATATAAAAATAACTTCTTGGAATGTTAATGGGTTAAGAACTAAGAGCAGGAGACGGAAAATCTTTGAATATCTAAAATCTATTGATAGCGAAATTTTAATCTTACAAGAGACACACTTACTTAAAAAAGAATGGGAGGAGATAATTAAAACGCTCCACTGGGTCGATGATTATGTATGTACTGACCAACAGTGCGTTATAAAAGGGGTTGTTATGCTCATAAAAAAATCTTTGAAAGCGAGAATCTTAACATCTGAGACAGACTCTAAGGGGAGATGGGCCCTAGCTAAGATTAGCATACTTAACAACACTTTTATTTTAGCATGGCACTACGGACCTTACACAGACTATCCTACCCCACTACAATCTTCATACTCCCAACTGATCTCGGTAAATTTTCCTGTGATTTTGGGTGGAGATTTTAATATCATTCTAGATCCCAAAGCAGATCGAAACCCTAGAGGAAAACAGGATAGCCTGCCAAAAATGAGAGAGTGGTTGGGAGTATATAAAAGAGACTTAAGCCTTACTGACGTATGGAAAGAGAAGGGCACCAAGCACAATAGGTACACCTTTAATAATAAAAAGCTTGGTATACAATCAAGAATCGATTACTTCTTAATAGATCAGGGGCTAGTAGAAAAAATTGATAATGTGATTCACCTTCCCGCGCACCTTCCAGACCATTCGGCTGTCCAAGTGACACTAAAAATAACTAGCGATATAACGATTCCGAGATGGGCACTGGATCGCTCAGCTCTCCTAGACCCTGTATTAATTGAACAACTTATACAGGAGACTGACCTATATTTCCAGGCCAATAATGGGAGTGCCTCACCCCAAACAGTCTGGGAGGCATATAAGGCTGTAATAAGGGGCAAGATCTGTAGCCTAACTATATATAAATCAAGGGAGGCAAAAAAAGAGATTCAGAGAATAGAAGAGAATATAAAAACACTGGATCGACAGATCATGATAGATACATCATCCCCGAGATGCCAAGACATAATTAAGGAAAGGCTTAAACTGAAGGAAAATTTATCGACATTACTAGAAGGTAAAATCAAGGAAAGATGGGAAAGTAGTAAACTTGCCCATTATGAATATGGAGAGGGTTGTGGAAAAATGCTTGCGTGGAAACTTAAAACAGATCAAGCTAGAAATAAAATAAATAGTATAAATCCAACAGACAGTTCTCAAAATGGGTCAGAAGAAAAAGTAATAAAGGAAGAATTTTCAGTCTTCTTTTCCAACCTCTATACGGAGGACTGTAATCCTAAAATTGAGGAAATAACCAAATTTCTAGACGCACAGAACATCCCAGCCCTAACCCCTGAAGAAAAATAATTTTTAAATAGCGAAATAAAAATAGAGGAGGTAGATCAAGCAATAAAAAAACTAAAAAGAGGTAAAGCAGCAGGTCCTGATGCCCTTCCTAATGAATTCTACATAAGGCTAAAAGACATTCTGGCTCCCCAATTAACAGTGCTATTTAATAAGATTTTTATAAATAACGATAAAATCCCTGAGTCATGGAATGATGCAACCATCTCAGCATGCTTTGGGAAACTTCATATGATAAGGAAAATCTCCCCCTTTCTTCCCAAGGAAGCCCTGAAAACAGTGACACATGCTCTAATTACGTTACACTTAGATTACGCGAATAGTCTATATGTGGGACTACCTGCCTACCTGCTTCACAGACTGCAAATTGTGCAGAATGCCGCTGCCAGGCTAATTTGCAAAGTCCCCTATCGTCACTCAATCTCCCCCCACTTGAAGAAATTACACTGGCTACCGATCACTGCTCGCGTCAAATTCAAGGCCCTGATACTAGCTTTTAGAGCTCTTAATGGGAAAGGCCCTAAATACCTGAGTCACAGACTAAAACCAGTGCACTCCACTCTCAATCTCAGATCGAATCATCTTCACCTGCTGTCAACCCCCCGATTTCGTTTTGCGAGAAAGGGTGGCAGAGCCTTCACAGTGGCAGTATCCAAACTGTGGAACTCTTTGCCCATCAGTCTTAGGACTATTGACACTGAATCTCAGTTCAGGGGCAAACTGAAAACCTTTTTATTTTCAGGCCACTAAGTCAATTATATAAAAAGCAACTGCCCCTCTGTCCTGCATTCCTCAGCGCCGGGACACCCCCGTCGGGGGTAGCTGTGCGCTCAATAAATGTCAAAATAAATAAATAAATAAATAAATAAAGAAATCTCTGTCATTTTGAAATCAGGTAAAAACCCGAAAAGATGTGAATCTTATCGCCCAATATCCATCTTAAATTGTGATTATAAGATCTTCACCCAAATTTTGGCAAAAAGACTAGGGAAAATCGCGGGGTCTCTAATAAATTGTAACCAGAAGGGCTTCGTGGCAGGAAGACACCTTCAAGACCTCACACAAGAGCTGATCGGGGCAATTGACATCGCCATCGTAGAGAAAATCCCATTATCAATAATCACGATTGACGCTGCCAAAGCGTTTGACAGAGTTAATTGGTGCTACTTAAGTGAGGTATTAAAGAAGTTTAAGTTGGGGGATAACATCGTAAAAGTTGTAAAAAACATCTACAACTCTCCTACAGCTAAAATCTTAATCAATGGCAACCTAACAAACAATATCTTAATAGGTAGAGGAACACGCCAAGGGTGTCCCCTCTCCCCTTTGCTTTTTAACTTCTATATTGAGCTGATTGCAGAATGTTTTAGGAATCTCCCCTCAATCTCCCCATTTTGTTATCAAGGGTGGCATAAGAAAGTAGCGCTCTATGCAGACGATCTCATGATTTTTACTTCAGATCTAGAAGAGGCTCTTAAAACAACAGAAGAGACCCTAACAACTTTTGGGAGGATATCTGGATACCAGATAAACCAAACTAAAACCGAAATTATAAGCTGGAATGAAAATTTTGTCTCCCCTTTCTGTAAAGAAAAAATAAGGTACTTGGGTATCGACCTAGTAAAAGATATTGACAGAATAACCCAAATAAACTTCCATAGGGTAGAGCTCGAAGTAAAAAAGCTCTTGAAAGTATGGAGGGGTTTGCCTTTAACATTCTTGGGTAAATCTAACATCATAAAAATGGCAATTTTGCCAAAATTCACCTTTATATTTAACGCTATCCCGCTCGAATTTAATAGAGAAAAGATAAAAAAGATGCAGGGTGATTTATCCAGTTTTATATGGTCTTCAAAGAAACCAAGAATTGCTTGGCACAAACTAAGGAGAAATAAAGAGCAGGGAGGTATAGCTAGTCCAGACCTCCTAGAATACTGCAGAGCCTTCCAATTTAAAAGTAGTAGAGTGCTGTTGGGCCCTTACGAAAACTATCCACTATTCCTACAAAATCTAACGAATAACACCAGCCACTTTTTGTATAAATTCGGCCACCCGAAGTTCTTCAAAAAAATCAAATTGAAGGTCCTGATTGTGGTATTGCGTGAGATCTACAGTAGATATCCCCTTCTATAGCGATAAGGCCCCGATTTGGGATTCCCAGACGACACCAGACTGCCTTAAGGACAGTTTAGCGATCCCTCTAATATCTTCCGGAATAACAGCTCCTCTTTCAAAATAAACTTCTTGAATGGGAAATACTATCTCAATGTACAAACTCTACTCTCTCAAAATTCAAATATTACCAGCTATTGAGTTGCAGCAAGACCCTCAAAGAAACTAGGAAAGGTAACATCTCCCTGGAAATAAAGATGCAGACGAGAAATCAATTTTTGAAAGAAACATCCTTTTGGTACTGGGCCCTAATTTCGGCTGGGGAGGATGATTTCCGAATTCCAGAAAGGATCTGGGGAAAAGACCTGCCGACGCTGGATACAAGCAACTTATGGCAAGTATCTATGAACAAATGCTGGTCGATTGTAACTTCTGCTGCTCTCAAAAGAAATCATTTGCTCACTATACACAGAGCCTACTGGACTCCGAAAAGGTTATCCAAAATGAACGGAGCCACAGTGAAGAGCTGTCCAAAATGCGCCTTACAGATGGCTGACGACCTACATATGTTTTGGCGATGTCCCAGTCTGGATAATTTCTGGAAAGATGTGGGTAATACCTTAGAAGGGGTATTGGGAAGACAACTTTCTGTAAGTATGAACTTAGTTATTTTTGGGGTCACCAATGTAAATGTAGTAAGCCCTTGTCTAAAGCTCAAGAGAATTTAATTTTCATTCTGATTCTTTTGGCAAGGAGAGAGATCTGTGTAAAATGGATAAATCTAGCTCCACCGACCCATAACGAATGGCTGGCGTCAATCTTGAAAGTGTATAACCTTGATAAAAATAAGAAGTTTAGCTCTAAAAAATATAAATTCTGGGACATTTGCGAAGAGTTTCATAAAAGGTGATTTAAAATTTAAAATTGTGATGCGTATATTTAAGGTATACTATATTGTGGATGCAATATATCTGGATTCCTCATTATACTCCGCTGCAATGTCCAATGATTAAGCTACCGCAACAACATCAAGGAAGGCTTGTAAGAGAAGCCATAATGTCTAGCTCATCCCAAATCCGACACAAGGATCCTTCTCCTTACAAGTATATGGAGGTAAGGGGTTCCCTCTCTCAGAGTTGCCCGAAGTTGAGAAGGGCCTCTGAAACTTTCCTTACTTTAAACTGTTGCGTAATGAGGACAAAAAGAAAAAAAAAATGTAGATTATGATGTGCAGAGTAACGAATTGCGCTTCTTTCTGTTTCTCCAGATTTTCCAATCAAAGCATGATGGCCTTGCGTGGCATTGTAAATCTGAATTAAGTTTTCAGTTGTCCATGCAAGACCATGCGTAAGGGAACTGTACAACAATCAAAAAATACAGCTAGCACATAGTTATATTTTGGGCCATAGTATACCGTGATAACTTTGCAGTATACTGTGGTATATGACGATGACAAGCCAGCTTATAATTGGATAGTGGCTGTTTTTAGAGACTAAAAAGGCAGTCATATTGTTTTTACTACACTTTGGCTGTGTTCAGTGTTAGGCCTTTTGATATAGTTAAATAGTAGGTCCTTACCTATTAGCTCTTGTAATAAGTAGCAAAATGTATTTTTTTTATATTTTTAAATATTTACAGCCATATACCGCAGTCGGGCCACAACATTTTGCTTGAGCAGCATCATTGATCTTTGAGGTATCAAAATCATTGTCTGTGCTTTGTCTACTGACCAACAGCAACAGTAGCAATAAGGCCTACTCTTACAATACGTAATTTGAAGCTTCGTTTATTGTTGCAGAGACCAGTGCTGTTTCACAGCAGCAAACATATTTATATTTTGTATATATGAATGCATTTCTAATAATAATGACTATTACTGCCCCAGATCAGCCCTGTCTAGACCATCTTACAAATAAAAGGAGCAAAACATCACACTTATTGTATGTCAAAAGGTGCAATTTAGCACAACCTGGGCGGTTCAAATAAGCAGGTTTGCAAGCTATACTAAAAAAACTCATGCTATGCCACAGTGATGATGTTCAATGAGATCAATATATATTTTAGAATGCTTTTTCTCTCCCACAAGTGGAAGCAAACATAACAGTATGGGACATTCTTGCTCTTTTGAGGGTGCCATTAACTGATTTGCATATTGCTTGTACCTTTCCACACAAGCTACACAAGATTGGAGGTATCTGAGCTTTAGAGTGTAATGTAATGTGTCACTGTGTGGATTTTTGGAGTGCAAGAGTCCTCTTCAAGGTGGCAGTGTAAATGTTCCCCCCAAATGATGGACTGCCTCTCTGGTGACTTCAGTAGAGGTGTCCAGCATGTCCCCGTTGTTTTAAAAAATGATAATGACCAGCACATAAATATGGTGCTCATTGTGTCTCCATGTTCAGCAGTCCTCCGCTGCAGCCATTCTGTTCCCCCAGGTGATTCCTCTGCAAGAAATCTTTAGTTCCCTATGCTTTTGTACTTGTAGCAGTTATTAAGTGCCGCACAGATTCATGAGCCACTAACTGTAGATGCTCATATACAGCCTGATTCATGTACAGGCCGTTTTGCGTGGCCCTAATAGCGAATCATAGCGACTCGCTATTGAGGACACGCAAAACGGCATTCATGTAGGAATTGCTAATTAAATAGCGATTCCTACATGTTCTTTATTTGCGAGTAGCAATTTGCTACTCGCAAAAACTCCCCATTCATTCCTATGGGCCAAGAGGCCCATAGGAATGAATGGGGAGTATCCCTTATTTGCGAGTAGCAATTTGCTACTCGCAAATAAGATAGCGATTTGAAGGGTGCCAGGGGTGTCCAAAGGACGCCCTGTAGCACCCCTAAAATGCACATTTGAACAGGTGTTGCGCACACACATGTCCAAAGGACATGTGTGTGTGCAACATGCAACTTAGAAAAATGCTTTTAAAAGCATTTTTCTGAGTTTTTGCTATTTACCGACAGGTCTGACCTCTTGGTAAATAGCGGCCCCAAAAGTGCAAAATTGCAATTTTTTAATGTGTCATGAATAGCATTTGAGGAATCTCTAATAGAGATTCCTTAAATGCTATTCCTCGCATATTTGCTAATTCTTAAATAGCGATTTTTGCATTTGGGATCATGAATACCAAATGCAAAAATCGCACTCGCAAAGGGCCAGATTCTCAGAATCTGGCCCTTTTGCGAGCGCTATTGCCTACATGAATCAGGCTGTTAGTCCATTAAGATTGTTTTTAAATGTCACCAATGTGCACCATAAAGACCTGCTCTACTATTTTGGCATTTGGTGGAGGCTTGTCTCCTGTTCTTCTCTTAATTGTTCTCCGGCTTAATTGATATTAAACTAACATCATTAATCTCTAACGGGTAGATTATCAAATCATTATTTCTATTTAGGTAGATTGTATTGCACACAATAAAAAAGCACGTTACTTGGCAGCAGTGCCTCATGGATAATGGGGTCTAATTGTGGTGGGGAGTGGGCGTGGAGTGTATTCCACAGACTGCAATTTGTTCCATATACAAATGCACTTGGAAATCGAGTATAATTATGTAGAATTACCCTAATGTGGCTTTAGAGTAACAGTTTGTTGATGCTTTTCTGAATTAAAATGTGCAATGTTTTCCATTCAACTCATCAGACGTGATAGAACTTTTTAACATAAGGGTGTACAATGTACTCCTCTAATGTGGCAGCCACGGTGATCTCCTGATAGAAATCACTGTTTATTTGATCTTTTTGTATGGTACATTTGCAGATTTGCTTTTCATCTACGTGTTTTTGGCCCAATATCTTACATAGCCCAATGCACTAATGAGTAAACCTCAAATCCACCCCAGTCAATGAAAAACAAAACTTGCAGAACATACCAAGTTCTCGTATCTTCAAACAGAGACAGCTGATAATCCGGTGGTGTCTGAGATCTGATACAAATGTGCAATATGAGGCAGTGGCAGCTGAACCACATCTATAAACCATCATCTAATCCACTCAGAAATGATGAAGAAAGACTATTAAAACACCTTATTAAGTAAGGTATAATTACATTCAGAGCACACTTTTATTTAACCTCAAATGTTAGATCGCTATATCCTGGGTTAAACATAGTTCCGTCCTTTGTTCACGGGAATTCGATTCTCTGATTAGTCCACAAGGTCATGTGAGGTCACAGTCTCACCTACTTGACCAACCAATAATCAATCGACCTGCCGGCCATTAGGACCGGCAATGGCGTGCTTGTTGCCCTCTAAATGCACATTGAAGAGCTACGAGGGGCAGTACACGGTGAGCCCAAGAAGTGAAACTGGAATTTTTAACTATGACTTCAGAGTCACACTCTTATAGGTTACATACTACATATGTTGCATCTAGTACATCCTAAGGATATTGTCCCGTGTTCTGGCATCAGAACATGTTGCCTCCTAAAACAATGAAAGGAAACAGGAGAAGTGAACAAACCTTGGCTGCCCTGGAAAATATGTATTAGCTCATGATTGTCAATTTTGCGTCAGTGGATCTTTCATTCATTAGGGATCACAAATGTTTTTGTGAACCTAAGATCAACTACAAGGGCAAAAAAGCTACATGGGACAGTAAATTCCACATTTAGGGGAATCTGTACAAGCCCCTATCGCCCTCACAACATCACTTTCAGTGACGTTGTGATGGTGATAGGGGCTTTGCCTAATTTACAAGGCAGCGTTAAGCCACTTAACGTGGCTTAACGCTGCCTTGTAAATAAGGCCCCCTTTCACACAATGCTTAGTGTTAAAGAAGTCGACAGTGGGTGCTGCGGTGGGCGTCCACCGCAACACCCATTGAATTTGACATTGCCCCCTATTTACAAGGACAGCATAAATAGGAGGCAGCGCCAAAATTAAGACCAGGGAAAACCTGGTCTTAAGTTGGTGAAACGAGGAGAAATGCTTTATTTCTTCTCGTTTTTGCTTTTTCCACGTGTGCAGCCTTGTGCAGCCCACATGGAAAAATCAAAAAGCCTTGAATTGTTTATGTACAGGAAGGATCCCCTTCCTGCACATCAACAATCTTTTTAACAAAATGCCATTTTGTGCCTTCCATGTGTGCTGCATTAAGCTGCACACATAGAAGTGACAAAATGTTATTTAAAGATTGTTTATGTACAGGAAGAGGGACCTTCCTGTACATAAACAATCTTCCCCTGCACGCAGACACACAAGCACGATGGTGCAAGGGTGCCTGCGTTGGCGCTACACTGCTAAGTGTACCGCAAGCGCTGGGGGAAACGCAAGGCTGCACCAAATTCTCGTAAATATGGTGCAGCCTTGCGTTTCTGAAGTGGCAGAGTGAGGTGTTAAGCCATGATGGCAAACGACTCACTCCGTCACTTCAATTGTACATATCCCCCTTAAATTGGGCAATTTTATGGCTATGAATTGCACTTTTGAGAGTGTAAAGTTCACCAGTAAGATAAATGTTCCACGAACATAAAAATAAAAGTAGGGTTACAGGTCTAAGAGTGGGGCAGGTTGCAAAATGCAGGGAACAACACTAACTTTTACATTTTGTGGAATTCAAACATTGTTTGCAGGCAGTTTCCCACTCTCAAAATGCATGTCAAAGTATTGCGCTTAAAAGTGGGAGTAAGTGCCTTCATGGTGTGGCACAAGGAAGAGATTAACCCCCTCTTCATGGGCTGGAGAGGAGTAGCTTCTTCAAAGTAAAACATATTTTCTCTCTGTAGAAAAGTTTTCTTGTGTACACTGACCTACTGTAATTATTGTATCTACTGTAATGATGCTCTTTGCTCTGTCCGCTGCTCCTGATCGCAGGTATCCAGGCAAATGGCTTATGTTAATGTTAACGTTCAACCGAGTAAATCTCCATAAATGCAACTCGCTAGAGATTCTAAAATGCTGGGTAACCCCAAAAACAGTGTTTTATGTAGCGATCTAACTTCATCCAGCACTCAACATTCCGTTTTAGTTAATAAATGTTAAAGTTCACTACTCTCAAGCCACGCAATGGTCTCATGCGTCCAGCATACACTTATCGGCTTCCATGGGAGAGGAGCTATCTTTACCTGTCACCATGCCTGTTGCGTACTTTCAGGGTGGGGTGGGCGGTTTGGGGTGAGAGTAGGTAGGGGTAGGGTTTTGGACTTGTTTTTCTTACTTTACTTCTCATTGCTTGCTATTTTATTCATGTTGCGTATTATTGTTTTCTTTGCTTAAGTGCCGGGCCTTCCTTTTTAACTGAAGCCTCATGCAGCGAGTCCAGCAGGGTTATCCATACACAATGTGTGGATAAAAATGACATCAGATGAACTACAAAGTTAATGTACATTTTGATGTATATTGTGTTATACAGGTGCCTTCTCAAAAGCAATGCCTTCTGCAGCAATTTCATAAGTGAACAGTGCACCTTGCTGTGCTGCAAATGTGAAATATGTGTCTTTATGCTGTGGTTCACACAACAGGGGTCTACAATCTCTACTTAATTACATAGTAAGGCACTCAAGGATCATCATAAGACCAGCAACACACACATAATGAATATAATGCACTCATGACACCGCTAACTACTTCAGGTGCCTTGGCACATAATCGCCTCAAGATAGTCTCACTGAATGTAAAGGGCATAAACCACCCAATAAAACGGAAGAAGATACTTGACTATCTTTATAAACAAAAAGGGGATATTATTCTACTTCAAGAGACGAAGATCTATTCAACCCGATTTAACTCACTTAGAAGCAAGTCGTACAGCGATGTTGCTGGTTCTGACGCTCTTGGGAAAAAGAATGGTGTTCTGACTTTAGTGGCAAAGAAATCTAATATTGACATACTGACTAGCACATCCGACACAAAGGGGAGGTGGATTTCAATAAAAATGTCCAAAGACAATAGGGACTTTTATGTCACTAACATCTATGCCCCAAACAAGGACGAATCAGACTTCTGGAATAAAATAAGCAAGCACTTCCACACAATCCCAGATATTGCAATGCACATAATAGCGGGCGATTTCAACTTACCCTTGGCCCAGCACTAGACAGGGACTCCCATTGTCCTTTCTGCCCCAACAACTCTCACAAAGCCCTTATCAACCTCTGCTCACGCTTCTATTTGATAGACTCTTGGAGGCTGCAAAACCCCACAGGGAGGGATTACACTTTCTACTCAGCACCACATAATTCCTACTCGCTCATTGACTATCTATTTATTTCCGGGAACGCTATTACCAGAGTTGAAGAAACCTCGATTGAGCCAAGAGTGATCTTGGATCATTCATGTATCACTTTATCCTAATCTGAGCTGGATCCTGCCAAAAGACAAACTCCCTGGAGGCTAAACAATGATGTTTTAGAAAAAGAACCTCATACAAGTCATTGAATGCACAATAAAGGATTACCTTAGGAACAACAAAAAAGGAGATACATCAGACCTTGCACGCTGGGAGGCTCTTAAGTGCACCAGGAGAGATCATAAAAATTAGACCGGCTATGAATAGGGATTCCAACAGCAGCCTTGAAAAACTAGAACAAGAAATTGCCACGCTAGAGGGGAAACATATAATATCTAGGGATACCTCAGTCCTAAATGAAATAGTGAAAAAGAAATACCAATATAACAAGATAGTCAGTGACAGAGCAGGGATATGGTTAAAAAAACAAAAAAGCACCAAATTATTTGAGTCCAACAAGGCAGAGAAGAGCCTTGCTTCATACTTAAAGTTTAAACTGCAGAAAAACATGATTAAGAACATAACAGATCAGACAGGGTTCGCTCACTCTTACCCTGACAAAATTGTAGACATCTTTAAGGAATTTTATAGCACTTTATACATCAAGAACCAAGACCTTGACGCCACTGTAATGCACGGCTACCTAAACAAGTGCACGCTTCCCGCACTATCAGAGCAAGAACAAAACAGAAATTAACAACCCGATCATAGCCTCAGAAATCAATAACGCAATTAAGGCCTTTAAAATCGGAAAAGCCCCGGGTCCTGACGGGTTTAATGCAAAGTTCTACAAATGCTTCTCCTCGGTACTAACTCTCCCACTAATAAACTTATACCATGAATTCAGTAACTCTGGCCAAGTTAACGGGTCACCAGCAGAAGCCATCATAGCAGTAATCCCCAAAGAAGGGAAAGACACAACCCTCCTAAAAAATTACAGAACGATATCTCTAATTAATTTAGACTGTAAAATCTATGGTATGATCCTCGCCCAACGACTTCAAATTTTTGTAACCAAACTTATCCACCCCTCTCAAGTCGGCTTCTTAAAAAACAGACTTTCTAGTGACAATACAGGTATCCTAGCTCATGTCCTGGAGAAAGCTAAAGTTACTGACTCCCCAACAGTTGCTATTCCTTTAGACGCTGAAAAGGATTTCGATAAAGTAGACTGGACCTATCTGAAAGCAGCATTGGATAAATTCAACTTGGGTGAGAACTTTACGCGTATGGTAATGGCACTTTATTCCAATCCCTCAGCCAGAGTAAGAGCGGGAGGTTGCCTCTCGTCATCCTTCAAATTAGAACAAGGAACAAGATAAGGCTGTCCTCTTTCCCCTTCCCTATTTCTACTTGCAATCGAACCCTTCTTCTACCACCTTAGGAATAACAAACAGATTACAGGGATATGTTTCGACAACTGTACGGTCAAAATAACAGCTTACGCTGATGATGTGCTAGTGGTATCTGAACATGCGGAAACTGCCATCCCGGCTCTAATGTCTTCAATCGAAGACTTTGCCACAGTTTCTGGTTACAAATTAAATAAGGACTAGACAGAGGTAAAACTCTTGAACAACCTTGGTGATAAATAAATTATTGGCGACTCAGGTCTCCTGTGGCAACCTAAATGCTTCAAATACCTGGGTCTGGACTTTGAGAAAGATCTGATCACCACCTTAAAAACCAACGAGAATTCCCTTCACAAGAAAATATCTACCCTGCTTGATGGCTGGTCCCAAAGTTCTAGTCCTGGTGGGGGACATTGAAAATGATGATCACCCCCCTTGTTAACTATCTAGCCAGCATGCTACCAATGATGCTATCAAATGATTTCCTGAATAGGGTCTATAAACTCTATAACGCGTTCCTCTGGCAAGGTAAAAAACCCAGAATATCATTAAAAAAACTCCAATTAGAGGAGGAGCTTCGCGGGCATCCAAGATGGTTGGTAAGCACAGAGCTCCCCGGACCCGCGCCGCCCTTCACGGATATCCTGACTACATCCTGATTTTAAGGACCGGCTTTTATTCGCACATCCTCGCTGATCTCCCTATCCTTTGAAAAATCGAATTCGGACGCTGGGGTCCGCTTTTACATCGCCATTACTTTTTGCGGCCCATCCCGAAGCAGACCGGGGGCTCAGTTGCTTGGCAGGCCGGGGAGTAGTTGAACAACAACGGCTGACAACTCCTGACTTTCGGTTTCATTTTCTACTCCCGGCTCGGATTGACGGACGCGCAGCCCTGATCCACCTTCGGCTGGCCCGGTGTCTCTCTGCTGTTTAGTGCTGGCCCTATTGAGTGCCCAAACTCCAGTTTCTTGGTGCCTATGCCCGTCTGATCTGGTCTTGTTGTCTGTCTGGCCACTCCACGACCGGCCATTTTTACCAGGTCGCGAGGACCCCTCCGGGGTCCCTTCTCCAATATGGCCACCGGACCTGCTCCCGAGAGGCGCAAGATCAAAACACCTCTCCGTGGGGGCCAAACCCAGACGAACATCATGAACCACTATTCGCAGATAAAGGGGTCCCCTGGCGGCTCTGGTCGCACATCAGACGGTCCTAAGACCGTCTCTTCAGCGTCTTCGGAAATATCCTTGCAGGACGTCATGGGCGCCATTACCAACATACAGGCCTCTATGGGACAGCAGTACGAGGCCCTTGCTTCTAAGATCGACACGGTGGCCGTCGACATCACGCTGATTAGAGTGGATCTGGCGAAGACCAACGAGAGGGTCAAGTCATTGGATTTGAAGACTTCTAGTCTTACTACGGATGTCACGGAGGCCCAGACTGAGATTGGCAATCTGCGTTTCTCACACGACCTGATGGCTCGTCGTCTCGAGGATTACCAAAACTGAGCCCGTCGCAATAATGTACTCCTTATTGGTGTCCCGGAGAATCCCGAGATGATGGCTGTTGACCTTTTGGTGGAGGATCTGGTTACGAATTATCTTGCTCCCGCCGGACTTAGCAAATTCTTTGCTGTTGAACTCGCTCATCGAGTCCCTGGCGAGAAGGTGAAGTCGGGTGCTCCCCCGAGGCCTATTATTGCCAGATTATTCCACTTTAGGGATCGGGATGCTATTCTTCAGGCCTCACGGGATAAGGGCCCAGTGAAATTTGAAAATGCCTCTGTTTCTTTTTATCCTGACTTTTCACCGCTTGTTCAGAGACAAAGACTTGGATTTCAGGGAGTGAAGAGACGATTGCGGGACTTGGGTCTCAAGTACGCCATGTTGTGCCCGACCAGGCTTCGGATTGAATATGGAGAACGTACATTTTTCTTTGATCGCCAGGAAAATGTTAGTGACTGGCTTGACTCCCTGCCTAGAAGAGACGAACATACTGGGCACCCCGGAGGCGCCGACGGGGGCGCGGCGGAGTGAAGGTTGCTCCGTGGATCCTGGCGTCTGAACTTTTTTGCTTTTTCAGCTGAGTCTGGACTTTGATCTCTTTTTTAAGCCTAGATTAGCCTGGGGGTGGCGGGGGGTAAATGGGGACTCTTCCTCCTCCTGGGTTCTTTGCATAGCTTAGTTTAATAATGGGGCAACAGGCACACTGCAAGTTGGGGTGGCTTATTAGTCGTACGCAGGGGTGCAGGGTGTGGGGTGTAACATGTTCAAGTTGGGGGGTGGTGGGGGGATGTGTATGTGTTTCCTTTTATTCACGAGGCATCGTATTGTTTTCTCCCTTTGCTCTGATCATTGGGTTCTGTGTGGGTGCTGCTCTGCCTACTTCTCGGGGATGGGGGTGGCGAGTTGAGACTGCTATCCTGGAATGTCAATGGATTGGGGGACAGAATTAAGTGAGGGATTGTTTTGCGGTTCCTTAGGCGCCGTTCTCCCGACATTGTTCTCCTGCAGGAGACGCATTTAATAGGTAATGCATGTCAGGCTTTGAACAGGTGCGGATATTGTCTGGTGGCCCACGCAGGGTTTACTTCTGGTTCCAGAGGGGCTGTTATTCTTATCCGGTCCTCCCTCCCTTTAGAAGTTGATGAAGTAAAGCTTGACGACAGGGGGCGCTATGCGGCGCTCACTGGTAGATGGGAGGGGAATACATTGTCCATACTCTCTGTGTATGTCTCCCCGGGCCTAGAGACCTTGACCTATGCTGATCTCTGCAGGGTCCTTTTGGAACTTCCTGAGGGCCTTCTGATTATGGGTGGGGATTTTAATTCGGTTGTCTCCGGCACCTCTGATCGTCATCCTCCTAGGGATTTGCCCAATGCTCAAATGTGGCTGAGTGATTTGCTTGAAACCTTCGGACTGGTAGACGGCTGGAGATTACTGCACCCCACACAACTACAGTACACTTTCCATTCTGGGGCACATGGTAGTCTTTCGAGATTGGATTACTTCTTAATGCCAGCGGTCCAATCCTCCTCCATTAAAGAAATTTGTCAGCTCCCTAGGGGTATTTCTGATCACTCCCCCTTGTGGCTTCGTTATGATGTCGGGGCGGGCAGTGAGGGTAGGGTCGCCCCTATCAACCCCTGGTACTTCCGCAATCCTAAAACCCGCTCTGACCTTGTGAAAGCTATTGACCATTATTTTGACGAAAATGTGGGGTCTGTTTCTTCTGCTGTTTCATTGTGGGAGGCTTTCAAGACAGTTGTACGTGGGCAGTCACTATCCTTGATTGCCGCTGCTAAGAAGGCCGCAAATGTGGAGGTTGTGAGATTGGAATCTGAGATAACTGCACTTGAGGACGATCTTCGTATTGGCGTCTCCAGTGTAAAGTTGCATTCCCTTGCCTTGAAACAAGCTGATTACAGGGCTCTTGTGACTGATGCGGCGAGAGTGATGTATAGGGAGCAGCAGGGCAGGCTGTATGATGTGGGAGACAAGGCGGGTAAATTGCTTGCGTGGTTGGACAAGAAAGAGAGAGTGAATCTTGTTGTTCCCGTGATTGAACGGCCTGATGGAGAGTGTGTTACTGACCCAGTTGGGATCGTTCAGGGTTTCGCGGACCACTTTGGGACTGTGTACACCTCGGTTTGTGGTAGGGATGAGGAGGACTCTCGTTTGCTGTTGCGGGACATCGCTTTGCCTTGCCTTTCTGACACTGACAGGGACCTCATGGATGCTCCGCTCACAGTGGACAAACTCGCTGTGGCTATTCGTTCCCTCCGTTCAGGTAAGGCGATGGGCCCCAAAGTTTGCTCATTGAATTGTACAAGCTGCGACCCGACAAAATGGCGCCCCACTTAAGGGACATGTTCCTTGAGGCTTTAGAGTCTGGTTCCCCTCTTTCAGACCAGCGACTTGCTACCATCGTAGTTACAAAATACAAAAAAGGGGGGGGAGGTAGAGGGAAAGCAGCTAGGTTCACCCTCCACAGCCTAGTATACGTAAAAAAACAATCTGAAAGATCAGATCAAGAGAACCTAGCTTACAGTATGAGACACTTTCAGAATGGGATATGTCTCAAGGACGACAAGTTGGGCAGGGGGAAAAAACTATTTTTCTTAACCCCTCACTCACCGGACTTTCCTCACGGTGACATGCTTCATCATAGGGGCTTCCCAACCCGCTGCGGGTTGAGGCGTCCTACAACTAACGGTATTGCGTAGGAGCACTTTTAATTGTAGACTATGTGTGGTGTCATGTGAGAAAGGGAAAGTGAGTGGAGTGGTGTGGGTTAAAAATATCCTACTAGTGGGCTAAAAAAACTTTATTTGTGCGCCTAGCGGATACATTAAAAGTGGGGTGGTTTACTAGGTGGGCTGGTTCTATTATGAAAACAGGACCCTAGTAAAAGAGTCAACTAGTTTCGAGCTGTACCCCTCAGCTCTTCTTCAGGACGTCACAGGGTCCAGCCCTGTGAGTACCACTCCAAAAAGTGAAATGTATGCCTACTTTAGTAAGAAATTATACATACAAAAAGGCTACAGTTCAATGGCATATCTGTTGGAAAAGAAACATTTTCAAATATTATAGGCTCAGAGCGTCTCTTTTCCTGTACTGTGCATTGAAAAAGAGGTGAGTCGATATTAAGTGATTACTGCAGTCTTGTGGTGCTCATAGAGATGAGCGTGATGTCCCTAGAAATGGAAAGTTTTTTTGAACTTGCACCGATTTTACATGCACCGTTAAAAACGTGTATTCCTAAATTTCGGAAAAACGAGTGTGACAAAATATAGAAATATATACATTAAAACCACAAATATAGTGCAGTGCCTATATACAACACAGAACACGAATATCACAACTAGAAGAAAAAAACATACGTTGTAATAAGGCTATACTGGGCCTCATGGTCGATCGCGGGAAAGGATATGGAGTCCACGTAAACACGTGTATGGTGGAGTAATTGTGTGTTAATTAGTTCTTACCAAGTTGCTTCGGGTGTGCCGTGTTTTTTTAAACGCGGTCGTCACAACAACTCCGTGTGGCTATCTGGAAAGGAAGGGTCTTACTTGTTACGGGGCTCTTTCTTGTCGGAAAACCTACTCGGCTTCCCTCGAGACTGGCGGATACCGTCTCCGTCTCGAGGGTTCCATATTAAGCTTCCCAGCTCGTGATCCAGCTTCCGGTGGGTAGCTAGACAGCGGATGCTCATTCAAGATGGCCGTCTGTTTTTGGAACAGAACGGCTTCCATCTTTGAATACTCGCGATGATAATATATCAAATTAAAAACCCAAGGACAGACAACATAAACACAGTGGGACTCAAAAATATTTATTAAGGATGTTCATTTACAATCTTTTAGTGTGGGGGTGAAGGATAGAACTATCATGTGGTGGTCATGCACGACAGGTGACAAACGCTACAGTCTCCACATGGGTAGTGTCCTGTGGGTACCGTGCCGATTGTTCTTTGTTTTGAATTCCTGTTTTCTACTTTCAGACGAGTATGGACGAGGTAGTCTTTCAGATTTTTTCCTCTCTTGTGACTAAACATGGGTTGTGGTATGTCTAGATTCCCACAGTTTAGAGTGCGCCAGTGTTTTTTGATTATTTTGGTTACTTTATCAGAGGCAATGCCCAACTTGTCTTCCTTGAGACATATCCCATGCTGAAAGTGTCTCATACTGTAAGCTAGGTTCTCTTGATCTGATCTTTCAGATTGTTTTTTACGTATACCATCGAAGTTATCCATAAGGAGGGTAAGCCGCGGGATTGTTGTACTTCGTACAGACCCATTTCTTTGCTCAATGCCGAACCCAAAATTTTGGCTAAATTATTGGCTAATCGCTTAATTACTGTGATCGGGGACTTGATCCATCCGGATCAATCCGGTTTTATCCCGCACCGCAAAACTGCTCTGAATCTTCGCAGACTCCATGGAGTTCTCGCGAGAGCCGGGACGCTCACTGAACCGGCCATTTTGGCTTCCCTTGACGCTACCATGGCCTTCGACACCATCGAGTGGCCCTATCTTTGGGCGGCCCTCTCGAAGTTCGGGTTTGGGCCGGGATTCATTGCCTGGGTGAAACTTCTTTACGAGATGCCCCTGGCTCAGGTGGTAGTTAATGGGAAAGTGTCTTGCGTTTTTACGCTTGGGCGTGGTACCCGGCAGGGCTGTCCGCTGTCTCCATTGCTTTTCGCTCTCGCTTTGGAACGTTTGGCGGAGTGGCTCCGTTGGGAGCCTTCTATGCGGGGTATCCGATGGACTCCCGATTTTGAGGATCGAGTCTCGCTATATGCGGATGACATTCTTCTCTACCTCAACTCCCCTCGGAAGTTCCTGAATGTACTTTTTGATGTTCTGACCTCCTTCGGAAAGAACTCGGGTCTCATTATTAATTGGGCTAAATCCTGCATCTACGTTTTGGCGGGAGATCTCCCTCCACTGCCTCGTAGATTTCCGATTCAAGTAACTGAGACCGGTTTTAAGTACCTGGGGATTTACGTTTCTTTGGACCCTTCTAGGCGATATGAGTGTATCTGCTACCCCCCCTTCAGCTGCTCAAACTGGATGTTGCTCGCTGGCGTAGGTTGCCGTTATCACCCCTCGGTAGAGCGGCGCTTTTTAAAATGATGTCTCTGCCTCGATTTTTATACGCACTTCAGAACTCCTTTGACCCGATTGCCTCGGGCTATTTTCGTGAAGTGGAGAGCCTGCAGAGACAACTGGTCTGGGATGGACGTGCCCGTATCGCTCTTTCTAAACTCACGCTTCCGTGGTATGATGGCGGTATTGCCCTCCCGGACATCAGGCGTTATTACTGGACGTCTCAGTTGAGTGCGATTAATCATGCGACCTACGCACCGGGCCTTACCCCGGCTTTCTCCGTGGATACATTTTTTTTGCCAGTGGGGACCTTTAACAGAGCGTTGTACTCCGGAGGACTCCATGGAACACTGACTGGTCCCACTAAAATTGCTGTGAGGGTGTGGTGGGATGCGAATGCGGCACTGGGTTGGTTTGGCAGATTTACTCGGGCTACCCCTTTGTATGATTCTGAATGTCTGGGACATCTGTGGAGAACGAAAGGCTTCGATAAATGGGATATGATTGGTATAAGCAAGGTGGGTGGTCTGTGATCGAAAGGTACCGTCAAGTCCTTCGACGTGTTGAAAGTGGAGTACAAGCTTGGTGACACGGAATTCTTCAGGTATGCCCAGGTCCGTCACGCTCTATTATCTGTGTTTGCTGCGGGTGACGATATTCCTGAATCCTCCCCGTTGGAGGACCGTATTCTGGATGGTCATGTGCCCGACAGCACGATTTCATTGATTTACAAGAAACTTATCAATAATAGAGCTGACTTGCTGGTGCGCCTCAGGGCCTCGTGGAGCGCTGACCGACTAGAACTGGATGATGAGGACTGGCAATCTGCTTTGTCCTCCCCCAAGGAAGTTGCTATTCCTGCTCGCCTGAGGTTCGTCCAGCTTAAGATACTCCATCGAGTGTATGTTACCGGGCCGTGTTTGGTTCGAATGGGCTATTCCTTGGATGGGTTGTGCAAGCGTGGCTGTGGAATGTCTGGCACCTTCCTTCACATATTGTGGGAATGCCCGGAGGTGGTTGAGTTTTGGTCCCGAATACATGTTATGATGGAGAATGTTACGGGTGTGTCGCTGCTGCCCGAAGCCAGGCGTTGTCTGTTGAATGTTTGGGAGCCCAATGACTACAGCACCGCACAGATCGCAAGGGCGACCCTTGGAAATATGGTCGCGAAAAGAGACATTGCTCAGCTTTGGGGATCTCGCAGACCGCCCACCATATCCAAGTGGAAAGAGAACATGGACTGGTGCATGTTCCGGGAGAAGACTATGTACCTTTCCCGGGGCCGGCCCAGGAAATGGGGTAGGATCTGGTCCCAATGGAACGCGTATCGTGGGAATATATGTACTCCCCCACAGAATGTAAACCCTGATGTTTCTATGTCCCCCTAATTGGCATCCAGTTTTCATTTATCGCCAATATTTTTGCTTGTTTCCTTGTCCGCCCCTTTTACCCCACATTAATTGATTGCACTATATGTATCAAACTCTGGAGCTCTGCCCGCATGGACTCATGACCATGTAACACTGTACTTTTGCCTTGTGAGTTTTGTTCTTTTTCTTTTGTATTGTTGTTTGTTTCAATAAAAATCTTTAAAAAAAACACAAAAATAATCCAATTATCCAAAGACAAAGGTGGTCTGGGCCTCCCGAACTTTAGGAACTACCAAACGGTGTCTCTTTGCAAACAAGGCTCTAACTGGCTAATCCCCTAAACAGACTATACCCCAGGCTGGTTGGACATAGAAAGGTCAATCATCAACGATATGCATCTATCCGCTCTCCTAACAGCAGACGTTTCCGCTTTTCCCCACTCAAAATACATTTTGCTTAACACAAAGAGAGCCCTACTGCAAACGGAACAGTTTTCCAAAATTAAAATCAATAAGTCCAACTTATGGTTCATCCCGCGCTAAAAGATGGATGGGAGGACACTACACTGGGAACACTGGTCTAAAAACAGAATACAGCTAGTAAAACCTCTGTTTATAGGTACACTAATGCTACCTTTTTCTGACCTCCAGACCATTCATGGACTTAAACCGTTAGAATTTTATAAATTCTTAAAACTAAAATCTCTCCTCTCGATGCGCTCCATCAAACCCTCTGACCCCTCGATAGTCTCCAAGATGTCACAGCTAGTAAAGTTTGGACACACCGTCTCTAAGATATATAAACTTCTTCTCCCAAACCCCGCAAATCGCAGAGGAAATGTGAAGCCCAATGGGAATCTGAACTCAACTCCAGTAGCATCCCATTTGAATGGGGGAAAATTAATTTGACACCATTCTCGAATAAAATATCGCCCATACTATCACAAACCAAACTAATGTTAATAAATAGGACATACTGTACACCCAAGAATTTAACTTAAGCTCAGCGACAGTCCTACACGCTGGAACTGTAAATATCATGTTGGCAACTTTGCCCACATGCTCTTTTATTGCCCTACCTTAGAATCATACTGGGATAAGATCTACAAATACATAAATAAGACTTTTAACATCCTCCCTCCAAAGGAAGTTTCCTATATTATACTAGGGGTATTGGATCCTAAGATCAAGACATGCAGGATCGCTACTTACTAGACCTCATGTTCACTCTAGCATGTAAAATTATACTGAGTTAATGAAAGAATGCCAAAGAGGTCTCTTTTAGAACGTGGCAGGAATGGCTATCCTCTCTGAGAGGAGCAGACAATGAATCTCTCCACACCTCTCCCTGGCGTAAATCACAAAGGAAATTGTGGAAATCCCTTGATGCCTCATCTTTCTCTTATGACCCTCCATGAACATCCAACCAATACCTCAGTCTGTAATGCCTTTTGTACTTATCTACTGCAGAGTATCTTTTATCAACTCTCATGTAGGAAATATGTTTTGTGTGACCACTTGTATACTATTACGATTATGATCCGCTGCGAATGTCCAACTTGGCACTTGAGCAAATTATTACTATTATTATTATTGTCATTATTGTTAATATTATTATTATTATTATTATGATTACTTACGTTTTGTCTTATTGTATGATGTATTGTATTTTCTATTTGTCATTTGTTTGCTTGTTATTACTCAATAAAAACTTTTGGAAAAAAGTTAATAAAACTACATTTTACATTTTCTACATTATTTACTCAGGAGCATTTCCGCAAAGGACTGTAGATGACTTTCTACCAAGTAATGCATTGACCTGCCTCATAGAAGGAAAACCACACCATTGAGTCTTATATGAGGTGCAGAATATAGGATTTTGCAGCATCCAGCCTCAGATGGCATTCGCAATGTTGTAATGGTGTTTACCACACCTCAGACATTTGACTTCCCTGCTAGACCATAGTAGTGCTTATGAGAGGTTCATCTCATCATGTCAATTTTAAAATTCCAATCTCTACGAATGAGTTTTTATGTGTGTTTGAATTTTCATGTTTTAGTTACATCAATACATGTCGTTGCATGTGGATTTGTGTCCACTATTAAATAAATGAATAATTCAACAACTGCTGATGTATGTTCCTGGTTTGGGTTCACGTTTACATTTTTGAGAATTTAGGAAGGTTTCCAGGAGGGGTCCTGAATTGCAAGGTAGTAGAAAACCATAATCAGCCCTGAAAACATTGTTCAAACTGGCCCGCATACCCAGATGGGATCGTGAGGGTTTGGTTGGGTAATAAATGGCATACCAACCTGCTCTTAAAGCAGCCCCATTCCATGTATCCATCCAGGACAATGTAACAGCAACATTGCTGAAAAGATGTAAAAGTCCTTGCTTTCCAGGTCTACTTAAGGAAAATCTTTATGAATTGTGATTTACGCTTTTGCTAGGATATGTACAGATGCCTATTTGTTCATAGTGCACAATGGTGCATGCAAATACATTTTACTTGACTGCAAATATACTATTTTCTTTCTCAACATAGACAATATTTTTCCACTCGCCCTGGAAGTCTGTTTATTCAACCTTGTGTCCAGAATAAATAAATAGCCTGTCTTTCCAAGGCATGAAAAGGTGAAGAATAACGTTTTTAATTCCCATCAACAAGCATTTTTGCTTGTTAATGTGTTACACTTTCCACTTTGCTTCCTCCATTAAAAATGTTCAATAAACTACAGAATTCATTCTCTGACCACTATCGCGACAATAAAGTATACCGAAAGGTTTTCTTCATTAAAACTTCTCATAGCAACATAGGCCTGCAACCCATTGCGTGCCACGCACGATTTTGCTCTGCAGTCTTATTTTCGGAAGTGGTTCAAACATGTAATTTTTGTTTTAGGCCCTGGCCCAACACAAATGTATTTCTCATTTATACACTATACAGACATTTTGGAGCGTTCTTTTACCACATCAAACAGTTTGGGTCACCATCCCTGTCTGTTCAGCATGCCTATTTTCATTTTTGTAACAAAAGAGTTCACTTTCCAAAAAATGTCAGAGCTCAGACAAAAATAACCTGATGGTTAACACATAAACCATGCAGGGCAGTTTACTGTTTGAAAAGTCCCTCAAATATGAGTATATACTTTCACCAACATTAACAATTTTTTATAAAATATTAAGCAATTGAAAAATTTTTCCCCCACATGCATCAAGCATTTTTGTAGTCGCAAACGGTGCGATTCCTTAAAATCGGCCGTTTGCGAATGCAAAAGTGCTTTTTGGGATGCATGAAGCAATTTTAGAATTCGTAAAATGTTTGCGAGTTCTAAAATTGCGGGTGCTTTTAAGAAGTCGCAGATGTGCGATTTCTTAAAAGCAATGCATCATTAAATTTAAAACTGTAAATTCGCAATTAGGGTGCCAAATTTACCGAGTGGCTGAACCACTCGGTAAATTTGGAAAAAGTGTTTAAAAAGCTGAAAATGTTTTTTTTTCAACATTCATGTTTCACACACACATGTCCTTAGGACATGTGTGTGTGAAACATGATGCGAAAAATACATTTCAGGGGTGCATGGGGGGGTCCTTTGGACCCCCCCCTGCACCCATGAAATTTTCTAAGTGCCACTCGCAATTTGCATTGACTCCTATGGGCCTTTTGGCCTATAGGAATCAATGGGAATTGCGAAAATTAACTTAAGAATTCGGTATTTATTTGGGATTCGGTAAAAATTGCGAATTTTACCGAATCACAAATGAATACCGAAAATAATGATGCATAGCATTTTGCACTTCTTAATTTGCGATTCCTTATTTTTTGCAAATTAAGAAGTGCAAAATGTCACAATGATGCATGTGGGGGATAGGTGCTATAAGGACCACATAGGCAATGCACCCCCTTAAAGTTA
Source organism: Lissotriton helveticus (assembly GCF_964261635.1). NCBI lineage: Eukaryota > Metazoa > Chordata > Amphibia > Caudata > Salamandridae > Lissotriton > Lissotriton helveticus. The sequence continues at coordinate 927,292,033 of NC_136061.1, forward strand.
TAACTAAGAAGAATTTTGGGGTTTTATTTTAGAAAAAATAATTTTAATTTTTTTGCTTCATTATAAGTTGAGTCTTGTTATACCTGCTGCTCAGCCAGTATGAGTGTGCTGTGTGGAATGTTGGTGCATGGTGATGCATTGGAATATTGTGTCCATGTGAGTGTCTGTTGGAGTATAGGCTGAGCAGCAGGGAGGCTGCACCTGGTGGAGCTCTTCATTGAAGCTACTTAATAAACCATCTCATCTTAATCTACACCTTGGGAGTATTGACTTTTCCTTGCATCACAACATTTTGACGACGATTTTAAAGAAGAACCTATGGCCCACATGCATCAAGCATTTTTGGAGCCGCAAACGGTGCGATTCCTTAAAATCGTCCGTTTGCGATTCCAAAAGTGCTTTTTGGGATGCATGAAGCAATTTTAGAATTCGTAACATTATTGCGAGTTCTAAAATTGCGATCGCTTTTAAGAAGTCGCAGATGTGCGATTTCTTGAAAGCAATGCATCATTACTTTTAAAAGTGCGAAATCGCAATTAGGGTGTCAAATTTACCGAGTGATTGAACCACTCGGTAAATTTGGAAAAAGTGTTTAAAATGCTGAAAATGCTTTTTTTTTCAACATTCATGTTACGGACACACATAAGGACATGTGTGTGTGAAACATGATGCGAAAATTACATTTCAGGGGTGCATGGGGGGGTCCTTTGGACCCCCCCCTGCACCCATGAAATTTTCAAAGTGCCACTCGCAATTTGCTAATGCCTTCCAATTGACTCCTATGGGCCTTTTGGCCCATAGGAATCAATGGGAATTGCGAAAATTAACTTAAGAATTCGGTATTTATTTGGGATTCGGTAAAAATTGCGATTTTTACCGAATCACAAATGAATACCGAAAATAATGATGCATAGCATTTTGCAATTCTTAATTTGCGATTCCTTATTTTTCGCAAATTAAGAAGTGCAAAATATCTCAATGATGCATGTGCCCCATAGTGTGTGACCTGGTTAAAATAAGAATTTTTGAAAACAGCATCACAGGAAATTAAAGCCTGAAGAAACCGTAGAAGAGAAAAACAAAACTTTAAAGAAAATTAAAAGACACTAAAATTACTGAGAGAAACAGAAAGTCCTGCAGCCCTGCAGCCCCAGCAGTGTCCTCAACATAGGACGACCTTACCAGGGCGTGCTTGATTTATGTACATGATTATCTATGTGAATGGAGTTAACTCACTATGCACAGAGCTTTACCTGCAGCGTAATGTGCTGATTCACCTCTCAACGTTCAACTGAATGAAACTGGTGACGATGTATTTACTGTATTTGTGCTCTTGGCATGAAAATATATGTGTTCCCAGGAACTCTGTTTAATCTGTATATAGAACTAGCGGCCGGAGGGGGGTCCCAGCAACTTTTATGTTTTGTTCTTAAAAATACTTTGATTAACCGGCTAGACATTTTTTAACACACTGTGAAACCCTACTTTTAGATTTGCCTCATTTAAAAAAAAGAAAAAATTATCTGAAGTAATCACGTTCATTTTGCACATTGCCTTTTACACTCGGTCAGTCCAGCGTCTTCCCTGGTCCACCACGGATTGTTCCGTTTGTGTGGAGGGATTTCTGAAGCAGACAGGAAGTGTTGTTCTTTCACCACAAGGTACAGCGGCGGTAAGTAGTCTAGCATCTCAACCGGCTGCATAAATACCAATGCCTTCCCGGCGCGCAGTGGTAGCGCGCAGTGGGCGCGCCTAATGCAAGCCTGTCTGCACCCGTCTGTGCCGGGCCTGACCGGGTCCAGGGGCCAGAAATGCTGCTCCCCACGCCCCACAAAGACTTCCCCATCTTATGTACTCACGAGATTAGCTTATGAAACTGGTGGAAAAACAAACCTCAGACATGGGCTGCTTAAAAGCTGCTCCAACGGAGGCAGAAGCACCGTTTTCCTGCCTCAACTGTAAATGGGGATGCCAAGAAGTCCTCACTTTACCTGTAGTGACAGAATTTATTCACCACCACAATAACCTGACCCTAAAATGTATCTATTTTAACACCAGATCACTCCCCAAACACAGCTCTGAGATTTGGGACACACTAAGGGCCAGATGTAGGAAGCGTAATTCCGGTCGGTAACGGCCGAAATTACCGAATTTCGGCCGTTACCGACCGGAATTAGGCTTTTCATATGTAGGTGGCTTCATTTCAGATTCGGTAATTTACCGAATCGGTATTTAAGAATTCGGTAAATTACCGATTCTTTAAAATACCGAATCGGTAAATTACCGAATCTGAAATGTAGGGAGCACTCAAATGAGTGCTTTTCCCATTTTAGGATTCGTTATTTAACACCAACTAGAAGTTGGTGGTAAATAATGAAAACCTTAGAAAAAGCATTTTTTTTGCTTTTCCAACAGTGCCATGTTGCAGACATACATGCCGTTAGGGCATGTACGTCTGCAACATGTGCACCCATACACATTTGAGGGGTGCAACAGGGTGTCAAAGTGACACCCTGCCACCCTTCAATGTTTCCCCCATTTACCGAATCAGTATTTACCGATTTGGTAATTGACATTCATTCCTATGGGCCACCAGGCCCATAGGAATGAATGGCAATTACCGAATCGGTAAATACCGATTCGGTAATTACCGAAACTTACCGATTCGGTAATTATTTAAGAAAAATTACCTACATCCCATTTGCCTGTTCTTAAATACCGAATCGGTATGATTCGGTATTTAAGAATCGGTACTCTGGGATTACCTACATCGGGCCCTAGATGATTTAAGCCCTGATCTGTCCTTCGCGACCAAAACTTGGCTTGACGACAACTCACCTGATATTGTTAAATCCCTTGCCTATAAAGTATTAAAACAAGACAGGTAAGGCAAGAGAGGAGGGGGTATAGCCATCCTCTTTAAGACCATCTCTCCTGTATTCCCATCACAACTACACAAGCAGGTTCCCATGAAATCTTAGCCTTTTCAGTTGTGAAGGGTGCTTATACGCTACTGGAAGGAACAGTGATTTACAACCCTACGGGCCAACATCCCAGATTCAGCAGTTACTTACTTGCTCAACTTCTCCCTCTCTGCTTAAAAAAGAAACAATTCCTAGTAACAGGTGATTTTTAACCTCCATTATGAAAATGCTGCTAAACCAGGTGTGAAGCACCTGGAATACAATATGGCCATAATGCAACTAACCCAGAGGAAATCGGATCCAACTTATGTGGCTGGACACACTCTAGATCTAATGTTTCCAAACATAATGACCAATAATATTCATGACATTAAACCACTTAGATGGACAGATCACTCCTAGATTTCTTTCTCTATAACCATATCAACTTAGGGCCAGATGTAGGTAGGGTTTTACCGGTCGGTAACGGCCGAATTCGGCCGTTACCGACCGGTAAATGGATTTTGATATGTAGGGGGCATATGTTGACAGAATCGGTAAAGTTACCGTTCAGTAAATTTACCGATTCTGTATATTTACCGATCGGTATTTTTACCGATTCGGTAAATATGATATGTAGGTGGGACTCTTCTGAGTGCCATAAGCCTTACAGAATCGGTATTTTACCATCAAATTCAATTTGATGGTAAAATACCGATTCCGGTGTGCATGCACATGTGTGCATGCACACCTGTGCCATATGACAGGCAGACCTGCCCTTAGGGCAGGTATGCCTGCCACATGGCACCCAAACCTGTTTTGGGGGTGCTAGAGGGTGTCAAAGTGACACCCCCTGCACCCTTGTGAAAATCGGTATTTACCGATTCGGTAAATACCAAATCGGTAATGCCCATTCATTCCTACGGGCTTCAAAGCCCATAGGAATGAATGGGCAATACCGGTCGGTATTTACCGAATCGGTAAATACCGACTTTTACAGATTCGGTAAATCCACATCTGGATTTACCTACATCTCCCTCCTTATATTTTACAGATTCATAAATACCGAATCGGTAAAATTCGGTATTTATGAGTCGGTAAAATATATTTACCTACATCTGGCCCTAAGTCATCTAAGGCTGAAGCTACACATCACTCAGTGAAAAGATCATGGAACATGATTACTCCGGAAACTTTCCCTAAACACATGAATCTTTCTGATCAGGGCCCAACTCACCCTAACTGTGCTTGCACCTTAGATGCTCACCTACAACAAGAAATAGAGAAGTCCCTTGAAAAATGCGCCTCCCCCCAAAAATAAATCGACTACTAAATCTAGATCCAAAAAATGGTACACTCCCGAACTAAAAGTAAACAAACCTAAATGTCACACTTTGGAGCACAAATGGAGACTGTCAAAAGACAAAATAGAGGGGGGTGGTTTACGCGTCGGCCAAGATGGCGGCGTAACTCGGAAGCTCCGACATCGACCTCCACAATTTGTATGGTTTCAGCGACTTTCAGGCATCCCCGGAACAAATAATGGTGTCCCTGCCCGTCGGAACATGAGGTGAGCCCAGCGTCCTCATTACTTTTTGGATTCATGCGGTTTTGTGGATGTTATATTACCGCGACTCGGCTCTCTCAGCCCCAGCCGCCATTTTGCGCTTGCAGCGCACATTGTTTTCTGAGTTTCCTTATGTCACCTGCGGCTATGGATTGCTCCTCCGAATCTTAATGGCCTGCTTTTTCTAACAAGGTGAGCCCAACACCAGCAATATACAGCCAACTTGTTCCTTTTTACCTTGTTCTTCTTCACTTTTCTGCGACGATTTGAACTCTCTCAGTCTAAGCCGCCATTTTGAGTTTCTACCGCGCATTTGCCTCCGCATCAAATATCTGCCCACTGCAAAACGAGAGACTTACCTCATATGTTGGGCTGGCATACTCTTTGATACTTTATGTTCATGGGTCACTTACATTACCCTCATCACTTTTTGGTGAATACAGTTTATGCTGTTATATGACGCACTTCAATCAACAATGACAGACCACCATTTTGTAGCCCGCAATGCTCCTCGATACACTGCATAATGTCGCGCCTGGTTTCTACGTCAGCCTTTTGACCTGTGGTTGATTTTTTCCTTCAGTTTTTGTTTTTTGTTGCTTTTTATGGACGTTCACCATCTGCTTTTTTCTTGGCTCTCATGAACTTATTACTTCTTTCAGTGATATTATCTTCATTGATCCAACGTCCGTTGTCAGCATGTTTTCACAGTGTCATCTCATTCCTCAAGCCTTTTATATGAGTATATTGAGTATCTTGTATTTTTATTAGTGGCGAACTTTCATGTCTTCAGTCCACCGAGACACTTCATGGGGAAGCTCCGCAATCTGAAATTATCTGCATCCTCTAAGGTGCCTGCTGATTCAGACTCAGATTCTCCTCCTCAGAATATGGCAGAAAGCGCATTGTCGAAGTCTGATACTATGCCCGGCGCTATCCCTAAGTCTCACAATGGTAGCAAAACACAGTCAACTTTAACCTCCACTAAACGCCTCAAGAAAGCTCCTCCCTCCCCGGAGAGTTCTTCTTCCTCTTCAAACATGGATCTCATTTTGGAGGAACTATGGGCTCTCAAGCCCTTTATGGAGGCCACTACTAAGACCTTACAGTCTATGCACGACAAATGGGCGTCCTTGGACTCATGTGTCCTAATTCTGGAACAATCAAATGACTCTCTTACTTTCTTCTGCTCTCATATTCCCTCAATGCAGGCTGAAATATTGCTTCTCAAAAAACAGATGGAGGATTTGGAGAATAGAAATCATAGGAACAAACTTCGCCTGTATGGTCTTCCCGAACTTACAGCAGGGTCTAACCCTACTACTTTTTTCCAGTCATTTCTTCCGAAAATCCTGAATGCTCCAGCCTTGACCTCTATCAATATCCAGAGAGCTCATCGTCTTGGCCCTAAAGTATCTGCAAAACCTAGAGGAGTCATCATGCTGTTCTTGCAGTACACGGACCTCCTGCAGGTTTTATCAGCCGCCAAACTCAAGAAACAAATTATGTGGGAAGGCCATCGACTTTACCTGTCTCAAGACGTTTCCAAAGCCACTGCTGACCGACTGAAGAAGTTCCTCGACATGCGCCCAACAACTGAGAGCTCTCAATGCTAGATATGGACTTCTTCATCCGTGTCTTTTCAGAGTTACCTACAAGGATAAAACCACCACATATGAAGATCCCGCGGCATTGCAAGCGTTCCTTCGTCAACACGAAACGGATGTTATGGACGTTTCAAGACATGGATGAATAGGCCTGATGTTATCTTGGTCTTGCTGATATTGTTCTTGTTGTTGTGGTCTTAGTTGTTGTTGATGTTTTTACCCTTTTATATCTACCCTCTGTTTTAAATGTTGCTCATCTTCATGTTTTCTCTGCTATCTCGTTCATCATAATTAAATTTTTCTCTCTCTTACAGATGTTACCCGTTTTCCTACCACCCCGATGTATCATAATATTTCTGTATGATGTCTTTTAGAATTTTGGTGGCGGAGGTCTGGTGTCCACTCTTGTTGTTGTCGCCGTCGTCTTTAGATGCCACCACCCTCATTCTCGTTTTGCGTTTTGTTTTTCGTAAGTATGTTTTTCAGTCGTCTGTTCCAGACATGTACTGTCTTTTTGTTCTTTATCTGTTTCTATTCTTACTCTTTCTTTTTCCCCTCTCACATTCCTCCCTTTCTTTCTTTCTCTTTCTTCCTCTCTTTTCCTTCTATTCCTCTCTTTTCTACTCCTCCCTCTTCTCTTCTTCTTTCCTCTTCTATTTCACCATTGATTTTGCAAGTTTTTTTATCCTTTTCTCTCTTTGTTTTTAGCGAGCATAATGTTGCTAATTACTTTTTCTGGTTATTAAATTCCGTGTTACAACTTGGAATGTTAAAGGATTAAACAATCCAATTAAAAGGCAACGGGTGTTATCACACCTCGCCAGACTTAAAACTGATGTTGCCCTTCTTCAGGAGTCACTTCTCTCCGAAGCAGAGGCACTGAAACTCAAACGTTCTTGGGTAGGACATATTTTCTGTTCTCCTACTGTTGCGAAGAAAAATGGGGTTTTGGTTTTGCTCCACAAAAAATTGAATGTTTCTTCACTTTCTCATGAATGTGACATTAATGGTTCTTGGATAATTGTTAATCTGCGTATAGATAATATCCCTCTTGTGCTTTTTAATGTCTATGCTCCCACTGGAATTGATAAATCCTTTTGGCCCTCCATTTCTGATAAGCTAACCTCCCTCTCTAATGACTACATTATTTTCGGTGGTGATTGCAATCAAATTATGGACCTTCCTTGACCGCTATTCGAAAGTTAAGTTTGCACCCTCTAAGATGCACTCCCAATTCACCAAGACTATTCATGATAATGCCTTAGTTGATATCTGGAGATTATGCCATCCTGATCTCAGAGAATACAGTTTTTACTCTCCAAGCCACCATTTCCAGTCCCGCATTGATCGCATTTTCCTCAGTAAACCACTGACTCAACACGTCATACATTCTGATATAGGCTCCATCTTGATTTCTGACCATGCTCCTGTCCTAGTGGATATTGACCTTCTTCCCTTTTCCCCTCATTCTGGCAGGTGGAGATTTAATAATACTTTACTTCTTGACCCCACTTTCTGTTCTGAATTTACTGCTTTTGCCACTGAATTCTTCCACCTTAATCACTCCCCTGACTCATCTTTTGTTATGGTTTGGGATTCATTCAAAGCAGCATCTAGAGGTTTTATTATAAACTTTGTGGCACGAAAGAAAAAACTTGGAGAAGTGAAATCTGCCCAAATCCTTGCTGAAATCAAGCGACTTGAACTTGCTTATCACTCCTCTAATTCGGAATCCTCCCTTAAAGATCTTATTGATGCAAACATTTCTTTCAATAAAGCTACCACTGAAGCTGCTTCTAACCTTTTATTGAAATGCAACTCTCGATACTACGGTGGTAGAAATAAAATGGGAAAACTTCTTGCTAACTATTTGAAAGTCAGGAAAGAACGTACCAAGATTGATTCAATTAAAACTCCCTCTGGTGAATCTCGATTTAAAGATAAGGACATTCTCAATGAGTTTGTCAATTTTTACAAGTCTCTCTACACTCCAGAACATGTTCTTACCTCGATGGATCTTCTTTCTTATTTCCAGTCTCTTCCTTCTCCTCCTTCTTCCCATGTAGATTTTGGTTAGACTCAGATATATCTCTCACAGAAATCTCCCACGCCGTCTCTAAATTACGTTACGGTAAAGCTCCCGGTCCTGATGGATTCACTATCGAATTTTATAGTCACTTTGCCTCTCTCCTCTTACCAAAACTTTTACTTTTATTTCAATCCTTCACTGTTGGCGGCTTGTCGAGTGGTTCTTTTCAACAGGCTTTAATATGCTTAATTCCTAAAGATGACAAAGATCATTCTTTATGTAAGAATTACCGTCTCATCTCTCTTGTCAACACGGATCATAAAATATTGGCCAAGATTTTAGCTCTACAAATGGACCCTCTTTTTCCTGATTGAATTGGTTCTGAACAATCGGGTTTCGTAAAAGGTCATCTGTCTTCTGAAAACTCCTGTGTCTTTTTTAATATTCTCAGTAAGGCATCTTCCCTAGATCTTCCCATAGCCTTTGATGCTGAGAAAGCCTTTGACCGGATTAGTTGGGACTTCATGTTTCAGGCTCTTATATGGGCTGGTTTTCCTCCTAAATTCATCTCTATTATCTCATTACTCTACTCTGGCCCCCAGGTGTCCATTTTTGTTAATGGCATGACATCGGATTATTTCACCTTACAGAGAGGCGTTCGACAAGGATGTCCATTATCCCCTTTATTATTTGTTCTGGCCTTAGAACCCTTTCTTACTAAAATTCGTCAAGATGATAACATATCGGGCTTTCAGTTTGGCTCTTAACAGATCAAACTTTCAGTGTATGCTAATGACATCCTTTTTTATTGCTCTGACCCTCTCACCTCTCTCCCTTCTTTCCTTCAACAAGTTTCCTCCTTTTCCGCGGTGTCTGGTTATCGCCTTAATGCAGATAAGTGTGAGATTCTCCCTTTGAACCCCCTATGCCAAAACATCGTTTTGTCCATTCTGGTTTCTCATGGCAACCCAATAAGATAAAATATTTAGGCGTTTTGTTCGCTCCTCTCTTATCTGATACCCTTAAATTAAATTTTGATTATTTATCTAAGCAAATGGATATGGCCATTAATTGATGGAACCCACTCTTTTTGTCTTGATGGGGTCGTCTGAGATCTATAAAGATGATGCTATCGCCTATCCTTCTTTTTACTATTTCTATGATACCAATTCCCAGCCCGGATTTTTATTTTAAAAAGATTGACTCTTTATTATTAAAATTCTTATGGAATGGTAAACGTTCTCGTATCGCCATTGCCTCTCTACGGAAGGATAAATCTCAGGCCGGTGTCTGTTTCCCTGACCTTAGGGCCTATCATCGTGCTTTCTCTCTGAAACAATCTGCTCGGTGGCTCTCATCTGATCTTCCTTTCTATCCTCCTATTTGGTTAAACATAGAATCCTCCTTTATTTCTCCTTTCAACTTTCGTGAACTTTTATCTTTCACGTCTAAAGTGACTTGTCTCCACACTCCTATCATTTCTCATTCTCATAAACTTCTTCCCTTTTTATCTTCATCTTATCCCTCCCGACATTCGATACATGAACAACTGATCTGGTATAATACACAGCTTAAGATTCGCAATCGCACCCTTTTCTCGAAGTCCTGGCACTCACGTGGCCTACGCTGGTTCTCTCAACTCCTTTCTCATAATACTCCCCTTTCCTTTTCGGAACTTCAATCCAAATTCTCTTTACCCTCCAGTTCTCGCTCACAATATACTCTGTTGTATTCTACTCTCATTCTCTATCTCCAATCATTATCATCTTCCAATGACGTTCCTCCAAATCACAGGTCCATTTCCTCAGTACTTGACTCCTCTCCATCTGCATCATTTCTTTATAACTCCTTTCGCTTTACTGCCGACAGACCCAAAACTAAGCAAGAGCTTGCCTGGGAATCTGATTTATCTCAAGACTGGTCGATTCCCTTCTGGGATAAAATATGGGCTAAAGTTCATAAGACCTCTATAGCTGCTAATACCACCCAAACCCTTTATTTTATATACAATAGAATTGTATTTACTCCAAGCATTTTATCAACCTTTTCTCCTGACTCTTCCTCTACTTGTTGGTCATGTCCTCACTCTTCAGCTGATTTAAAGCACATGTTGTTCGACTGCCCTCCGGTTTTCCAATTTTGGAACTCAGTCTGGTTTCAAATCACCAAAATTTTCCACCTACAGATTCCCATTTCTACCTCCAACATTTTTCTAGGATCTCTTTCCCCTGATCTCCCTCAACCTCACCAACACTATCTACTCATTGACCTTTTACTAGCTATCGCTTTCCACATTATTACCTCTAATTGGAAACAAGCCGCCAATGTTTCATATCGTTCATGGTGGAATTCAGTTTCTTTTCATCATCGTTCAGACACTAATTATGTTTCCCCCATCTCCCTGGCAATTAAAAGAGACCTACTCTGGCTTCCTTTGGTAAACTACCTTTCTTCATCTGCCCCCTCAAACACCGCCCCAGACCCTGATTCAGTAGAAGTACGTAAACCACCTTAATTTTCCCCATTGCCTTTTTTCCTAAAATTTATTCTTGAATGCTATTTTACTATGTATTTATTTTCTCAATTATTAATTCTGCTCTGAAGTTTTATTATGCTTGCTACATTGTCTGTTATATGATTATATTTGCATTGTTATTCTCTTTGTTATTTTTTAAGATCATAATTGTTCCCTCCTTATGATGTACCTAATTGCCATTCCTCTTTGCTGTTTCTTAATTTCCCCCCTATGACCTTTTATCTTCTCAATAAACTCAAACTTAAAAAAAAAGACAAAATAGATAGGCAGAACTACCTAGCTGAACTTAAAAACTACCACCACTCTATAAAAAACGCCAAAACAAAGTACTATATAAAAAGAATAGAAGATAACGGCAGCTCGTCCAAGGAACTCTATAAAGTTGTTTGTGAACTCTGCAAACCCACCAGCCAATCTCAAACCATGGCTCCTATGGTAGAGAACTGTGAACTATTAAATAATTTTCTCACTGACAAAGTGACAAACATGTATGCTTCCTTCGACAATCCCTTCAAAGAAGACAATGTTGACTGGGAAAATGTGGCTCCTCATCCCTCTGCACACATTCACCTAGGCACCCTGACCCCTTTTTCCGAAGAGGAAGTGGCCAAAGCCATGATTGAGGTCAAAGCGGGATCACCACTTGACCCCTGCCCGCATTTCATTTTTGCCAAACTTGCACCAATTTTGTTCCCTCATGTCACTAAAATATTTAACCAATCTCTAGAGCAAGCATCATTGCCAGGTATTTGGAAGAAAACAGTAGTATTCCCATTTTTTAAAAAAGCAGGACTCGGAATATATGACCCAGCTAACTATCGCCTCATAGCTCAACTACCCTACTTATCCCAAGGTCTGGAATGCCTAGTTAATAAGCAACTCACCACCTTCCTTGAATCTAATAACCTATTCGACCCCTCACAGACGTGCTTTAGATCTAATAACAGTACTAAAGCAACTCTACAGGTGGGGTCTGATAATATCAGAACACTAGTTGATCAGGGCAGAGCCATAGCATTGATCTTATTGGATCTCACTGCGGCCTTCGATACTGTCTCACATACCACACTACTCCATATTATGCACAAAAAAGGATCTGCTCTACAGCCCTGTTATGGTTCGCCTCTTTTCTGAAAGATCGAACCCAGACAATTCAAATGGGATCCTACACCTCTACCGCAAACAACATTAAGTATAGAGTCCCGCAGGGAGCTACCTTAAGTCTTACCCTTTTTAATATAGACGTTTCGTCTCTTGCGGATATCAGTAGAAAATGGGGATTCAAAATCTGCTCTTACGCCGATGATACGCAATTGGTGATTCCCTTAATCGACAAACTGACTAACACTAAGACAAAAAATAACCTAAAAAACTGTCTCACTGAACTCGCAGATTGGATGTCTGTTTAAAACTAAACACCGGAAAATCTGAAATCCTGCTCTTCGGTGGTGCCAAGGATATCTGGTGCAATAGCTGGTGGCCGCAGGCACTAGGCACCCTAGCAGAACCCAAGCGAGCGGGAAAAAACCTGGGCATCATCTCCGATGACACCCTATCTATGCTGGAACAAGTACGCACGCTGTGCGGTATAGTCTATGCCAACCTGAAACTTTTCAGATGACTCTTTCCCTGGATTCCGCAAAACTGCAGACAAACAATTACCCAGGCTCTGCTTATGAGCAGACTCGACTATGGCAATGCCCTTTATGTAGGCATGTTTAGTAGCAATGGTGTAACTTTCATGATAAGTATAACATGAAAGGGGGCCCTATTTACAAGGCAGCCTTATGGTGCATGGATGTTTAGAGGGCACCACATGTGTTCCCACTGGCCACATAGCGGTGGCGTATGGGCGATGGAGGCCATACTAGGGGCCCCCTAAGTCCCTTTCCATGGCGGTGGGACCACCATGAAAAAGCTGTGGGAAATGGACATCAAAATCCCTATGGCGGTTCCTGCCCAGGCACCACTTTCATTGTAGGGATTCCTGTCTAACTGCCACGCTGACGGGCTCTTTGAGCCTATTAGAGGTGGTGGTCTTTCCCCCTGACAGCCGGTATCTTAATCCAGCAGTCCCGTTGCCCTGGATATTGGGTAGACCACCACTCGTTGCCTGTTGGTGACGGTCCGACCGACATTATAATGAGTGCTTTAGGGCCTGATTATGAGTTCCACAGTCCCACCTCTGCCGTCGCATCGGTGTTAGCCAGTCTACCCATTGTATTACAGTGTTGTCGGTTTGCTATTCAAAAGACCGCTGGAGCACTACTAACACCAACAGCCATTCGCAGACTGCCAGGGCGTTGGTCAGGGAAAAACAGCTGCCATGGGCGGTACAGAGAAGTTTCACCGCTTTTTGAATCACGAGTTGGCTTTCTGATGAGCCGACCGTGTTGGTGGGATCACCTGCTTAGAGTTGTCAGAATCAAAGGAATTGGGATGCATACTCAACCATTTCCTTTTCTTCCCTTCAGTCTCCCTTGTGAATCCCTTTCTCCAGAACCTATTGGCACTAAAATCCAGGTAAGTCCATTTTCCACTATTTACCCATTGACTGGACTGGGCTCATATAATCCAGATTCCAGCAATAGTAGGTCGGTATTTTTTGCACATGTGTCATGCATATGTGTGCATTTGAAACTTGTGCAGTCAAAATATATACACATGAATCAACAAATATGAAAGAAACCACTCACCGTCGTAAGGAAGACTGCCACTTGCCCATCGGAAACATCGTATTAGGGCTGGTGGGAGACCACCGCCTCAGTGGTATGCCGGTAAGCTGGCAAACTCATAAATCAGGCCCTTATACATGAATAAAACACTGTACGAAAACCCTAAACTACTATTAATACAGCTAAATATACAACAAACCCACAAACAACACTATGGCTACCTTCTAGACCTACCACCTTAACCCCCACCCTCAAAACCCTTAAATAATCCTCAAAGAAGGACATGCCTGTTCCCGATGAACATCAGTACTTTACCAGACTGAAAAATAGCATAAATAGATTACAAAATAAAAGGTAGCGGTACAAAAAAAATGGCTGCTAAATTAAACAATTTTTTTTATCTCCCCATAGAAATGAATGGGAAATAATGTAAAAATGTATTTAAAAAATGTATCAAAAATGTGATATACGTATTAAACATGCAAACATGTCAAAACACATTGCAAAATTGTAAGGTATAAATAAAATAATAGTATAAAATATATATAATTATTGTGTAAATACTGAAAAACATGTTAAAATGATGTTGAAAATATGTATATCAAACAATTTAGGAAATGTTAAAAATGTGTTAAACAAAGACAAAAGTGGAAAATGTACAGCATTCTACAGTATTTAAATATATTATACAATTTGTATTTAAGAACAAAAAATCAGTAAAAATGGTACATTGTTTTAACTATATAAATGTTTATTTTTAAGTTGACATATTTGTTTAAAATTTAAAAATGTACATTAAATAAACTTTGTAACATAAATAAAATGAGTACAATGTGTTACATGTCTTTATTTTACAAAAACAATCAATTAATGATATTATTTCTTACAAACATACAACTATTTTTCTATTATGTTTCTAAACACCAACAATACCAATTAAATAACACAAACAATTTTCTGCTACATTCAAATCAAATTAAAGCATAGGATTTCAGACTAATATTATACAATTAAATAATCATAGTCCAACAAAAAACATTTTAAAGAAAGTGTTGGTACTAAAGGAGTGATATTTACTTTTCCCACTCTAATCTAAACCAATCTGGGGACAGTGTTGGACACTAAAGTGGTGATATTTACTATTCCCACTTCAATCTAAACCAATTTGGGAAGGTGATGACTGGGATTTTTTTTTTTTTTAGTATGGTCAGGAAGATTGGCGCTCAGACTAGTGTGCGTTTCTGTGTTGTTGGTGCTGTCGGTATAAACGGTGCCGCCAGGTCGGGGGAACTACCCATTAACCCCCGTTGTTGTGTGAGTCAGGAACCCACAACAGTTTGATAGGCACAGTCCCGGGCACACGTGGTGGGGATACAAAGAAAATGCGGCAGTCTCTAATGGTTGAAATATTCTGAGGTCAATGAAAGTGTGATCCTGAGAGATATTTAATGAGAAAAATCATATGGAATCAAAAAATCAGCCGACATGTTTTGTCACAACGTAAAGCCCTGAAGAGTCACAAGCATTTGCGTTGTGACGAAACACGTGTCAGCTGATTGTTTGATTCCATATGATTTTTCTCACTACAGCATCTTCTTTGTATCCCCACCGCGTGTGCCTGGGACTGTGCCTATCAATTTGGGAAGATGTTGGATACTAAAAGGGCAACATTTACTATTCCCACTCCAATCTAAATCAGTTTGGGGACAGTGTTGGACACTTTGGGCCAGATTACGATGTTGGTGGTGGGAGCATGAACCAGCCAGTCATTCCAACGCAGTTCCGACTGGCTCTCTGAGTAATCCGGCTGGTCGGAACCTCACTGTAATCCCCTATGGACGGCGTTTTCGCCGTCGGGATTACGATGTCGGTTTCCCACAGCCTTTCCGTGCTGATCTTCCTGACATGCAACGGCTGTCAGAAAGTGACTTTGGGGGCTCCTTGCAGGGCCCCATTGCCTCTGCAGTCTATGGTGAGGGTCCGAGGGGGTCCCTAGGATGCCCCCTGTAATCCATGCACTGTGTGGCAGGCACCAGGAGGTGCGTGCCTCAGGATGTCAGGTTTTACACACACCCATTTCTTTATGGGAGTCTGTATTACGGCTGGTTTACCGTCGTAACACAGGCTCCCATAGAGAAATGTGTGTATACGACCAAACATTGTTCGGTCGCATCATATTCAGGCGGTTGGAACGGCCGATCGGAGGTCGGTCAGTCCTGAGACGGTGTCGGTCGGCATCAACTCCTACTGACATCATACTAAGCCCCTAAAGGTGTGACATTTACTATTCCCACTCCAGTCTAAACCAATTTGGGGAAAGTGTTGGACACTACAAGGGTTTCATTTACTATTCACACTCCAACCTATTCAAATTTTTCGAAGGTGTTGAACACTAAAAGGGTAACATTTACTATTCCCACTCCAATCCATACTAATTTGTCGAAGGTGTTGGATACTATAGGGGTGACATGTACTATTCCCACTGCAATCTAACCTTAATGGGACAAGGTGTTGGACAATAAAAGAGTGACATTTACTACTCCCACTATAATCTAACCATATTGGATGAATGTGTTGAAGACTAAAGGGGTGATATGTACTATTTACACTCCATCCTAAGCCTATTTGAAGACGTAGTTGGATGCTAAAGGGTTGAGATTTACTTTTTCCACTGCAATCTAAACCATTTCAATCAAGGTAATGAAAATTAAACATTTTATATACACAATTAATACTCCACGCATAATTTATTAACTATAAAATAAACTAACATTTGATCTAAAAACACACTAACCAAAACTACAAACAGATATATTTATATTTAAACATTAACATATAAAAATCATTTATTACAATAAATAGTGAATATATTTTTTAATATTTACTACAATTCCTAAACTTTGATGAATAAAATAAAAATATTGGCAATCATATAATAAAAACAATATAAAACAATCTTTTACATTTAAAAGTCTAAATATATTTTTAATATAAAATTATAAGTTAAGGAAATGTAATAATTTTATTAAGTAATATATATTTTTTAATTAGAAAATGTAAAACTTTTATATACATTGTTTTAATTATTCTACTTTATTAAAAGAAATTGCTATGTATGTTTAATTGTTTTAATATGTTTATAATTTAATTTTCTTATATTTCATTAAAAAAAATATGATTGCCGTGGGTCTCCCTTCCATTTCTTTGCTGTTGCCTCATTTATTGTTGCTGGTGTTAGATGCTTTGGGCACTGTGTCACTGCTATCCAGTGCCACAGTGCAAGTGCTCCCTCTTGTAAATTGATGTATTAATCAGTGGTTCCATGTTTGGCTATTTGGTTTACTTGTCAGACCTTAGTCTAGTGCACTGAGTGTGTCCAGGGCGTGTAAATCTAAATGCTGCTAGTGGGCATGCAGCACTGGTTGTGCCACCCACAGAAGCAGCCTTGTAAAATGTGTCTGAAGTCTGCCATTGCAGAGCCTGCTTGCAGTCTGGTACTGTCATGCTGACTGGGCAAGTGCACCCACTTGCCAGTCCCTAAACCTTCCCTTTTCTTCATATCAGTCACCCCTATGGTAGACCCAAGGGCAGGGTGCACTGTAAGTATAAGGTAGGACAAGTTATAAACTATATCAAAATATTTCCTTTCTGTGTATTGATCTTTCAGTTAATGACCATACGGCCTACACACTTAAATTGTTGTTACATCATATTTCCCATCATATGATTACCAATGGAACGCCACAACTCAATATTATTCTTTATAGCTCTCAAAGTTTTATTTATATATTTTTTTGTGAAGAACTTTCTTTAAAATCAAGAACATATTACATTGGTACACCACATATATACAACTATATTTATAAAAAGTGTGCTCTGTTACAATTTTATCCGCTATCTAACAAATCCAATTTACGGTATCTACTGCAGAGTCACACCACAATTTGAAAAACCTGATGTAATAAAATTAAATACATTGTGCAAATTATACATAATAAAAAGTCCCTTTGTCGACGCGTTTCGGTGCGTAGATATACATTTGTGGCACCTTCCTCAGGACAGACGTAATGTTAAAACCAATGATTTAAACTTCTTTCTACAAAAAAAACACAAATAAATATAATCAATACATTATACCTCTAGAGAGTTTTTTCTAACTGAGTGTGGGCTCGTTTCATTAAAGTTTACTTTTGGTATATCTGATGCTCTTACTTGTAATTTAGATTATGGGGTCCTTATATTAATCTTTCAGGACTTCTTCGCTTTTCATGAAGCGTTCACAAAAATTCGTTCTCACCATCTACATTCCCTTTTCAATGGCCTTTCTATGGATAGAAAGCATGGAGTTATACACCATACTGAAAATGAGTACTTGGCTAATACCTTCCGGTCTCATACGTTACTTACTCTTGGGGTTTCTAAATGGCCCCTTAGAGAAAACGTCTTAATATAGCAGAAATCCTTCTTAATTTAAGGTCCGTTTCTTTTCTGCACTTTTTCTGCGCCTGTAAATAGTGCACAGTTACTTTGGTGGATTTTTATATTAATGTTACATGTACTTTTGCTAGTACTATATGGGACTAATGGACCCTATACATACCCGTGGCTTTTGTAAATGTAGCCGACACCCGGGCTTTTCTTTCTTGCACCGCCTCGCAGGGTCTAATGTTACCTGTTTTTAAGAGACATATGCTTATATTTTAGTGAGTCGGATGTCTTGATTTCTAGATGTACTATCCTGACATGCGCTTAGGCTTACATACCTTGTCGGGGTGGGGATTTCTTTAAAGTGCCCAAGATGCAGCTGTAAATATTCTTGAGCCGTTACTGGTGTTCACTGATTGTTGCAGGATATCTCTTCCCTCTTTTACAACCTGGATAGCGGATACGACATATGTTACATAAGGATCCCTTTTATATTAACACTCGCTTCCTGGTTGTTACATTAGCGCTATTGTTAATTTTTAGTTTTTTTCTGGCTAGTCTAGGACTTAACACCGTGGTACACATGCGGGTCCCACTCTGTTTCTTGTGTTATTCCCCTTAAACCCTTTACAGTGGGGTGGTTGTGTATTGGACTCTAGTCCCGGGGCAGAGGTTCCCACTCCCTCCCGTCGACCCGCCTAGCTCTCGGGGACAGATTGCTCACCTTTTCAGTGCGGGCGTTGTGATGACTCAGCGTGCGTCGGACCTTTAGCTGGCGGCTTCCTTCTGCTTCTGCTAGCCAGACTCAGAGGTGCCGACCTTTTATACTTGTTTGCTAACTTTAATTAGTCCCAATTTTTCAATTATCTAATTATTTTAAGGGACAGACGCCATGTTTGTAGTTTTGTTCACGATTTTTACTCCGGCTGTAACACTTCCGACCTTTCAATTTTTTATGGAAACCGCATGTTTGTATTTAATTTGCGCTATCCTAAATACATTTTTCTTTTTGGTTTTATAAACTCAAGGGTTCTGGTTACCCTCGTATCACGGGTCGTGTTTGATCATGCTGGTGAAACCCGGTCCCGTATTCCCGCGCCATTTTGGTAGTTTTTAGTTTTGATCTGAACTACCAGGATACGTGTTCGCGCCCCGAGGTCGTCAGAGCAGTGACTTATTAGTCTGCTTCTTTTTATTGTTGTTATTATTATTAATGCCCACTGCACAACAGATAATTGTGCCTATTTATTTGGAGACATCGCAAACCATTTATTTTTTATTTTTTATATATATATGCGGGTCCGATTTTAATCCGAGTCATGTTGTCTATAACCGAATACCTATTAAGGTATTTGTTCCCAGTTCAGTCTAAGTGCTACGTGGTTTTTGAGAAACCCATTATTCTTTATATATATATACTGGCCGGTTTTAATCTGAATCATGCTATCTATAACCGTTCAGGTATTTATTGCTGATTACTCTTAGTGCTACGTGGATTTTGGGAAACGTTACTCATTTTCTAATACAAAATAGTGAAAGACAGCCACAGTTTCATTATCCATCTCTATTCTGTAACAGTCAGCTTACTCTTCAACCCAATATTTAAGGAGACAAATCAACTTAAAATTACCCATACATTCATCATAGTACAGTAATACATCTTACTACAACTAGTAGTAACTGTAGAGATGTTGCAGGTTATTAAACATTATCATGAAAATAACACCAATTCAATCGGGTGGGGAAAATTCACATACGTCATAATATCTCAGTTATTTTTATGTAGTGATTAGTATTGCAGACAGGTAAGTTCATATAGAGCTATTGCAATGTACCCAATCCACATTTTACAAATATTACACAGATGTCATGTTATCGAATCATTCTGTCCCACTCCTCCCGAGAATTTAACCCGTGGTAGTATGACTTAAATTTGGACATATAGAATTGTTCCCGTTGTTTACGTTTTTTACTCAAATCACCCCCTCTCACAGAGATCTTGATTTTCTCTAAAATGAACCACTTGATTTCATCAAGGTTATGTTTTTCCGCTATCCAATGATCTACCAGTGGAGCATTCTTTTTCTGGTTTCTGATCGCGGAGCGATGTTCTGTCAGGCGTAGGCGCATTTCGCGTCCTGTTTCGCCGATATAACATTTATTGCATGGACACAGCAATAGGTATACTACGTTTGCAGTGCGGCAATTGACGTGTTCATTCATCCAATGGGTTATTCCCTGCACCTCCAATTTATCAGTCTTGATAACATTCTTACAGTGTGTACAGGAGCCACAAGGTAAATTGCCCCTAATGGGATTATTTGTCACAACGTCTCTTTGTCCTCCCCGCTTTGGCTCTTTGAAAGTGTGTACTAGATGGTTTCTTATAGTCTTATTTCTCCTATAGGCATAAACTGGTTTTGTCATAGATGTTGTTCCTGCCTTATTTAGTATGGTCCAGTTTTTGTTTATAAGGTTTTTTACTTTATTGCTGAAGCCGTTAAAATCACTCACCATGATGATTTTTTCATCACTACTACTTTTTTGTTTTTGTGATACCTCAAAAAGACTATCCCGGTTATAGTATTTAGCTCGCTTGTAAGCTTGTTTTATTAAACGTTTGGGATAGCCTCTTTGTGCAAGCTTGGTTTTTAGGTTCGCTGCATGTTTTTCATAGCTTGCCCTATCACTGCAGTTCCGCCTTATTCTTAGGAACTGACTAAAAGGTATCCCATCTTTTTGGCATCTGGGATGATAACTTTCATGATGAAGGAGCGTGTTTCGATCAGTCGGCTTTACAAACAAGTCCACATTTAAGACTCCTTCTCTTTCATGGATTTTAATATCGAGGAAGTCTACTGCCTCTTGGCTTTTATTTGAAGTAAACTTGAGGTTTGGATCCCCACAATTTATCCATTCTAAAAAGTTGTCTAAATCCTTTTCTTCCCCCTCCCAAATGAAAAAAATATCGTCTATAAAACGTGACCAACACTTCACGTTCTCAAAAAATGGACACATTTCATTATAGATATGTTGGGTCTCAAAGTTCCCCACATATAAGCATGCCAGACTGGGAGCACATGTGGCTCCCATGCTGGTGCCCTTGATTTGACAATAGTAGTCCTGGTTAAAAAGAAAAATGTTATTTTTTAAGATTATCTCTATGCACTCTAGTATAAAAGACTTTTGTGAGGTTAAGTCACCGTTTTCATCACTTAAAATGCCCTTCATCATTCTAACAGTATCTTCTTGCGGAATGTTTGTATATAATGCTTCAATGTCGAGGCACACCAGCCACTGAGTATCCTTATTAAATTCTCTACCCTCTATTTTTGAGATCATATGGGTGGTGTCCTTTACATATGAAGGTAATTCCGTGACCAAAGGTTGAATAAAGTGGTCAACGTATTTACTGAGGGGCTCAGTTAAAGAGTCTATTCCCGACACTATCGGGCGCATTGGAGGATCCTCCAAATTTTTATGCACTTTAGGCAGCCCGTATAGTGCCGGGATTCTAGGATTTTCGTTTATCAGGAATCTATATTCCTCTTCACAGATGACATTATCTTCCTTTGCAAAGTTTACAACATCGTGAACTTTTTTCTTGAGATTGTTCCATTCCCTCACGTTACTTGATTTATAATGTAGCTCATTCTTTAAGAGTGTTAGCATTCTAGCTTCATAATCTATGGTGTCTAAAACCACTATGCTCCCCCCCTTGTCTCCAGGTTTTATAGTTATTTCTTCACAGGAAGCCAGGGTTTTTAGAGCATCCCTTTCCTCTTTTGATAAATTATTTTCTGTCCATGTTTTTGTATCTAATAATTTTTCAAGGCCTATGATCACAGCTTTTTCGAAAGTATCTACTTCAGGGCCTACCATCCCAATATTGGGAGTCCATATGGATAAAGGTTTTAGGCCAGACTTGTTGGTAGTTTCTCTATTTTCCTTACCTGTGAAGAACTTCTTAAGTCTTATCTTTCTGAATAGGTCCCTCACATCCCTTTCAATGTTAAATCTGCAGCCCATTGTGCTGGGGGCAAAACCCAAACCCTTTTCAAGGACACTAGTTTCATGCTTACTCAATACTCTATTTGAAAGGTTGATTATTGGGGCTTTTTGGACTTCACCCTCCCTTGTCTTTTCCTGATTCGGGGATATTGCGTTTTCTCCTATTAGTCCCATTCTTTCTGACTGCTGGTCCGCATATAGGGTCTCCGTGTCATTCCTCCTGTTTGTTGATTGCCCTGACGTCCCCTCCCCCGGGCTCTGAAGCCTCGTTGTTGTCTCCTCTGTGGCTGACCTAAAAAAACTGGTTGGTATTCTCTGTTTGTCTGGCCTCCTTGTCTGTCATCAGCTTTATTTCTAGGGTCCTATTTCTAAGGTAGGACAAGCCCTGATGTGTGTGGCATGTCCTAATAGTGCATTACAGAAATTTTCGTTTTTCACTATTGCAAGGCTACCTGTTCTCCATAGGCCAGAATGGGCTGTTAGGTTATTACATGTTTATAATCCTAGCTGTCTCAGAGAACATGGTAGAAATTCAAGTTTAGTATGCCTGAACTCAGAATGATAAAATACATGTTTTAGTGAAGTTGGTTTTAACATTCTGTGTTTGCAGATACCACTTTTAGAAAGTAGGTATTTGCTAGCCTAACCTTTGAAGCCTGCCTCTGCTAGTTTGTGTATTCCTTTGTCTGGTTTTGTGAGTGACAGGGCTGGGGGATTCCAAGATACAGGATGAGTCAGCCCAGTGGTGAATAGAGAGATCTGCATCTAGATGGGAGGGAGAAGCTGCACCCGGACCTTAAATAGGGCTATGCCTGCCTTCCACAATGATGGCTCCACCCCCTGGGGAGCGGCTGATGTCTCTGCCCTTCACACTGAAAGAAGAGAAGGAGTCCTGTAAACAAAGTGCTTCAGGACCGTACTTGCCTTCCACAATGCTGGCTCCACCTCCTGTGAGGCATCTGATGTGCCTGCCCTGCACTGTGAAAGGAAAGTAGATGTCTGGTAAACAGAGTGCTTCAGAACTGGTTTGGACTGGGCAAAGGCCCCTCTCCCTTCAGAGAACAAAGGATTTTGGGGTATAAATATTGGGACCCTGATCTCATGAAATTAAATCACTTTGGACTACAAGAAGAAAACTTTGCTGAGGAGAGGAACCTGAAGAAACTGAGGAGAGACTATCCCTGAGCTGAAGTGCTGCTTGGGGGATTGGTCTGCAGTGGTTGCCTGACTGCCAAAGAAAGGAGAAAGAACTTTGTGTGCTTTACTTTCAACTTGTGAAGGATCTCCAAAGGCCTGGAAAAGAGCTGGCCTCCTGCCGAAGTCTCAGGGACAACAGACTTCACCCACCAGCTTCCTAAAAGTCTTCCTGAAGTGCCTGCTGCTGTGCTGGACTTTGTGGGGGATTTGCGTGTCGCAAGGAGCTGGAAGCGCGACTCAAGATCGAGAAGCGTGTCGCAGAACTGCCGCTGCTGCTTCACAACACGAAGCGCCCCGCATCACCGGAGAAGAGAATCGACGTCGCCGCAGATGCTGACGCATCACTGGGAAGTGTGATGCAAGAGAGAAGGACCAATGCCGCCGCATCTCTGAGAAGCGTGTCGCAGGGTTTGTCATGGCTCATCGCCGGAGAAGAGGATCGACGTCACAGCAGACGCCGCCGCATCACCAGGAAGAGTGTCGCAGGGCCTGTCGCGGCTCCCGTCATTGTGGAAGCAACTCGCATCGCCAGTAGAGAGGATTGACGTCGCCGCAGACGCCACCGCATTGCTGGGAAGCTTGTCGCAGGGCCAGTCGTGGCTCGCATCTTGTAAAGTATCTGGCATCGCCGGAGAAGAGGACCGACGTCACCACAGACGCCGGCACATCACCAGGAAGCATGTTGCACCAAGGACAGACTGTCATCTTTATTTCTTTGCACAGGAACTTCACCGCATTTCCATCGCTGCAACATTGCTTGCTGTGGAAGCGCACCGCATCATAAGGTACATTTATGCAAAGTGTTGCATCTTAAGAACTGAACGAAACTAAGCTAAATCTACCATCTTAAAGTAACAGTATTGTGTATTTTTGTCGTTTATGGTCTTGTGGTGACTCTATATAAAGTATACTTACTTTTGATATAAAACCTGTGTGGTGTCCATTTGTAGTGTTGTCACTTGGTTACTGTAGGTGGTCACACATGATTAACACACCACCTCTGCGATAAGCCGGTCTGCTCGTGGCAAGCTACCAAGGGGGTGAACAGGAGTTATTTTGGGAGTGTAATCCCCTTTTTCTGACTAGAGGCAAGGGTCTCTATTTGTCACAAGTACCTACCTGTGCCAACTAGAGACCCCCAAAACTAACAATGATTAATATACATTTTAATTAAGCACCAATTAACATTTATTAAAAAATATTAATATTACAAAATACATTAAAAAATTGAATATTACGTTGTATATCATTAACATAACTTTTTTTTAAATTAATATACACTTTTTAAAATCTCCCCTAAAAACCCAATATTCCACAACTAAAAATAATTATGAAACCAATATTGATTAACATTAATACAACTACAAATACAAATTTCAACAATTTAATCACTAATAAATGATCTCACTAAAAAACAACAAATGAAAAATTAATAAACATAGATTCAAACACACTGAAATAAACTACATACTAATTAACTCTTACACACAATATTACATACAAGAATATTTTCTAATTCAATATTTTTTACAACGATATTAAAAGAAAAGCTTAAAACTATGAGACTTATTGCGGTTCCGCTTGGATGAGCTTTGTGGTCTCGTCAGAGGCGGTGGCTCCAACCGCCAGATTTTCATGCATGCATATAGCCAGAAATCTGAGCGCTGTGGTCCTTCCGACTCCGACAGGACCATGATTAGGGGTATGTGATCAACATGTTCCCAAGTCATCACGCTGGGACATCTTGCCAACACATTTCTTGACAAGCTGGACATCAGGGGGAATGAAGGGACCTTGGTAAGAGTGAGTAGTGAGAGTTGTGTAGCATGGTTAGAAGTGGTCCATGGTCTGTAGGTGCTTAGAACCGTCAGGTCAAAAAACCTGATGCAGAGAAGAGTATCAATGGACTCTCCATATTTGCTGACACACTCAGGGTGTGAAATATATTAAACTCTGCAGTAGTACCAACTTCACTGCCGCAGATGTAACAGCAAAGAGACTTGTAACAGTCCATTTCCGAGTGTTCTTAAATCAGAACGGAAGTATCACCATAATATCATACAAATGAGTCAGAGTAGTAACCCCTATGACTGATGCAAAGTAAGTTGTTGTATCTGATAACTGGAAGTGTGCAATGTCAAAAGAAGGAATATATGGTTTGTGTGGGACACTGTGGCAATCACAGATGTACAGCTTACATGCTTGTAAGCCACACCCTTCTATAAATATGCCACGGCCCTGTGAGAGAACCCCCAAAGAAACTCATCCCATTCAAAGTCCTGCTGTGGAGAACACGACAACCACAATTAAACACAAATGTATCAACACTGTACAAGTCCACCACAACATAGAAGACAGAGAGTGTGTTTATGTGTCAGTGTGGCTCGGTCAAACATCCCTGGTGAAATCCTACAGACACTGCGCATGACCTGACTGAAAGCATTCCTAGCTAAACTTGACCCACAGTGCACAGCAATAATGGGGTTGCCCCCTCCCCCCCCCCCAGAGCAACAATACCACGGATTTAGCTAAGGTTGTTGTGTATCCTTGGACCAAATATATCTTGTGGGTTCCTGTATGCAACATCACAGAATGTATGTTCCCATCACATCTGAATATTTCCATGCCATGTCCAGATCAGTCATAGTGTACATGCACACGCTCACAAATTCAACATGTGTGGATATCTCAGAAGCTGGTATAATGAAGTGTGCACTAAACAGTGTTACAAAACAGCATGCTATCATGAATACCATAGCTATCATCTCCTGTGACGCCCTCAAATTGTCCATAAGCTAGGTCCTGTTGTGACGTCGAAAATACATCAGTATGGATGTCTCAGGATAATGAAACACACCTCCAGTCCTAAACCACTTTACTGGGCCATCACACATCACCCATATGAAAAAGGAAAGTCAGGGAAATGGAATTCCCACAAACCATGGTCTCATAAATGTAAAGGGCATGCTGTAAAGACGCCCTGCAGATGTGGGTTAGCCAAACTAGGGGGACTCCTGGAAGGCAACAGGCCAAGGCCAAGATGTAGGTTGCACCTGCATCAATGTCTCCTTGTGCATAAGACCTGTGGCATGGGGTATAGTAGGGACAACAAATATTGGCACAAAATGGCATGCACTGGTGGCCAATGTGTAAGTGTAAGTCCTTCAAACAACACTACAGCAACAGCAGTTGTCAGACATGTATGAAAAGTATGTAGAAAGAACACACATGTAAATGCTGACATATGCCTCCAAAGTAACAAATAGCTATGGCAATACTAAAATCCCCATGTGTGGTGTCACAAATGCCTACTTTGCACACATTAAACACATATCCACCCTACGTCTCAGGTAGTACTGTAAGCCTGAAGATGTGGACATTGGTCAAGGCAAGATGCTATACTTACCACGGCAAACACTCCCCATAACAATATCTCCCACAAATGGAAATCATCCCACATATAAAGCCATTAAACACTGACCCTCGTACTCTGTAACTCCATAACTTGTTTTAAAGTCCGACTGTTCTTACCCCTGCAAATGGATCAGCTATCACGGTCAAACAAACACAACTGTTGTCACACATCACAAAATATACAATATCAACAATTAACATCAGTAGCAAAGGCAGGAGAAAGGTCTACATAAACCCTAATGTTTTTATTTTATCCAACATATCAGTGTCCAAAAACAAAGGCCAATGGCTAGTCCAAAACAGGGGATGTGGTCCAACACACTGCTGTGCCACGTAATTTGTCAACCAGATCACTACCAGGCAAATGTCCCCAGGAAAGGGGCATCGATTGGGCAGTCCATGCACCTCTGAGAAGTCATTCGGTAGGCTGGGGTTTGGTTGGGGGGCTTGGTGATCCTTGGGAAGGCTGGGCTCAGGATTGGGAGGGTTGGGTTGGTCTGTGGGAGTGCTGAGCTTGGGGTAGGGAAGGTCTGGTTTGGTGTGTGGGAGGGTTGGGCTCGGGTTTGGGGGTCTGGGTCTAATCACGTGGGGTATTTTGTAGCCTTTAAGAGTAGTGATGGGTGTAGGCAGGGGGAACATGTTTAGCACCTTTATTCTGCTTAGAAGGACCTCTCCTTTGGATTTTTGAAGAGGTTGGGTCAGTATGCAGAGGGGTAGGCTTACGTTTCGTACTCCCTGTGGTAGTAGGGGAGAATGTATTTTTGGGGTTAACTTGGGAGTGGAAGGGTAGGGTAGGGGTGGGAAATCATACATTTTGCGTTTGGGGGGGGCAGCTGTGGCAGAAAAGAGGTCAAGGCCAAACAGGGCAAGTTGTTCTGGATATTTGGGAGGAGGAAAGTCAAGGGGTTGGGTGTTGGAGGTAGAGGGATGTGAGGTATGAGGTATGGATGTGTGTGCTGTGAATGAATGTCTCGGTGTATCTGGGGTATGTTTGGGTGTATAATGCTTGTAGTGCTTGGTAATGTGTGATATGTCTGTGGCTTGTGTATGTGGTGTCTGGGTGTGTGATGTGAATGGTGGCTGTGGCTGGTGGCTTGGCTGTGATGTCTGGGTGTGTGATGTCAGTAGTGGCTGTGATGTCTGGGTGTATGATGTCAGTAGTGGCTGTGGCTAGTGGCGTGGGTGTGGTGTCTGGGTATGTGATGTCAGTAGTGGCTATGGCTGGTGCAGTGGGTGTGGTGTCTGTGTGTATGTCACTGGATGTGGTGGTGATTGTTGTGAGTGCCTGGTGAGTGGTTGTGCTATCTTTTTTTGTCTTATGTTTATCTTTGCTTGTGCTGCATGTTGATTTTGAGGTGGATGCATGCTGATGTGTGAGTGAGCTTTGGGCAGGTTTGGGAATAGGGATAGTGGATGGGGAAGAGGCAGGAGGTGGGTGGAGAGTTGCAAATGTTGGAAGGTTACTGTGAGTGTGGAAGCCAGAGCCTGAAAAGATCTATATAAGCCAGATATGTCAGCGTGAATGCATTCCAGGTATGAGACAATCTGAGTGAGCTGGGGGGATTGCACCTGGATGGCCTTTAGCACTGCATGGTGACCCACAGAGATCTGCCTCAAGATATCAATGGCCTCCACACTCATGGCAGCAAGTGAGACAGGAGCAGGAAGTGTGGTGCCTGGCGGGAAGGAGGCTTTCCCTGTCTTAGGGGAGTGGGCCAGGACAGCTGTTTGGGGAACAGCAGGGAGAGTGGAGATGGAACGGGGGTGGCAGACATGGATTTAGCGGATGAAGGTACAGGGGGGTCAGACACCACCAGGCAGTGGCCACTGTAGCATGACGATAAAGAAGAAGATGAAGACTCGTCATGTTACTTCTCCATGTCACTCCCTTCACTCTCAGGGCCACTAGCCCCCTCTAGGTCACTGCGGTGAGGAGAACCACTGTTGCCAGCTGCTTCCCCAATGCACTTGGCACTGTCTCCTTTGATGCCCTGGGTTGATGCTGAAATAAGAATAGAAATAGGTTCATTGCAATTGCCTAAACACACTTGGCAAGAATATCATAACACAACAAATTACACAATAGCCCAGCTCACAACTTGTACAAGGATAGCTACATTGACTCCAACATTGGCTTGAGAAAATGCATGAATGCTAGATGACCTGTACACAGTCACTCATAATGGTGTCATAACCACAGTCTACCCCAACTGCATTTTTGACCAAGTTCCAAATCTACCCTCTTGTGTGTAGCAGAAGATCTCATCTCCCTGACAACCTAGGCCCTTGTAGTAGACCATAGTTACCTTATGTCAAGAAATGGGATGTCCACATGGAATGCCTAACTACCTATCCACACAATGCCCTGCAATCAGCAAATGGTCGGGTGGTCTCTAAACCACAACATGTAGAGCTGCTGGGCATCTCCAACAGAGAAGAAGCAGCAAAGTGTGATAAACAATAATCAGTTGACACTGAGGTGCTAATTCCCAACTGTTCACACTTCCCAAGTGACACTCTCACATATGCCCACTGCCAGAGGACGCAGATAGATGCACATGAGTAGCCAAGCTAGGTGTCACATGTAGTACAGAATATTAGAATGGAGACAATCTGGCTCCAGATAGTTAGTGATCGCAGCACAAATAACTATTGCACATTCGTCTGCCTAGGAACATCCCCAGTCAAGTTTGGTTCTTATGAGCATTGAGCACACCATGTCACATTACAAATCTCAATGCCATTAGAACACTGAAAGCACATGAGGCTTTGTAAATATCCAGTCCATGAAGAGGTCTTACACTGTAGCATCCATGTTTTGCTAACACAAATACCTATGTAGTACTGAGTGCTTACACACACATGTGACCCCAGCATATCATTCCCTGATGCATATCACCAGCCACATAATGACCCTACACATATACACATGTGCATCCCACCTGACTGAAAACACCCTTCTCAATGGCATGCAAAGTAACATTGCCTGAAAGCCTGTAAGTGTTCCAACCATGTGTGTGATTGCCTCATACTTTTTTCCTGGCTAATGACATCCATCAAAGTCATTGGGTAAGTGTGACTCACTCACCCATGTCTACACACCCCTGTTTGTGGTTACATATACTCTATATACCCATCACTGATTAATGATGTAATGCACACATACAAATAGGATGATTGGAAATCTTGTAGACCCAGAGATCATGTATGGAACAGTTGTACATGTAACAGTACAACACGTAAAGGTACACGTGCCAGCATTTAAGCATCAAAACAGATGGTACCAGTTTGTTAGCCAACTCATGATACTGTACATTCCCCACTTACCAAGGGGATGTAGTGCACAGTGTCTGCATCAAGCGTGCATTGTATACCATGCCACAAGTATGGGGCCCACCATCACACGAGACACAGTAGTGAGGGAGCATCACTCCTGACAAAAGGATGACAAGTGGCATGTTTTGCACCACTGTCACACATGATTTCCTAAGATTATGTAGGTTGTCTGTGACAATAGGAACCCATGTTGCTGTTCAACTATGCAAACACTTTTTAGACTGGACTGCGCTTAGTTCCTGGTCACATGAACAATGGTCATTGGTGAACACCATGCACCTACTACCAGACCTACACATGCAACAACGCTTCCCTTGTGTGGGACATGTGTCACCTTCGAAATTGAAGGGGAAATAACTGCCTGTAACAAAAGATAGTTTGTCATTCATAAAGTTTCACTTCGGCCAATACTCACAACCTTGTTGTTGCTGTAGGGTTCTCAACTTCTCATCTAGGTTGGGTATACCACAGCCAGTATGAGGGCAATTAGGGGGGGTCAGGGTCCAGTGTGTGCCCCTTTTTGCATGGGGAGGACAGCCCCAGCTGGACCTCCATGATCTTTCAGGTCCAGTGTCTCAGGTCCTCCCACCTTCTTCTGAAGTAGACACTGTGCTGACAAAAGATCCCCAGGGTCCACAACTTTCGGGCGATGGCTTTCCACATGAACATCTTCTGATGGGAGTTGACCTGGATGGATGCAACAGATGAAGAGACTAAGAGGACATACAAGATACAAGTCTTTTATTAGGGTGACACAGAGGTAGTACACAGCTAGAATAGCCATCTAAGAACACAAATTACATGTTTGAAGCGCACATGCTGAGCACTAGCAAATCCATTACCGCACACTGTCAAAGTCCTCTGAGTACTACCCTCCATCCTGATCATGCCTATAGACTCCAGACCACTGACATCACATAGCCTTGGCCCATACCACACGTGCTCTGAAAGTTGTCACCATGTAACAGCATACAATTGTATCTTCCGGAAGGCTGCAGTAGTAGTGCAGCCCAGGACAGACAACTGAACAGTCTGGACACATTTGGGGTCACAATCAAAGGAATGTCATGTACGTAACGGAGAACTCCCACTCTTAGGATCAGTGGACATGTGATTTACTCATTTTGACATCAGACTATGTCTGCATGTGCCTGTGTGGGAAGTCCTGACAGTGTGGGATACACCGTATGACATATGTGGCAATGTGTATGGGACACCAAGAACATACCATTGCACATACTGCATAATTGCCCATTAATAGACAGCAGGTGATGCACTCCGGAACTGCACTGCAGATATAACCAACTATCAGCTGTGAACATGTGGGTCCATGGACAGTAGTCTCAGTTCTGGGACTATCATCAAGCACCCTACCAACTGTAGTATTACTAAGTGCAGTTAGACACACTCATGGTCCTGTGACCCTGATTCAGGCCACATCTGAGGATGAGAAGATATACAGGAAGAGTACTCTGTGCATCAGTTCCATAGACACAATAACCGTGACACAGCTTGGGCAATGGAGCATATATTGCACAAATCATTGTCAGTGTTTGCTCTCAGCATGCTGAGCAACTGTCCCCACATAACCATCACGTGCCCACATTTTTCACACCTAACAGCACATCTAGTGGTCATCCCATATATCACGTAAGCATTATGGGTCATTCAGAAGGGGTCTATGAGGTGTTGGTATCACCCTGACAACAGGTTGGTGAGGTCTCATGTGTGTTGAGTGATTTGTGGTACTGGACATATAATATATCTCAAACAATCCACACATCCTACTCATAGGAAAAATACTCAAGTTAGGATGTAAAGCCTATACCTTTTTCATGACATCTGCCTTGAAACGAATGCAAAGTCATCATTGACAACAATAGGGTATTACAAGCATAGATATGTGCATACAATCTGTGTAACATTTAGGACAGTATGCACATCACCAAGATGATGTGAAGTCCACAAAGTACAGTGTCACATTTAGCATTACATATTTTTCCAATGTAAGGACCACACAATCTGACTTACAAAACTCTGATGTCTGTCAGGGACTCTGAGCTACATTGTGGCCCATGGGATAAGATGAATATTGTGGAGTACATAATTTTTAGCAGTACTCACCTGCTTCTCTGATGAGCCTTAGAACTGGCGATACAGGGGAAAGACCCCACCGACCAGGGTCTGAAGCTCCTATGGAGTGAAGGGAGGGCCCCTGCTCCCTGTACAGTGTTCCATGAAAGCTCCCAGAGGTGGTAAACAGCAGCAGAAGATGAGGAGGTGTAGTAGCCAGCAGTGTCTCGAGACAAGTGATTTGTTTTCCAAACCGCTATGTATAAGTACCCCACATAGGCGGTCTTCTGTGTAGACGGCCATTGACATTGGACCGCAGCGGCCACATTTCACGTTAGCCTATGGCTGTGACCTCCAAGGTAGAATCTGCCTACCGCATGGTTCAAATCAGCCAGCAGTCGGCGATCCTGCATATCCCATTGGCGAGCTCAGGCATCCAGATTGGCAGTCTCCTCTATAGGCGGACACATCCCTTGAACCACGACAGCCCATTTTCTAACTTTAGCTTATGGCTGTGACCGCCTTGGTAGAATCCGCCTACCATGCGGTTTAAATCAGCCAGTGGTCGGTAATCTTGCATGCACCATTGGTGTTAGACCTCCACCATGTCAGTGTAGAACAACACATTATTAAATGATTTCTAAGTGCATCTTTGCCACTACAAACGTGTTGGAAATGTCACCTGATTTATGATACCAATCCTCTGCCTATACCATTGCTCACACGTCAATACATGATGATGTATAAACACACGATTACTGTGGTGCAGTATACATCAGCAGTGATGGGTAGTAATGTGTGCAATACAGACTCCACAACATGACGGTGCATAACATACAAAAGAAGTGTGTATGATATGTACAGTGCTATTACAGACACATGGGGAGTCCAGATTGGGGATGATAGGTGGAACTTGTAATGATGGCAGTGCATCCGATTCATCTGGGGGACTTCTGTGTACATCAGGACCGTCAATGTTATTCCTTAGGCTATCTACCCCCTTGGATGGGCTCTCCCACAACAGTGGTTAATGTGGGAAATGTATCATCCACCTATTTGTCAGGCATCTCTTCCTCCTATAAGAAGTTGCCATGTATACTTTTGCATTCATATAAATATGACGTAAATTGCTGTATACTCTTCACATATGCATTACATTTTGGCTGTGTCTTGGTATAAGTCCAGGCATCTGAATCTGCCCTGCAGGAGTCCAAAATCCCACTCCACTGGCTGTCGTGTTCTACCATGGGTCTCATTGAAGCGGACTTCCCCTGGCGTTGTCGGATTCATCAGCGGTGCCAACAACCATGGCCAGCAGGTATATGATGCTGTACTGCTGTACTAATGGGTCATGGAAGTTCCTGGGAATGTCTGGCACAAACTTTGGGTGTACAACACATGTACAATGCCAGCTTGCACAGCAATAGTATGGTAGTTGCTTATACTCCATAGGACGTGTTCCCTGTTTTGTGGTGGTCCTTTAGCAATGTGTGTGCCCTCATGTTCTCGAACACAATGTTGTTGTTGGTCCAAATCATGCTAGTCTCCCCTCACACTGGTTAAGTGCTCAATGTGTATGAAATGGATTTAGGCGTTGATGTGTCTCATAATTGAATGCCACAGAGGTTGTGGCATATACTGACAAATGTTTGTGACATTCCACCAGATGCAGTTACACTGGATTGGAATAAATATATGCTCAGAAACTGTTTTAATGCCATGTTTAGGTTCCTTGTTCTCAATGAATTGGGATTCCTATTGTGATGTTGTTGATATGGTTCCAGCTGATTCCATGGCTCAATTGTAATATGGCTTCTCTATTTGGCATTGTCAGATGTATGCCCTCCAACCATTTTGTTGAGGTCTAGACATGACATCTGTGGTCACTGATACGGATCATTTCAGTGATGTATCATTTAGTTCTGTTTCTGACATTATACTAGCCTAAGTTTGAAACAATGGAATAACAATGTCATGAGACTATACACTTGTGTCTGTGTTGAGGTGAAATAGTTGTGATACTCAGTTGCACATTTTAGACAATCAACATGTCCATGCATACACAAGTAGCCTCTACGTACATGTGAGTGGTACAAAAGGTAATTATTTGCCAGATGGAAACAATACTACATGAGCTAATGATTTTGTGAAAAGTCTTTATATTGCAGTGCACATTGTGAAAGATGTACATTAAACATAGAGTGAAAAGGTGACTACACAGGAGTGTAGTTGTAAGTGTTGGTGGATGAAACCATGTTTGTAGGAGCCACATTGCATGAAGTTCAAAGTCCAACAAACTCATCCCATCAGAAACTATATGTGAACTGGAATAGACAACAAAGTCAAAGTGTTGCACACAAAGAAGGGTGCCTTGCCAACCAAATCCCCTGCTGTTTTTTCTGGGATGTTCCCGCTTACGAGTAAGTACTTTCATATGAGATGTAGGCTATGGGGTGTCTGAGGAGTCTTCATCTGTCGGGACCTTCCTTCCTGTGGTTGCCACAGATGTTGAAGGGTCAGATGTAGTTGGACCACAGCAAGGTAGGTGGCGGGGGAAATCCCCGCAGAGTTTGCTGTGATGTCCCTCAGCATCCCAATGAGCTGGTCCATATTCTCGTTGTTTGTGTCCAGCCTCTGGTCTGTGGACCTCCTCAGCTGCTTCATCTCCTGGAGTTCCTCAAGTTCCTGACCCAGTACTCCTGGATTGTCCTCATAGACGCCCATGACTCAGGTGATGTTGGCCTGGGCTTCAGTGGCACCAGTGGCCTCACTTAGCCGGCTAACAGTTACCCTCCCACCACCCCTCCCCCCATGGGCCTGCGATCTCAGCCCAGCCTGCACCCTCCCACTGACTCCTCCATCTTCAGTGAGAGTGTTGTCAATGCTGACCTCCGGAAGTGGGACTAGGGTGCAGGAGATGTTGATGCTGGTGGCAGGTCTATCGGTTGTTGAGGCAGAGGTTAGCTGAGATGTTGCCGCTGGGGAGGGAGATGTGGTTGTGTCCACAGTGAGTATCACTGTTTCTGTCTGCCCAGACTGGTCAGATGGGTCAGGTTGGTCCTCCACGTACATGTGGCTGGGAAATTCAGCATTACCGGATACTTGATGCTGGGGGGGAGGTGGACTCTGGTCGGTGTCCTGTGTCTCGGCAGATGTAGCGTGGGATCGATCTGTTGAGACATGGGGTGTGATTAGGATGGCGTAACAATCTTAGCCTGATTTACCCACCGCCAGATTACAATGGGACTGAAAGTCCGTCCGCCGCTTTTCCTCCGGTCTGCAATCATTACGATTGCCAGCCGGGTGGAGTTGGGGCACATATATGGTGGCGGTGACTGGAAGGCACCGCCATCCATATTAAGATGTGTGGTGTTCCGTGCACTTCCATGGCGGCAATACCGCCATTGAAAGGCGGGCGGGTTTTGCTTTGGGGGTCCGAGGCGGGCCCCTGGGGTGGTAGGAGGGTATGGTACCCCCCTACATTGCCATGCACAAGGTGGCAGGCACCGCATGCTGCCTGCCACTTTGTGCATGGTAATGCACAACATGGCATTTTACCATTGCGGCGGGTGCTGGAGCCAGCAGCAACCACCGCAATGTTAAAATGCCAGATGCAACCGCCGCAGTCGCATCATAATTGGGGTAGCGGGACTGCCGCGTGGCAGGCGGGCGGTCCTGTTACCGCTAGGGTGACTAAATTCTGCCCGCCATCCGAATAACCCTATAAGAGTAGATTGTTATTGTTGTAAGTGTGGTATATACATTCCAAATCATTTGGTACACTGTGAGTTCAGGCCTAGAAGGGACAACGTGCTGAATGTTGTCATAAAGAACTATCTTCGCTGTGTTTGACTCTATTGCAAGACTTTGAGAGACATCCTTTACATGAAGGGTTATTGACCTGATCATTGGCTGTACTGATATGCTTCATGTTGGCATGAGGGATGGACGTGGCCTCTCCCAAAAACTTGAAGCAAAGGCAGTGTAGAAGTTACATGTGTATTAGTAAATACCAAGTCCTCGGTGTACACAACATAGGCCGACACACTATTTGGTAGTAGATTTAGCACTGGTAATCATGTGTGCTGTGCAGTGTCAATGGATCACCAGCCATTTAATATAAGCTGTGTTACTTTCACACACTACTTATTTCAGTTACACACTTTATAGTGTGTAACTCATGTTCTCTTTCTTTTCCTTTATGGAGACCCGTTGAAGTTCAGGCTGAGTAGGCAGACATGTGCCTGAGCGGGGAAGATCCATTACGACATGGTGTTTACTCCGCACTACCATTACAACAATGGTTTTACAACGCAAGTCGTTACCACGACTTGCGCTGGAGGGCGCTCTAGGCTAAGGAATAGTAGATTTAATATTCCAATACCTTCCCTACTGTACGTAGGCTGGTGTTAGAATAGTAAATCTTACTATTCCTAAGTCCAGCACCCTACCTCGCAAGTCGTGGTAACGACTTGCGTTGTAAAACCAGCGTTGTAATGGTAGTGCGGTGTAAACACCGCGTTGTATTGACATACAACCGCCTGAGCAGAGCATTGTGTGTTAGGTGAACTGTTCATATGACATGGGGATCAGTGTTGAAATGGCTGAAACAAGTGGCTATGGAGAAACAGCACTAGTACATCTTGTTAAGTGTTGCAGCAACAGGGCCTCATGGTAGATGTAGCCATGTCACTCTCTCCTACCCCACACTTGACCAATGGCTACCTACCTGTGAGGTGAACCTCAGTAGTCACATGGCTGACAAGTGAATATGGACAAACAAAACTGGTGCTTCTTGTTAAGTACTGTAGGAACAGGGCCTCATGGTAGGTGGATTCATTTCAATTTCTGTTTGCCACCACTAGCAAAACTGCTTGGTGTTAGCAAAATTATGTTGTGGTGGGCCATTCAATTATACATGTGCACATATTTTGGGTACTGGGAGGATGATTTGATTGGAATGAACTTTCAGACAGCATTCCAACATGTGGTATGTAATGGAGGGTGATACATGTGGACTTTTGTGCAGAATGGATATAGAACAAGGAATGACAAAGAAAATTGTGCAAATCAACGTGGTGTGTGTGATGGTAAAGTGTAGTAAGGGCTGCCTTTTCTTTCAAACAATGTGGTGTCTGTTGCAGTGCTGCAGTGTAATTACAAAGTATCATGGTCGGGCATGGAGTATGTTTTATACTTTGAATTTTAGGTGTGTCCACTTTGGCAATGGCCATCAGTTGTGTAGTATTTTTCAGCATCCAATGTGCACTGTTGAGGTGTTTCACAGCAGCACAGTGGTCTATCGCCATGGTGAAACAGAAGATTTAAGACCACCAGTATAATGGGTTTCTCATAATCTGCTTGGCGGTTGTACCACAGACCTATCAGTGTCGGAATCTGTTAAAATTAAGGTCAATGGACAATCGATATTTGCCCGGCGGTATCGCCTCTTTAACCCACGAAATATTAATCAATGAAGAGGCAGGCGCTGGAGACGGGAAGGCAAGAAACAAGGTTTATTCTCTCCGGAGGAGAACACATCAGTTCAGACAGCAGGTATCGTCATGAGGTGCTCTAACCGCATCTCTGAGGCCTGGCCTCTTATACACAGTAAAATGAATTTTATTGTAGGTAACACAGTCTTGTAATGCTTTGAAGTATAAAAGGACATCCTCTGAATCTCCCCTACAGGCCCGTTCCCACACACATTTACAGTTGAAGTCCCCACCCCGGTCACAATAGGTGATGACTATCGCGCAGCTGGACACTCCGCCGAATCACGGAATGTGTGGGTTTGATCGGATCTCATAGAGTGGGGGCTTTGATCAACTCGGGGGTCCTTTGATGAGGGAAGCTTTCTACTGTACGGGGAGGGGCGAAAAGCAGTATCGGCAGAGCTAGGTGTCGGCCTGGGAACGAGGAAGACAAACGGGCACACAGGAAAGGGGGGTTTGTATCAAAGGGCCTGGGACCATGAAAAGGAATGAAGGGAGGTGTCGCGCTGGGAACAGGATAGGGCCCTGAAGCAGAGCTGCGCTGAAGAGGGGTTTATGACCCCAGGCATGTGAGAGCGGGGGTTGTCAGCATGCGGGCTTTGCGA
Organism: Lissotriton helveticus; assembly: GCF_964261635.1. NCBI lineage: Eukaryota > Metazoa > Chordata > Amphibia > Caudata > Salamandridae > Lissotriton > Lissotriton helveticus. The sequence goes on from NC_136061.1 coordinate 927,329,906, forward strand.
GGGCGAAGGGCTATGATGGGGGCCAGTGGCGTGCAGAGGGTGGTTCTGATCGAGGCACCTAAAATGGCGGGTGCGCACGACAAAGGTGTGGCATCAGGGAAAAAAGGCAAGATGGCGCAGATAATGTTTACCAAACCGTACTAATTTTCCACAGTCCTCCCTTTAACATATCCAAGACATCTTGCTGGCCTATCTCCTATCCATGTCTACTGTGGTGTTCATAAGCAGAAAAGTAGGAACTCAGGTGAAGGAGTCAGAAAACGTTACATTTAGGATCTCTCGTCTTAAGCGGCGGGTTTATCGATAAACTTGTTTGCAGGAAAGTCATAGTAATGCAATATCGGACAAAAACGATTCTGTAGTGAGAGCATGGAGTATATTTCATGGGTACTTATAGTGGTTCGGAATGTGAACTGATAGGTCATTACATATGCAAGTTCTGTTCATATTTGGTTGGAGCATAATCAATACAATGGCGGCTGGGAGAGAAATGAGACATAGTAAAAACAATAATCGTTGTTCGAAGTTAGTGAGTTCTCAGCATTCGTTGTCGTCGTTTGTTGGCACTGTGGAGCACCGGCGGTGGAGCTATGGGTCCAGCTCTATTCTAGATTCCGCGTTGCAGGGCATGACCTTTTCCTCGCTTTCCCGGTCAAAAAAGGTCCTTTTCGCCCGGTGTCCTTTTGAGTCGATTGTCAAAAAGTTCGGGTGGAAGAAGTGCGTCAGTAGTCTTTAGGGTAGGTCGGAGAAAAAAGGGGGATGGAGCAGGGCCAGATCGGAAACAGACCAGGGGGACGGAAAATTCCAGGTAGGCGGGCTCATGACCGAGTTCAGAGAGCGGGGACTTTTCGGCACACGTTGAACATTGAGCAGGGGCATCAGGTCAGCCCTTTCCTCTCATTTTGTCAAAAACAGTGCCTCGTCCTGCAACTCCTTTCTGTCGCGATCTCGCCTTGGCCAATGTCGCAGATGTTCCATGATCTGTAGTCAGGCCACGTGCTCCCACATCCGGTCTCTCTTTCCTCCGACAGCGGTACCCTTAAATGAGTTTGAAAAGACAGTCTTTAGAGAATTGGCAGAGGAAGGTAATCACATAAGTCTATTTCTCTCCCAGCTCCAAGCAAATAAGAAACATCCGTTACATTGGGGTTCACAACCATCATATAAATAATTGATAATGGGCTTGTTGGATTTCCTATAACTTTCCTTCGTAACTATTTCTTTGGTGCTTGTTGGCGTGACATTCATTGTCGTGGTACGAAATCTGGTACCTATTTATCGTATTTTGTGTATTACAGTTACGTCAGTTCTTCTGACAGAGACCCACCTTCCTAGTACGAGCCTTACAAAGCTATACCGTTCTCCAGGGCTTTATATTTTTCGAAAAAAAGTGTAACGTGCTATCACCATGGTCTGATAGGTATCTTTCTGAGGAACGAGCATAGGCTAAACATTTTTCATTTCTATCAATGCGTCCTACCCTTTAGCTAAACATTTTCCTTCACCAGGGTTCATTGTGACAATTCCTTCATTCAGTCTAATCTTAACCTTTGCAGAACATTATTCTAATTCCTACGTAGTCTCTTACAACCTGACTACTTCAAAAAACGGGGGGGGGCTTGCGATAACTATTTGATTCATCCTTGGGGTGACCGGGGTCTTTATAGAAAACAACTAGGAACATAGCAAACTGGGGTGAGGGACACTTTAAAAAACTCTCATCCGGGTCAGCTGATACTAAACTGGGGGCGCTCGGGGATGCTTCGATCACCTTTATTTGTTTGGGCATCGAGATAGTTCGGGACGGGGAAGGTCGCGTTATCTGAGGCATCTTTTTATAACACGGGAGCCGCTGACATGTAGTTCCCTTATTTCGGGTCAGATTAGGGAACCTCAGTCGTCTTACCTGTCCTTTCCCTTATGGCCAAATCTCGGTTTCATCAATTTTTAGCAGAAAGGAGAGGTAGTGACACGGCGTCAGGGTGATTTTTATTTAGGATAAATTTTGAGCAAATACTTGTGGTATTTGGAGCCAATTGGGTGGTGCACTAGGGGCGGCGGTTTGCCAATTTAGGTGCTAGTCGTTCGGAAGAGCAGAGAGAGAGAGAGAGAGAGAGAGAGAGAGAGAGAGAGAGAGAGAGAGAGAGAGAGAGAGAGAGAGAGAGAGAGAGGGAGAGAGAGAGAGAGATGTGCAACAACAGGCTAAATAGTACACGTGTGACATGGGGAGTGGCCGTGCATTAAGATAGGCTATTCAGCGCATTACACAACATAAGACATTACGGGTCTGTGTTAGAATTTTGAAAGCATGCAGTTTGGGATGGACGAGCATTTAGGCCGGGTACAGGGGACATGCATCGAGAAAAAAGGGCACCATTGTGTCGCATTTCTTGCGTTCTCGGTCCTTTAACCAGTTAAGTCAACGCGTCAGTCATACACAAACATCATCTCATAGTTTCAGACATGCGTGACAGGTGTCCATTCACGCAACACGGATTAAGGGTGATCGCTTTCGTCATGTCATAAAATGTATTGGCTCTTTTGGTACAAGAGCAGTTTGTGGGTGTGTTTAGGTGCCACCAGGCAGTGTTAGTCCGCTTCGTGTATCAGACATGGCGAGGCTTCAGATCTTCACCATACCTCGGTTGTGATTCCGATGTGGCCTGCAGGGGGGGGGGGAAAGAGGGGAGGGGAGGGGGACAACATTCGAGCATATCAAAAGCACGGGTACGAAAGTCTTTTACTTACCTCATACTCGTCTTATCTCTTCGGGATAGAATCCCTGGGGTTGTGGTTTCTGGAGCCAAGGGGGGGGGGCAGTGTGTCCTTATAGGCTGTGAGTAGGAAAACGTTAGAGAATCAGAAGCACTTAGCGCGAGGTTTCTAGTTGGTAGGTGTATTTAGCTATCGGGGTCCTTAAATCTCTTTCAACGCTGTGATGTTCTAAGGTTTATCAGCTCTTCGGTCAACTCTGTTCCCTAGTACCTTTGAGTGTCGTATCTTTATAATATTCTATCATTTACATCGTTTCACTTTACCCATCCTTTATATTCCATCTTTTACACCGTTTCGCTTTACCCATCCCCAGAAGTCGAGGTCTTTCTCCATGCGCGAGTCCCTGAGTCAGTCGCATATTTGAGGGCAGGGTATCGTGTCGTAGAGTCGATCCTTCATCCGGGGCTGGGCACCCATCTTCCGATAACCTTAAAAAGAGAACAGAGCAGAGTGCACAGAAAATCTCTCCCGCTGATCCCACATTTTACAAAAAGCATGCAATACCCATTTCATAGTTTGGAAAACCTTTATTTTGCACAATCGTTCAGCATGTTGATATGACAGTATGATCTCGGTTTGGCCGGACACGGCAATGGCTAAAGTGCGTACAGTGGGGGGCTGTTTTGTAGGATTAAAAACATGTTAAAAAGGTTTATTCATTCATTTGCAGGGAACAAAAACGTCTATCAAATAGTTGAGGGATCAAGGGGCATTCATTTCGTAGTTGGAAGCACAGTTGGACTAGTTGCAATCAAATTTCCTATAGGTATACTATGGGTGTGTGTGATAAGCGAGGTTACATGATAATATCATCATGAATCGTACATTGAAAAAAAACAGTTTTCACGGGGCCCTTCTACATGTTCGTCGAGTGAACCCTCCCTCTTTTTCGTCAAGTGTACAAAGGATCATATACATATTTCAGAACATCGAGTCCTTTTAGCTAAAAAAACACCACGAGGTGTTCGTAAGTTCCTATTGATACCGGCGCCATTTTGGGCGGGGCCGGGTTAGTCCGGAAGTAGCGTCAGGGAAAAATGTTTCCTACAACCGGCAGTTGGACCAGAGTCCTTTTCGGCAGTTCGAGAATTCATGCTAACAGAAGGAGTGGCTATGTCATGCTTATTTCGTTAGCGATCAAGGCAGTTGTTCCTCACCGGAAGCCTGTAGGAGCCGAGGGCTCCTGGGACTTTTGTAGAATCTTCAAAGCTGTGGAGATGCTGTCGGAGGTGGGGGCTCGTGCCCCGGTGGACAAGCGTCCGAGTTACATTGCTGGTCAAAGTTACTCTAGCGGCCTAGACCCGCCTTCCAGGGGGCCCAGACGCCATTTTGCGGCCCTGCAGCAGCCGCCCTTTGTCCAGTTTGCAAGAGTGGAGGAGACCTTTTGGAGTGAAAGAAAAAGGAACTCTGTGTTGTAGGAGCAGGACATTCGGCTAGGGTGCAGCTGTGGCGCCCCCACCTGGGGGGGCGAGGGAGACTCGTTCGCGCCGTCCCCCTCTCCCGGTGCACTCCATGCCTCTCTCTTTCATGGGCATGCACGATGGCCTCTCCACATCCCGTGCTCCACAAGTCCCATGCCCAGTGCTGCGGAAGTATTGGCACCCTGCGGCGCACGTTCGGTGCTGCACAAGTATCGGTGCAGCCATTGCATGTTCGGTGCTGCGCAAGTATTGGCACCGCTGCATGTTCGGTGCTGCGCAGGTATTGGCGCCGCCCGGCTGGAGGATTTCGGCGCCGGGCTGGGGGCTGGGAAGCCTCCTACCTGTGGAGGTGGGAGAGGCTCGTCCGCGTCGCCTCTCCCTCCCAGCCCGCCCAGGAGCAATTCCAGTGGAGGTACTTGTGATGGCCGGACTGGGGCTGGGAAGCCTCCTACCTGTGGAGGTGGGAGAGGCTCGTCCGCGTCGCCTCTCCCTCCCAGCCCAACCTCCAGAGTTGTCGCGGCCATTATTCAAGAAAGAAGTGGCGCCTGGCGTGTTGCTGCTGCCATGACGGAGGAGAAAAGAAAGAAGTGGCGCCTGGCGTGTTGCTGCTGCCATTACGGAGGAGAAAAGGAAAAATGTCCCGTCCGTCTCTGGGCCGGGCTTCCGGTGGATGTCGGCCGGACGCCCCTTGCTCTGGCCCCATGAACGGGTTTCTTGGCTTATCGGCTGCAGCCGGATCCAGTTGGCCCCAGTCCCTGGCCATTGGTGGCCGGACTGGGAGGGCATGTGGCGGGACTACCTGAAACTCTCAAGGGCCACCGCGGCCGGGTCCCGCTGGCCCCTGTCTCTCCTCCGGCTCCACCCTATGTTACGATTTCCTGGCCGATTGTTGGCAGCAGGACCCGCCTTATATGGGTTGCTGCCGGCTGGGCGTAGCCGCAACCCTGCCCCACCTTGGAAGTTTCCAGAGTGGGGGGATGTTCTGCTGACTTTCATTTTCTACAGTTTACCGTTCTTGTTTCTAACGTTTCTTGTTGTTATGTTAAAATAAAAGTTCATGTTCATCAGTGGCTTACTGATTTCGATCTCCCATTCCTTTCTTTCCAGGTTGTTTCATGCTAAGGCTTCTGTTTAGTCAAGTTAAGTAACACGGAAACACAGGCAGAGGGATGACATAGATTCATGCATCACGTACACACAAACTCAGACGGGGAGACACGTAGATTCATGCATCACGTACACACAAACTCAGACGGGGAGACAGTACAAGCATTATATACAAAGACCCAAGACAAACATAAAACAGTTATTGGCCATAATTATCTATTTCTATATGCTGCGCATACTTATTGTTCTGAGTTCTTTTTACCTGTTTCTTATCTTTAATGGAGTGTATACTAATCTGTCCGAGACCACTCTGTGTATTGCTTCTATAAGTTATCCGAAAAGGGTGGCCTTTTTCTTTTGTGTTAGGGAACAGTAGCGGTAGTACGGGGTTCGTCACCTGGTAACTCAGAGCTAGGCTGGGTTTCTCATCTTAACATTGTTCGATCTATGAGGACTCGAACATGTCGCTGAAATCGGCCTGGCGAAATCTGTGCCATTGGGCATAATCGAACGTGGTGGTTCTATCTGGCCTGTCCATGTCAGTCTGATTCATCTTTGTCTCGCGCCTTTTCCCTTTCTGCCGGCCTGTTATTCCTGTCGGCCCTCTGCTCCTACTCACGTTCAGTAGAGTCGGGCATTGGGCTTTCCAGTGCCCGGCATATCTACAAAAAGCACATTGGTTTTGCCCTAAGTCTGCCCGTCCTGTGCGTAGTGTCGGGGGATTACTTTCGGGACGTTGTGTCCTGGGGTCGTCCTGTTGATATATTCCTTTACCTGCTCTGTCCTCGTCTCTTTTCTTTCGTTGCATTGCTTCTTTGCGCCACATACCGAGGCAGTCGAGCATAATAGGCGTTGTCTTATTATCACGAAGGGCTATTTCTAACGTTTCTATTTTATCAAGATCGAAGGATCCTATCAGTGGCCACTGTTGCTCTTGATTTTCTTTGGTATACCTGTGCCATAGTTTACTATAGGCTATGGTAACTAATCCATAGCTTATGAACATGTCTTTATTAGGGGTGCCTTCCAGCGGAGCTAGATGATCCACCTCTAATAAACGGTCCGGGCTGAACCAACTATCAACCAGTGGGGAGAAGACAGACATGACAGCTCGTGATGAGGACAAAAAGTCAGCACTGCCTATCTTATCACTGTGTGCAAAGACTAGACAGAATATTTCTATTCTACGTTGTTTGCAGGCAGTGAATACCTCATGAACCAATAACAAAACAATAAATAAATGATCAGTGGGGAGAATAAGTAGATCCGCAAAGGTCTGCGTCCTCTACCTTTTCACTATCTGCAAAGGGGAACCTGTTCTTTCCTGTTTGTAGACAGAGAATCTCCAGAAAACAATCTGTGAACGGTAGCTCGGGGTCAAAAAACCAGTTGATCAGTGTGGGAGAGGGAATCTCCCGAAAACCGTTAATAAATAATCAATTCAGTGGGGGAGAAAAATAGGCACGACGGCTGCATTACCTATCCTTCACTGTTTGCAAAGGGAAAGAGCCTACTATTTCTCCGTGTGCAGACAGTGAATCTCCAAATTAGTCAAAAAGAGTAATACTAGTATTTTCTGAACAATTAAACAATTATTTCGCAGTTCGTCGTGTTTACACGACCTTACCCGGACCGTATGGACAGTTTCTTGTCTTCCGAATCCAGCGCCCGATCGTCCTCTTTTCCTCGTATTCCTCGCAGCACTCCTGATGGTTCCCAGTCAGGACCGTAGATCACTCGAGAGAGGTCTGTTCGGAACTAGTGAAGTTCGGATGATCGGCTGCCAGACGAGGGTCTATTGGGCAAGAGCTCTCCCGATCGTTGCAGTCGTTCACTCTGTCGTCAGGACCTCTCCCACTGGATCCACGAGTCGCTGATGGGCCCCACGCTTGGGACGCCAATTGTTAAAATTAAGGTCAATGGACAATCGATATTTGCCCGGCGGTATCGCCTCTTTAACCCACGAAATATTAATCAATGAAGAGGCAGGCGCTGGAGACGGGAAGGCAAGAAACAAGGTTTATTCTCTCCGGAGGAGAACACATCAGTTCAGACAGCAGGTATCGTCATGAGGTGCTCTAAGCGCATCTCTGAGGCATGGCCTCTTATACACAGTAAAATGAATTTTATTGTAGGTAACACAGTCTTGTAATGCTTTGAAGTATAAAAGGACATCCTCTGAATCTCCCCTACAGGCCCGTTCCCACACACATTTACAGTTGAAGTCCCCACCCCGGTCACAATAGGTGATGACTATCGCTCAGCTGGACACTCCGCCGAATCACGGAATGTGGGGGTTTGATCGGATCTCATAGGGTGGGGGCTTTGATCAACTCGGGGGTCCTTTGATGAGGGAAGCTTTCTACTGTACGGGGAGGGGCGAAAAGCAGTATCGGCAGAGCTAGGTGTCGGCCTGGGAACGAGGAAGACAAACGGGCACACAGGAAAGGGGGGTTTGTATCAAAGGGCCTGGGACCATGAAAAGGAATGAAGGGAGGTGTCGCGCTGGGAACAGGATAGGGCCCTGAAGCAGAGCTGCGCTGAAGAGGGGTTTATGACCCCAGGCATGTGAGAGCGGGGGTTGTCAGCATGCGGGCTTTGCGAGGGCGAAGGGCTATGATGGGGGCCAGTGGCGTGCAGAGGGTGGTTCTGATCGAGGCACCTAAAATGGCGGGTGCGCACGACAAAGGTGTGGCATCAGGGAAAAAAGGCAAGATGGCGCAGATAATGTTTACCAAACCGTACTAATTTTCCACAAATCCCTATCAGCAAGTTTTCCTGATATTTTCGGGAGTAGAGTAGTGAGAGGTTCATTGTTCCATCTTGGAGTGCATTTTCACATATATACCAGTAAAACATGAAATAGTAAGGTGTTGGCGTTTATAGGTATCACATTATCCATAGAAATTGACTCTTTCTTTAACTAAAGCACAAGAACCAGCTACTGAAATTCCAAATATGTTTTAATTGGGAAGGAATGTGTTCCATAAAGCTGTTTACAGTTTACAATGACTTGGTCTCAAGCTAGACCAGGAGAACCACTGTGTTTAACACATCCAGAAAAATGAGTGTGCTTCATGGGAAAGGCTAGGGAGAGGTGATGGTGGCCGCCACCAACATGGGTGGTGGGCGGGAGGAGGGAATGCGGGAGGGGGACCCCGGCAGGGGGGGTGTTAAAATATATGTCTAAAAAACACACCTAAAGCTGACAGCCGCATTTCCCCGTCACATCATGCTCTCTCTCTGTTTTTCCCGGTCCCGGCAGCCTCTGGGCAGACTCCCATCCAATCCTCCTAGGAGAGCAGCGCGGGGGTTGGCCTGAGCGGGCTGAAAAGGTGGTCTGCTCAGACCAGGAAGTCTGTGGCTGGAGAAACCTAAGTGCACATGTGTATTTTGGTCGGCCTTAGATAGCCTGCCAAACACTTATGTGCACTTAGGTGCACATAGCACTCCTCCCCCCATGACCCTCGATGCACAAGTTGGCTCAGAGCCGGCAGATAAAAAATAATATTATGCTAGAGCATTGTTTTATTTTTCATTTGCTGCCTCTAAGCCAGGCAGTTGGGTGACGCTCCTCCGCCATTGCGTAGGACCCGCCCCTGGGGAGAGGCCCAGATGGTAAAGGAATTTCTTTTCTCTCTTTTTTTCATGTAAAGAAATACATCGATTAGTTAGACTTTGACATGAAGGAGTTGTGGTAAGCTATAGGGAGGGTCACTGACAATTACCACTGCGATCGTGGGAAAAACATAGTTTAATTATGGTGAAGATTAAATAATTCAGAGTCGTCACTGTTCGATCTTTTGGATAATGCACCCCAAAACTTTTAGACATAGTCAGATCAAATACTGGCAGCCAGAAATAGTTTAAATCTTTACAATGTTCAACAGTTGCAAGACGCATTGGTCCTCTGCAGTTGTGATAAAACTAAGAAGTAGCTTTATTATTTTTTTACGGATTGCACCGACATTTGCATGGCGCAATACGATGCAAAGCATAGGCTTTTTTTAACTTTTTATATATCATTTTTAATTTTGTTTGTACCAATGCAGCACTTGGCATGATCTCTGCCAACGCAGTTCACAGATCTGTAGTTAACGTTATTGTTGCTTGCATAGACCTCATTTACCATGGATTTTAAGAGCCACCAAGTGCCACACAAAACTGAATTGTTATCAGCTAGTGCCCAGGAAATCCTTCTGCCCATTTGCTGGTGAGTTTTTTTATTTCTCCCTCTCCACGCAGCCCAAATATATTTGAGTACTAGGTAGTGCAGGGATGGAGGAGAGGATTAAGCAAATAACCAATAAGCTTGAAAATGTTGAAAGTGAAGTTAAAAAAATGGGGGTTCAACCACTTTGTCCTCCAGTATCTATAAGGTCAAGCGAAGAGAAAGTGCACAGCTTTTGTCGTTAGAATAGAATGTCAAATGGTTCGTTTAAATCGCTAGTGGAGGATACCTAAGTTAAATTGAACGTACTGTGTTCGAAGTTCTGCTGGGGTGGATAGATTAAGCTATTGCCTATAACTCACAAAAGGCTTACTTTTCAAATAAAAGGTATTTTGTGCATGTGAGTTAACCTGTGTCAACATCCAGTCTTTCTAACTACTGCTTATAAATCAACTAGAAATTACATTAATTAATTCTGACTAGTTCATCATTTCTCTGCAGCCTATCTCATACAATGTTGCCTGGCACAGAAGTTGTGTCAATCCATCAACTATAGTATTCTTAGAACTAGATTTCCATATTCGAATTACTCTGCATGGAGCACAAACCTAGCTATCGAGAAGCGAAGCGCCATAGAGCATAGAAAATTATTCACAAAAAATTGTTTGCCAAACACGTAGTAGCCAGCGGAGGTGGATTTTATCTGAGTGGTATGTGGGTGATGAAGGGGAGTTGGGAATGCCCTATTAGTTATTGCAAAAATAATATTAAAGTGTTCTTTAAATACTACTGGAAGCCAAAGGAGCAAAAAGAAGGAACCACACTCCAACAGGAATAAAAATATTGTCCAAGTGACATATAATAAAGACTCATTGTAAGGGCCATCTAAAGAAAATATGAAAGTGTCGACAGAGGTTCCTAGTGAGATATGGGTCTGGGTTGAGTGGACTTCTCTAGGAACCAAGAAACTGGGGGGCATATTATCAAGGACCGGTGTTAAAATTATCGCCGTTTTATCGTCAGGAAACTGCATATAAATCGGCGATAACGGGCTTGATAATACGCCCTTGTTAATTCCCTTAGAAGCCCATGCTCTGATGTGCTTCTATGGGAATTAACAAGGACGTATTATCAAACCCATTATTGCTGTTTTATTGGCAGTTTCCTGCCGATAAAACAGCGATGATTTTAACACCGGTCCTTGATAATATGCCCCATAGGGCCTCTTGCTAAGAGTTGTTCACAAAGCATATAACCAACATTTACACCTCTCTTTGGCTGCCATAACCAAGGAAACTGACTGTTGCCTGAAGACCCTTGGCAAACTTAAGTAAACTCAGTACACGGATGCCTGTATGGGGGAATTGGAGTGCCGTATATTGGCCTGGTGCTTATTATTGCAAATCTGAGCTCTTAACATATCCCAACTGTTAGGCCTGGCATTCTTGGCGTGGTTTCTTCTGTCTTTTTGCCTTAGGACCTCCTGGTTTGCTGACTTTATCATCATCAAGTCACTTTATTTCGGTTCTCAAAAAACCATGAAAGTATATAGAAGATGTACATAAAGCATAAAAACATAAAAGATTAAAATAATCCTTGTAAAGTACATACGTTCAGATGTAATAAAAACATAGTGCACCAAAATAGTCCAATACAATGTACACGCAGCTGGCATTGGAATAAGGCACAATACAACTGATAACATGCTAAGCCCAAGCAGACACCCCCATAATAAATCAGTTCCTGGTAGGGCAAAAACCACTAAAGGAGTCCTAAGAATTGGGCTTAAATGGGGCCCGCTTTGCTGGCTGGGAATTATATGACAGGGATCACTAAAAATATCATCATCATAAAATCTTTATTTCGGGTGAGGGCCTTAGAAGTACATAAAGACATATTATAAAACAAAACACTAAAATTATGCAAGCATATACCAGAAAAACAGTAAAACCTATTTAATACAATACCATAAAAGAATACGAATTAAAATCTGTGCAGCCAAAATATTTCATAAGCTCAATAAGAGAATCTTGGAGTTGTACAAATACAGACTTAGTCCATATGTTCACAAAGAGCGAGTGCAAGAGGGAAGCGAGAACTCTAGGGGGACTCTAAAGTTTCTTGGTGTAAACCAATACATCTTATCAATGGATTCACAAAATGCAGGTGCATAAAAGGGAAGGAAGCCTCAAAAAGAGCCTAAGAATTCTTAATGGGCATATATGGTCTTGGGCTACAGCGACTTAGGGTACTAATAAAGCGGGGGAGCAGGGTCACTAGGAACTTCCTGCACTACAGTGATATCAGGTCCCACAATAGACTTGAGATACATGCGCCTAGTCCTCTCCATCACCAGAAGATATCGAAAGACAGCAAAGACAATGCTTTGTCTTCTGTCATATCTCAAAATGCGGAGTGCCTCAACATGTTTTCTCAACCCTAATATTCGGCATATTGGGAAAATCTATTTTTTCCTCCCCTTAACATAAGCAGAACAAAAAACATAACAAGTGTTCCACAGTTTCCTCACTAGCACTGCAGGCGGGACTTTCCCATGCTATTTTGTTCCTGAGAAGGACTCAAGCCTGAGGTGAAGGAAAACAGGGGGAGGGTGCCTTAATGAAACTGATGATAAAGTTTCCTGGCTCCCCAAGGTTCAATCTCGTCACGGAACCTCTCCTCCTTAAACTCATTCTTCACCACAAGGAAGAAGGTTGAAAGACTGCATTATACCCAATTTATGTTGCCCATATATTGCTTTAATAGTATTCGTGCTGATGGATGCAGCTGTTATCAGATCTTCCCACAATGACCCAATTCCCAATTTTCTCAGTGTGTCCCTCATATACCTTACCCACTGAATTTTACCAGAACCTGACAGCCCCAGAATCTCCTCCAACCCCAGCCAATATGTTTCAAGCTCAGTAGTTGCCCATAGCCTCCGCCAATAGTTGATTGGTCTCAACCTTATCCCTTCTGAAATTGGCCAGATGCCCGTAGTCAGCCTAAGGGGGAGTAAAGGGGTCATAACAGGAAGGCCTGTCTTCTGACGCAGAAATCATATAGAGTAAGTGCCACCACATCCTTCTGCCCCCACAACTCCACCCCAAAGAGGGCAGCCCCTAATGACCTGTTGTGTATAAATTTGCAGTGCCAGTAATTGGACAAAATCAGGAACTGCTCTGCACTTTTATCAACCCTCCAGTTTGTTGTTCACGTTGTAGTCTGCACCTTTCGATATGGCATTGCCATTCCACTTGCTCATTGAAGAATAGTCCTAGATATTCAAAACTTTGCACTCTCCAGTGTTAAGCCTTTAAGCCTTGGGTTAGATCTAGTAATGGAACAGGGGTTAAGAACCATGTACTTTGTCTTCAAGACATTAATTTCCAGTCCCCTCTTGTCCCAAAAGTTATACATTCTATCTAAAACCCTCTGTAGCCCCATGGGCGGTTTGGATATTAATAGAATATCGTCTGCGAACATCAGGAGTGGGAACCCTGATGCCTGTAAGACTAAGAGAATCACCCTCACACCATTCAGATGATCAATCAGGTCATTGACATAAATAGTAAAGAGGGTAGGGGCTTAAACAAAGCTCTTTCTTACCCCTCTTGTAAAAGGAAAACTGTCTGTCAACTCGCCTAAATGACCATAACGTACCTGGGCATAATTAGATGGAGTCTCATAATATTGGCTAGCCTTGTTTGGTGAGCTTGTACCTTGGGATCGGGTCAGATGCTGGCGAAGGTAAAAAAATACTACAAACAACCTCCCGCCACCAGGACCACCATCTTCCAAAAAAGCATTTGGAGGCAAATTACCTGGTCCTAGGTGCACATGCTGTCCCTAAAACCAGCCTGTGGGGGGAGAGCACTTTCTCAGTGGCTAGCCAATCATGAAGAAATCTTCAAGAATGCTAGATCTCCTTTAAAGTGCATTGCTCAGCATGATAAATGAACACAACAGGGCCCCAGCTGAGGCTACTGATTTCTCCACACTGTTATCACCTTTCAGTTCCATTACTGTTTATTATATTTGTTATAAGTTTTTATGGCAATAGGGAAGAAAGTTACATTTTGTTATATGTGGGATAAGGCATTTATTAAGAGGATGTGTTGTGAATAATTATGACATAATTTGTAGGCAAGGCAGAAAACCGAGACCACAGGTGTTGGAGTCCAGTGTTCTCTATGTGGAAAAGTCGGAACGCCATCTCATGTTTTTGTTCTTTTCTGATGGAGGGTATACCTTCTTTTCCCTTCTTATAGGAGAAAGCTCCATTGAGTCGATGTTTTCATATCCTCTGTCACTGCTCGCACAAGGAAACCCCTACCATGTCAACAACTGTCTATATTCGTACCGGATTCATCATTTGATGTCCCTATTGCCAGTTCCTCTTGCTTGGCATTCCCTTACCCTTAGTCTGTGATCCCATCTATTAACCTAGAAGCCACTCACTCCCTTGTTTTAAGATGAAATCAATCCAGAAATGATGATTAAAAGAGTTTATTATGCTCACAGCATCAACCCCTGACCAACAGCCACCTCTCCTTCCAACTGCTCGACTGCTGTCCCCCAATGGACCCCTCACCTACATTCTACATTCTAGATTCTCTCACAGGAGCTAGAGCAGGGAGCACGTGGCAGTGTCCCTACACAGCAATTACATAGATGATGACATAACACCTTGCCTGTCTTTCCCATGTACATTGCAGCAGCATTTTGACATGGATGTATGACGGTACAACGCGTACCGCCACAACGCATCCCTTTACCACGCATCCCTTACAACGCAAGTCGTAACCACGACTTGCGTTGGGGGTGCGGATTTCGAATAGTTTAATTTACTATTCTAACACCAGTCCCCGTGGACCCTAGGGAAGGTGTTGGGATAGTAAATTAACTATTTTTAATCCTTTAGCGCCCTCCAGCGCAAGTCGTGGTAACGACTTGCGTTGTAAGGGATGCGTGCTAAAGGTACTGCGTTGTGAAAACATCGTGGTAAACGATGTTTACCTTTGACATGCCCCTCATAAGTGCAGCCGTCCGACGGCCCTGCCTGCTTTGCTATTTTTTTAAATAGAGTGCCAGCAGAAAAACACCAATACTTCGCTGGTTTTAAGTTCAAAAAGAAGTTTAGTGAGAGAATTCAAAATGACAATACAAGGGACAATGAAACAACAAATAATCACATAAGTTAAACTAACATTTAAGAAAACAAATAATTAGATTTATGATTCAGTTTAACAAAAGTTAAGATAAAAAATGACAAGGGTATGCATGTTGATTGGTGCAAATAAAAGAAGACTACAGTTCATATAAAAAAATCATGATACAGAATGCAAAGTAATCAGTTAATATAATAACAGCATAAGGAAAGTCAAGGAGGTTTAGAAACTTCTTGTTGCACTGGAGTTGGGGGGAAAGATCGTCTAGCACTAGCATCAATGAACAATGTGAAAGGTAACCCTAAATTCAAACGTTTCGCTGCCATGTGGATGGGGTGCACAAAAGTTGTATCTAATCTATGGTTATAACATATAGCGTACACCATGCCTCATAAGATAACTTGGTAAAATCTTTAAAATTTTGAGTTATTTGTTGAAAGGCAACTGCTAATAATATGTCTATTATCTTTGTGTTAGAATCATAATCTGTCCAGATAGGAGATAAGCTTCCCCATAACACATGGGAAATAGAGAAAGGGCAACTGGATTAAAAAAAATGTTGAATTTGAGGTGGGCATGTGAAAAGTAAGTGATACAGATCTGCACTTGGAGAGGAGCATGTCCAACAGGCATGAGAGAGCTTGGTGTGTCTTGCCTTTAAAGTAACTGGGGCTAATAAAAGTCTATTGTATATGAAGAAAAGTGTCTGTATGGTGTTCGCAGCTCTAGAGGATTTCCTAACTTTAGTCCATATTTTCTTCCATAACTCCGTGGGCCAGCAAACCTCCAAATCTTTTCCCAAGGAAGCTCCAATTTATTTTTTTCCTGTGTACTACACAAAGTGTGTAAGTAATTGTAAATAGCTGAGGCTTAAGGGTCAGCGCGTAGAATGATATGTAGCTTGTTAGCCAAAGAGCGGGGGGAGGGGGGATCAGTGGAAGAGGTTGGGAGTATGCATTGTGCTTGAGCATCTAAACTGGCTTGCTTCAGAAGGAGATATTTAGGTTGGAACGAGGAAGGTAGATCAAAGAGTCTACTAGCTTGCAAAAAGGCCATATTCTTATCCTGTACACATAGTTGATGTATCCAGATTAAGCCTTTCTACCTCCAGGTTTTCCAATATAAAGGCCAACCACGAATCAATATTATGTTGTTGTGCCATATCGTGGATCGGGAAAAAGAAGGCCAATCCGTGGGGTTTGACGCAGAATTAGGTTTAAAAATTTTTGATGTGTGCTTAAGTAAGGGAGTAGATAAAGATGGTGGTTGACGAGAAAACGACAAATATTCTTGGAAGGAGTAAGGAGATATAAAAGATTTCTCCAGTTCAGCCCAAAGAGGGTAATCTGCATGGGTTTCAGAAAGCCATCTCGGCGCTTGCCGGAGTAAAAAGGATTTGTGATATGTGGGGAAATCAGGGAAATTAACACCACCCTCTTATTTTGGAAGAGTTAATTTTGATAGAGATATGCGTGATTTTTTATTACTCCATAGAAAAGAGGATAATATAGAATTAAGGGCCAGTTGTAGGTAGCCCAATACCGGTCGGTAACGGCCGAAATTACCGAATTTCGGCCGTTACCGACCAGTATTAGGCATCTGAGATGTAGGGGCCAAATTTAAGGATTCGGAATTTACCGAATCAGTAATTTAAGGAATCAGTAAATTACCGAATTCTTAAAATACCAATTTGGTAAATTACAGAATCCTTAATGTAGAGAGCACTCAAGTGAGTGCATTTGTCATTTAAGGATTCGTTATTTACTGCCAACTACAAGTTGGTGGTAAATACCGAATACCATTAAAAAAGCAATTATTCACTTTTTTTAGAGTGCCATGTGGCAGACATACATGCCCTTAGGGCATGTACTTAGGGCATGTATGTGTTCCACATGTGCCCCCATGCACTATTCAGGGGTGCAACATGGTGTCAATGTGACACCCTGCCACCCTTGTAAATGGTCCCCCTATTACCAATTCGGTAAATCCAGAATCGGTAAATACTAATACGGTATTTACAGAATCGGTAATTCCGAATATAACCTATTCGGTAAAATGTACCGAATCTTTATCTACATCCCATTTACCGATTCTGAAATACAGAATTGGTAAAATTCGGTATTTTAGAATCGGTAAATGGGAATTGCCTACATCTGGCCCTATATCTGTTAAAAATTTTCAAGGCAATAGATATTGGTATGTTGGAAATTGTATATAAAATAATGGGAGAAATCATCATCATTATGGTATCTAAACGACCCCACCAAGATAAGTATAGAGGGTGCCACCTAGTGGTTAAAGAGGATATTCTCTGTATACAATTTTCCATACAACAGGAGACAGTGCCTGAAATAGAAGGAGTAAATTGCAAACCTAAATATTTAATGCTTATGGTGCTCCATGTGAAGCTTGAGATAGGGAAATCGGCTTTGAAAGTATATTTTGTTAAAGGTAAGATTTCGCACTTATCTTTATTTAGATTATGTTCGGAAACTGCTGCAAAAATGTAAATGCAAATGTAAATCCACTATTTGTAAAGCGCACAGCTACCTGTAGGCATCCCGGCGCTGTGGGCTGTCGGGAAGTTTAAGCAAGCTATTGCCCAGAGTCACATGGTGCTGGGCTGACCTACTGCCGGTGCCGGGGATTGAACCGTGACCCCCAGTGTCCAGCGTCAGTCGCCCTGGGCCATGTATATCTTTGTTCTGATGAATCCTTGATAAAAAAGGTTCCAGTGCTAAATTGAAAAGGAACGGGGACAATGGGCATCCCTGTTGAACACCTCTACCTAAATTAAAATAAGAAGATGTGCTTCCATTTGCACAGACTGCCACTCATGGGTAAGAGTACATTGATATTAAGGAGATAATTCTAGGACCAAAGCCAAACCATTTAAGTGTGCAGAAAAAATATGGCCATTCCACTCTATCACACGCTTTCTCTGTGTCTAATGCTATTGCTGCCAAGGGATGTGAAACATGGGGGTATTTGGATAAGATGTCAAAAAATAAACGAGTATTGCCTGTAATAAGGTGACCTTTAACAAAACCAGCTTGTTCCATTCCTGATAGATCAGGTAAATAGGATTCCAGGCGCATGGCCAGGGTCTTTGAAAAAATGTTATAGTCAAGGGAAATGGGTCAAGAATTTTTACAATATCTTAAGTCTTCCACCTCCTTAGGAATGAGACAAATTAGGGCATCCGAAAAAGAGCCAAGGGATTCGCCTGAGGACAAAAATTAGTCTAGAAGGTTATGTAGTGTTGGAATTAGCAAATGTGCGAAGTGTGTGAAAAACTCAATAGTGAAACCATCTGGTCCTGGGGGTTTGTCTCTCTTAAGTGTCTGTAATGCATCAATGAGTTCCTATTGTGAGAGGTCAGATTCCAAGAGTGTAAAATCTGGTTGAGTGTCCAGAGGTTGTTGAATATCAGATACAAATTGAGAGATGTGATGTTCTGAAGGGGGATTTTCTGATCTGTATAATGTCTTATAGAATTGGAGAAATTCATTTAAAATATCAGTATCCTTAAATTTCAGAGTTTGATTGTTATCCCTAATGGACTCTATGTTAAGTTTGTTCTGTTTAACTTTCAAATAGTTGGCTAGGACTTTCCCGGCTTTATTCTGATCTCTATAGAATTTTGAACTAGATTTTAATAAAAATGTTGAAGTATTGTTTGTGGACTCCTTATTAATCTGAAGTTTGATTTTTATAAGTTCTGATAAACAATTTTTTGACTTGGAAGAGTAGTAGGAATTCTCCAATCTCTGTATCTCGTTTAGGAGGGTTGTGGTAAGTTCTTTGGATTTTCTACGTTTTTAGAAACATAGCCAATAACAAAGTTTCTAGCTGCTGCTCTGAAAGCATCTCACACCACGTGAAGGGGTAAAGTTTCAGATAGATTAAATAAAAAATATTATTAAAAAGGAAACAAAAGAGGAAGTGAAAGTTGAATCCAAAAGAAGAGCATTGTTCAAACGCCATTTCTGAGGTGAGTTAGGTTTCTGTAAAACATCTAGCTGAATGATATTGGGAGCATGGTCAGAAATTAGAATAGATCCAATGTCTGCCTCCATTAGTGACTGAGAAATATTGTGAGAGATAAAAAAAGAATTTATTCTTGATTGGGTGTGATGAGCCGGAGAGTAATAAGTGTACTCCCTTAAGGTTGGGTTACAGAGTCTCCAGGCATCTATAAGTTTGTATTGTTTAATAGCGTGTATGAAAAGTTTGTGTGCTTTATGAGGGACAATAGGGGTCTCTGAATTACGGTGTAGAAAAGGATCAAAAACTTGATTGCAATCACCTGTAAGAATAAAGTTGTCCTCGATACAGTTTGCAATCTGTTGCACCAGGGACATCCAAAAAAAGGAATCTCCAGCGGTGGGTGCATAAATATTAAGTAAAGAGATCTGAGCACTTCCCAACATCAATTTAGTAAAGAACCATCTACCATTTTCATCAGAATACTGTAATAACAATTAAACAGGAAGTTATTTATGACAAAGAGTTAAGAGTCCATTACATTTGCCATCTCCTGGCTAATAAAAGACCTCCCCTACCAAGCCTCTCTTTAACTTTAATGATTCTTCTGCCGTTTAGTGAGATTCTTGCAAACAGGCTATATCTGCCCCCAATTTAGCTAAATGAGTTAACACCCTTTGCCTTTTAATAGGCAAATGTACACCTCTGACATTCCATGAGATACATTTTAAGGACAAGAGACTAACATGGAAATAAGTAAAAGGGACCAATCATAGCAAGGCATCAAACAATGGAGAGCATACCAAAAGACAAACCAACCATACACAAAATGGATCAAAGAAACTAAGGAGAAAGAGAGAAAAGAAGAAGAATACAAGTGTAAATACATCAATAGAAGGATAAGAAAATGACATAGAAGAATGAGCATAAAGATAACAAGAGAGTAGAACAAGCAATTGGATTGTAGATTACAGAAAGCATTGCAGTGAACAAAAATAGCTATGGGAGTTGTAAATGAATGCAAGATAGATAAAATTGTGATGAAAAGAAAATTACATAGAAAAGAGAAAAAGAAAAAAGAAAAAAAACATACCTACGAGTAATCCAAAACATATGAAGGGTGGGGGGATGAGGCCACATGGAACAATGACATGTCCAGACTTCAAGAGGGAAGACAAGGGGGACCGCAGAACACACGACGGGTACAAAGGGTGGATCATACGATAACAGGGTGGACCCTGTGAGGAAAGAAGAAGAAGGTTAATAGTATTTAGTGCAATTTAATAACCAGCAACAGAGAATTATAATGCAAGGTAAATTTCCTGGGTAAGTTAACAATTAATGAAACTTGCAAAACAACAGGGTTAAGAACTTATTTTCCCAACAAAGAAGAATCCATTGTGTCTGCACTATGTGAATCAAGAAAGCTTGTAAGTCTTTCAAGATCATCATATGTGGTAGTCTTGTTGTTGAGAGTCACCTTGAAAAGGCATGGGTGAAAAAGGCCATACCGTACCCCCATGTATTGAAGGGTTGGCCTCGTCGCCAGAAATTCGTTAGTCTGTCAGCAGTAGATTTAGCATAGTCATGTGAGAAGAACAAAGAGCTACCCAACCATGTAATGCGGTTGATGGTCCATGTATTCTAGGAAGTACATGATGACTCCTCTTGGCTTTCTTATGTTAGAAGAAGAGGCAGCAGATTCAGGACCTAATCTGTGAGCTTGATGAATATTAAGTATGGTACCTTCAGGCAGATGGAGAATTTTTGGAAGAATGGATTTGAAGAACGTGATTGGGTGCGAACCTTCTGAACCTTCAGGCAAACCATATATATGAAGATTATTTGGTCTATTTCTGTTTTCCAAATGTTCAACCTGCCTCTGAAGCAATAACACTTGAGAATGAAGAGATACCACCTTGCTACTTGATGAGCTCAAAGATTCAATGTTTTGTTCAACTGTAGTAATTCTTTTCTCCATTCGTGACCATCTATCAGTTAAGATTTGTTTTTTAGAATTTGTCTCTTCAACAATAGGACGTAAGGCTCTAATTTTTTCTTCTAAAAGGTCCCTGGAGACTGGCGAGGGTTGTTTGTGGGGTGAAAGGGGGCCCTTTTTCAGCCTTTTACTGGGCTCTTTGTTAGCACCTGAGGATGCATTATTTGTTGGTAACTGGGAGTTTTTTGGTAATGACAGCGTTGTATCCTCCATTGTGTTGGAAAATAAGTTAAAGCTTGCATGTGTTATACAAACATGTGATAGGGGTTTCACCTGAGAACTGTCTTTAGTTGTGTTGCTCATCTACCAAGGAATGTGTGAGAATATGCGTGTATTCCTTCAAAGAAGAGAGCTGGTCAACTTGCACTGACTTTGACGTGTATAAAGAAAGACACTTGAAAATTCCGGAGATCAAGTGAACATGAGACGGTAAGTCAGTCTCTCGCACAATATGTAAGTATTTTTGTAAGGCGACAGGTGGCTTCCGAGGTGTCAAAACCCTTATAAGGCAGTTTCCAACAGTAGTACACAAATGACAACAGTATTGCCGAACCTCAATTATTGCCTATAATACACGTCAGTGTGAAAAGTGAAATACTATTGAGGTATATTTGAGGCACTATTTGACAGAAAGCAGTTTATTGCACCCTCTTCCGTATTTTAAAATTATGTCATTCTTGTCAGGAGGAGAGAAAAAGAACCTTCACAGCACTTCAATCAGAGAAGAAACAAAACAACAAATAAAGCTGTTTACATTTCGTTATGGAGGCTGCTGAATGAATTAGAACTGCAGTTCCATTAAGAGCCACTTATGAGAATAGCGCATGAAGAAGATTTCCCGTCAGGCGAGAGGGTTAAAATGGCAGACGTCACTGTGATGGAGCCGCTTACTTGCATTCCACCGCAAAAATCATGTAACCTGGTGTCCAGTCCACGTTGTGAAGCACTTACATTTTTGCATCCTCATTTGTAAGGCAGCTTGTGCGTTCTTTTTCAGGCATCCGTGTGCGTTTGTTGCGCCGTCCGCTCAGCTTTCCCCTCCGCCGACCCGGGAATCAAGGAGATGCCGCCATCTTCCATTGGCACAAAAACCCACTGCGCTGGTTTTGATCGCTGCTATTATTCTGAGCAGTGAATACAGGAGGCACCTCTGGATCTCATGGAAACCCACCTAGGCAGGGGCTGGGGCATCTACTCCTGGATGAGCCTCTATGAGGCCTCCCCTCAGGGAGATAAAAAACTCAGCTGCCTCCTGTCTTCCACAAGTGAACATGACCTACGGGGGCAGGGGAATTGTTCAAAGCACCAATTTACTGCCAGTCAATAGGTGACTGGTGGGTTTCTCTGCCTGGATTTGCTTGACACCTGGTAAACTATACCACTCCTCTTGGGAGGTAATGCTACTTTCTAAGGCCCTCCCTAGAAGTTCAAGGCTAAATTCTGATCCTTGTATAAACCGGAGGTTGCAAAGGGATTGGCAATCTAAATTGTGTGCTAATTATGACACCTTCGCACCTTTCCACTGGTAGATTCTGATAGTTCAAATAAACTGAAATTTATCATGAAAAAATACCAGTAAAAGCTCAAAATATGCAGAATTAAGTTTCTTAAACATCAATTCTGCAGGTTTTGCCTTATTTCCAAGAGAAAACCCAGAATAACACGTTTTTATCACACCTCACCATGGGGGAATGGTATTATACCTCACCCTATTCTGTACAACTTGGAGTCAGAACCATAGTTAGCACCTAGATGTTCAAACTCAGACGTATTACTGATTATCCTTTGTCATACAGAAATACTCTTGACTTTAGACATTTTCAAAATGGCAACACCCATGGATTTCTATCTCTAGGTGAAAATAGCCATATTTGTATTGAAAGTATTCCCCATTCCCTGGCAAGTGAGCCACATCTCACATAGCTCCCTTAAACACCCATGCAGGTTGAGAACCAGACCTTTCATGCACTCAGTTACAGGCAGGTTCAGACATTTGTGGAGACCTATTGTTTTTAATCCATTACATATACTGAAATCCAGGGGTCTCCATTTCCCCTTCAAAAAGATATTAGTTGTGTGATAGATGAAAGATAATGCAATGCCCCAAACAAGACTAGAGATACCTGGCCAGAAAAAAAATCATCAAGCTAGGCCTTTGCAAAACACTGATGAAGTGTGAGCATGGAAAGATGGTGATTAGCAAATTTTTGGCGTTGTCAGCAGGTTTACATTTTCAACAACATGAACATAAAATTTAATCCCAACGTATAAATGGTGAAAGAGTGGGGATACATTTAACTAAGATTTGTTTGTGTTGTATTTGTTCTTGCTGCAGTGCTTTGTGCCTGAGGTATTCTAATGTAATGTAAAACCTGTTCTTTCTAAATTTGGAATAACCTTTCAAATAGAGTTTGAGACGGACCCTGAAGACAGACACTGAACACAAGAGTAAAGCTGGAGACCGCCATAGTTCAGTGAAATCTTCTCTGCTAGTGACTTGAATTATACTATTCACTATTGCTGATGTTATGTCAGAGGCATATGTCTGGTAGATCCTCTTGTTGAATGGGGACGTCTCCTGTAAAAAATAATAATAATAATAAAGAGCTTGTAAAGCGCTCAGTAATGCCATCACGGCATGTCCCCGCGCTAAAGCTAGCAGTGAACCAGCAAGAGAGAGATCCAGAGGTCTATGCTGTGTATACGCCTGTCAGAAGGAAGCAGGGGCAGATAGGGCTATCCTTCTCCAGTCGCTGTGCTCTTTGAGGGGTAAACCTTCTTGCTGCCACATATTTACTTATATTTTTTTAAAACAGGTCTTGCATCTTTATTAATAACAAGGCAGTCGACATGGCTAATTTCACCAGATTGTGCCAGATAATGATCTGCAGCATTTTCTCTTTCCCTACCAGATATATCTGTAAAGTATGAAACAGGTTCTCGTTCTATGAAGACCCCTTCTTTGGTTTGATGACCTGGGCCCGCAAGAACATGTCCAACATGTCTGCACGTGCCATGGTACACTGGCAAGGGATGGAAACAAACAACCGCTTAGCGACACCCATGAGGCAAAAAAGGAAATCCCTAATGAAATAAGCATTGGCTCACCCAGTAGGGCTGGGTTCAATGGGCTAACACATGCAGCATTAGTACAGTTGAGAAAGACACAAGGGAGGGAGCTAGCAGGAGCACACAGAGAGAGCTATGGTTGTAAAGAAATCCCTCGAGCAGTTCAATACAGGCACTTACGTAGCAGTGGAAGGATATACACAAACAGCCAGTAACCTCAGTTGAGAGATCGGGTGAGAAAGACCTACATGATGAAATCTCAAGCCTTTCAGAAAAGGAGGCGCGATGAAGAAGGTCAACTGCTAATAGAGGGGACCCAAAGCACAATCAGTTTATATTGCTAGCAACAGGTCTGTGAGACAGCTGCTCTATAAAAACTCAGATCTAAAAATGATTTACTTCCAACAGAAGCAAAGAGCTATAAATACAGTTTCCCTTCCTAAAATCCAGCATGCTCAAAAAGGGCTTAAAGCTTCCTGCTGAGTCATCAGCAGTCTTCAGGCCACCTACTGTGGATGAACGGGATCAGACTCAGATGTTTCTTGATTCTTATTTCATAACATGGCAATGTATTCTCAGCATTTTGATTGCATGTTAATGATTCCCCTCAATGTTCCAACGTTGCATAATTTTGGCAGCGCAAAGAATGAGACTTGATATTTTGCAGATGTTTCATCTTTGTAGATGATTGTTATGAAAGGTTTGGGTTCTCTTACTAGATATCACTCTCAACTGCCTTTTCTTTCTGAAATGAGGCCACATTTCTCAAGTTTGTTGCTCCATCTGATGGGGGAATAATGATGATGTGTACATTTCCTAAAAAAGGGGGCACTCAAGTTACCCAGTTTCATGCATGAGTAGCTCAGTCTGTCCATTTTTTTTATTGTAGTCCTGTTTAACCCATTATAAAATCTGAAGTCCCAGAAATCAAAGAGAACTCATTAGTTCTATATTATATGGGAATCCGCTGAAATAAAAGGGGTCAGATAAGAAGGAATTTACTGTTTTGAGGTCAACTTCAGTGTTAGGCAGTCTTGAATGTGACTATTTAGAGTGTTCCTGGTATGATATTATTTTGCCTACTAGTGTGCTTACAATATAGTAATGTGATAAAAACATTAAGCGGCACACTAAAACTACTGCTCTACCATGCCTTATAGTAGTGGCAACCCTACTTTTCTTACCAAAATAATTGGGAGCTGTTGTGATGCGGGACGTAACATTCCACTAGCATTTGATTTTCAGAAAGGCGTTGTACACTGTGGGTTCAACAAATAGTGGTCTATTGCATTTTGTGTGGGGCTGTGGAAAAATGAAGTAGGGGAAACCATACATATATTTTGGGTCCGTTGAAAGACCGTGAACCTGCGTTTGGTGACCTCTGCTGATTAATTGTTTTGCGGCCTCTGAAATATAACCCTTTCAAGTATACCAACATTTTTAAAAGGTTAGTTTCTCAAAAACGAATTCTAATTGCCCACCCAGTTATTTTTGCCCTGGCGACGAATCTGGTCAAAACTTGACTTAACTAATAGTAAGATTAACCTGCCAAACTTCTACCAATTTTGGGTGGATTTGTCAAACAATGCTTAATTTACTCATTTACAGGTGAACCCTTCTTTCACCCCTCTTGAAATCTCTGCCAAATGTTGTGCACCTCCATCAGACAGTGGCAAACATATTAGTAATTCAAAAATGTTTTGCCCCCTTCCTACTCATATTGGATCTGCATAAAGTCTGAAATACCTGCTACCTGTACTGGGTGTAACCGGCTATCTGTCGGCCACATTTGATGCAGCTTCATAAAACAGTGCTAAAGATCTAAGACATTGAAACTGTAGTTGCCACTATCCTTTTAACATAACCCGCCTTTGATGGACTGGCACAAAACTAGACATACAAATCAAAAAAACTTCCAAGCTTCTAGCACATTTTGTGCAAATTTGCCACACAGAAAGAGTGTTATTAGCAAATGAGACCTTTTTGTGCCCCTCTCCCTTTTATTCTCAGACCCCTGACTGTTAGCCACCTGCACAGGGTATTATTTGTTAATTATTTGCCAAGTTTGACATAAAATAATCAAGCAGTGAAAAGGGACATTTAGCCAACCTTTATTTTATTGTGCCCCTCCCTTTAATGGATTGGCACAACACCTGAAATACCAATAGACTACTAATCCTTCCTAGCTTCTGACAAATTGTGAGCATATTCTTAAAAATATAGTGCCAAACATATTAGCAAATGAACATCTCCCCACTTTCAACTTCCCACCCTGTTTTGGTACGCACAAGTTCAAAAATACGGATAGTAATCCGAATGATCATATGATGCCTAAGGTTGAAGTAAATTATTAAATGAATTTCGAACTGCCAATATCTACAAAAGTGTTAATCTTTTCAAGTCTTTAAAGATAGCCTAGCACCTTTAAATGCTCATATTTCAAAAACTACTAAAATCATTTAAATTAAATAAAAAGTCAACTTCCTGTGTCATGCAGTCCCCCCTCCCTGAGCCTAAAGAAAGGCCTCAGTGGCCCCATCGGTTGGGAAATATCGAAAATAAAGGGGAGGGGGAATGCAGGCCCCTTCCTTGAGCCATCGCAGGGCTTCGGGGACTCCATCCCCCAGGACACAGCTATGCCCTGCCCAGGAGAGTGCCTGCATACCCTGCACACACTCTCCCGGGCAGGGAACACAACTTTGCCCGCACCCAGGGAGTAGCTGAAAAACAATATGACCCCAACCAGGCGGGAGCAAAATAATGGAGCCAGATTTCGCCAGCACCTACTATGTTGCAGGCCGGGGAGGTGGCTTGGGGCACAGGGGCCTTTGTACCCTCTTTGTGGCCCCCAATTAAGGAAACATTGTGGCTGCCCCAGGTGCGCACTGGGTCACCCGCTGTTAAAAAAACAAACATGATGCCAGCTTCTGCTGGCACAAATGATGGATGCCAGCTGGGGAACAGGCAGGGGCTGCAATGCTCCCCACACTACCAAAACTTTAAAAAAATAAGTGTGGGAGCCCCAAATGGGCACCAGGACACCCAAAAATATTAGTAAAAAAGAATAAAGTGAATAGTAAATGAGGGCCAAAACCCGCTTATTTATTATACACTGCTGCAGAGAATGAATGCCCCATAATAGAAACAGGGAACTCTGGGTAGTCTCTGCTAGGTGAGCAGATTCAGAGCGTCAGTGATATAATGTAGCGTTCTCCATATAAAGGAGCTGCCCTCCATCTAACCTTAAGAATTAAGCAGGGTTCCCTGATTCCTTTTGCGCATAAGTTATGTGGCTATCTAAGTCTGAAAGGGTATTGTCTATTTTTACATTAGGTGCTGCTTTGTGTCTGTACAAAGCTTTACTTCTCTGATGAGCTTTAACTATATTGAAAAACATGATTGCTTTATTCATTCAAGGTTGGCTTGGGTGGTATTTTAACAATCTAAAGCTATAATACTGTGCTCTAACTAACTAACTATCTATCTATCTATCTATCTATCTATCTATCTATCTATCTATCTACCTATCTATCTATCTATCTATCTATCTAAAAGTTTGCCGATTATCTGCCAATTCCTGGTAAGAATAAAAAAAAAAATAGGTTTTTGGCCTGCCCCAGGAGTCCCTCTGGGCCCCCTCTTCCTCACCAGGCCTAGTGGGGCAAGGTATGCCAACCCTGCCCATAATATGTTTTTTTGCCTTTTTTCACAGGACCAGGAACTGAGTCCCGAGTTCTAAAAGGGGCGCCGCTACATCTTTGTTGATATGGTGGCAGCCAATCAGATCAAATCAATTGATCTGTTAGATACACTCATCCTCCGCAGCATGATAAAGAAATAGATTTTGAACCTCAATTTCTCAAAAACAAATGTACAGATTCACACTGAAGCATAAAAAAAACATTTTCTAGACCAAGATCTAATTTTCTGCCAACTTTGGTGTATTTCTCGTCAGCAGTTTTTGTAGTATGTGCACATATATAGATATAGCTATAGCCTGTTGTGTGTGTGTGCATGCATGTGTGGAGTCGGAGCAGGCACGAGCACTGTGGCAGGTGAGGAGATATAGAGTTGTTGAGGGTCCTCCATAAAGGATGTGAAATTAACAAGTGGTGTTTTGTGTTTTAGATGGCATCAGGGTACATGGTACGAAGTTTGAAGACAATCTGAATCAACGGTTGTTGTTGTTATAGGCATGGAGGCAGCTCCATCCCTTAACAGGTATCCAGTCTCTAAAGCCTCGGATTGCAGCTTAATTGTGTGCTTTGTCACACAAAGATGACCACTGTGGGCTTAAGTAGGGCTTCATCCTTATGAAAATCAGCAAAAATTATTGGTGTTAGTGCTGAATGCTTCTCACCCACTGAAATTATTGCAGGGGAAAAACTAATGTTCATAAGTAAAAGACAAGGAATAACCAATGGAGGAAGACTACATCCTGGTTTTGGTACCACTCCATCAGCAGATGGAAGCAAATGGAAAGGGGATAGTGACACCAGAGCCCAAAATTTTGGCTACCAAATAATGTGAGGAATAGTGCAAAGAATGCAGACTATGGGCCTAATTTATAGGTTGGCGGATGAAAATTTACTCCGTCAGCGCGACAGAGTAAAGTACTCCGTCACCTTGATGGAGTACTCCCTTGCCAAATTAAAAGATGCCTGCCAGCCCAGCAGGTATCTAGTGCATTTACAGGAAAAGCTTTAAAGGTGATTCCTTGAAATGCATTGAAAGATTGATGGATGGTTGTGCCAATATGACAAAACCGGACATCAAACTTTCACAATTTCTTTTTTCTTTAGCAAAAAATAAATCCCAACGTGGTGGTTTCTTTATTAAATTTAAAAAAAATAATAATAACACATCAACATGATAGATTTCTTCCATGGCGATGGGATAATTTTGCAGTTTTTACTAACCGTTACCATCTGAAAAAGACGGACAATCAAAACTGATCTTGTGTTTGCCCTCTGTAAATAGTGGCTGAAAACATGGCCAAACATTACAGGAGTATGACAGCTTCCTACTACATTCATGCATGACGCTCTATTCGAATTCCAATGTTACATACGGTCAAAACCCTAGGTTAGGTAGTGCCGACAAAAAGTTCCACGCTGCGAGTCTAAATACCTATGTTGTTGCATGTATCGCCACATGGAATAAAGGATAAGTTAATGCAAGTCCATTGTACAGTTATGTTCATTTATGCAATAAGCAATGCAACATGCAACTTGATACACAACTCACTCCAACACATTCAATAGAAACCAAGATCACAGGGCAAGAGGGCAGACTAAATTCATTAATCCATCACTGAAGAAAAGGAGGAATCAATAAAAAAAATGGCCATCAATACAAACACGAATAGACTGTTGTATGACAGGGAGGCTTCTATTCCCCTTTGCCATCTTATACCATATTCTGTTACATGCTGGAGTCGCGCCATCCATTGCACCGCCATTAACACTAGTCTGGGCTTCTGGGTAAATTGAATTGAGCCGGATATAATAACGGAGGGGTTCTTGCAGGACTCTTGGTACTAGATATCCGAGACACAATTCAGCATAAACGTTTCGCCTTCAACGTTGCTTTTAAGCCTTCCTAATTGTATTTGAGATGAATTAAAGTTTCCTTTGATTGTTGCACATTGATCCGGTGAGAAATATAATCATGATTAATTCAAGCCTCCTGGTGGAAGAGGCCTGCTGGATGGAGGGGATTTACTGAGTAGAATCTCTTTTTTTCCTGAAGGTCTCCCAAGTCACATTGCACCCCCTGTAATTTAAATGCTTAAGTGACTCCTTTGGAACCTTGCATATGGGGTGGACTCTTAGAGTTAATTATTCAGAAAGGGGGATTAGTGGGGTCATGTCAATGACTGATTCACCACCACTCAAAAACACATGCCTGTCTACAAGAAATCAACAGGAGGACAACAAAACGCGCTTACAAGCACTCCCGTGCTGTAGTTTGCATCTTAGCTCTTTTTATTCTCTAAATGAAATTTGATTGCATTGTGGCAAGGCGGCAAGGAGAGATTATTTGACAGTTGTTATTTACCATGGCAATTAATAATTTTCAGTGCTCACAAAGTGAGGAAATAGAAAAATTGAACAATTTCCAAATGTATTATAAAGCATTACTTATTCTCTTGTTATCTCCGGCAGACCTTTTTCTGCAATTATTGTGTAACATGAAGAAATTGGCTTTGTAAGCAAATGTGAAAAATTGCTAGTGTTTTCTGTCTTAATCATGAGTCTCAAAAGCAGTCGTAAGCACTGACATGCTTAATTTGTTATGTTTATTTTTGTAGTGAAAGTCACAAACATAGGCGTTTTCTTCTGTTTTGCCATCTCTCTAATACGTAAAGTCTAAGGTTAAGGAAAAAATAGATTAACAAATTATTTTTTTTCACATTTCTTTCACTAATTAAAAATGTTATGCATGCCAGTGCTTCTTTTCTTGTCATACAAAACCTGCAGAGATTGGTGCGCCTCATCTGCACCACTTACACCTGGTTCATTGAAATGTGAGGTAGGTGCTCACAGTAGCACAGTAAATGCATGCCTGAACTTCTGTGAATATGTTCTAACATGAAATTTGGTGAGTGAACTCCTATGTTGTATAGCAAATCCATCCCAGTCCCCTGACACGTCCTGGGTACGGCCACTTTTACGCTACCACCTGGTCCTTAAGATACAGTAATTTAGGCATCTTTCCCAGATGAGTGAATGCCTCTATATCGAGGTCAACACTATTCACCTTCAAAAATATCACATCCACTACATCGCCTCATACTGCATTATCAATATAACTTTGGGCCCAGACTCACAAAGGCATCTTCTGATGGAAATATATGTTTACCGGTGAAACTGCCTTCATTAACACCTGTCACGAAATCACAAAAGAAGTCCTGACAGTCGTAATTGTTTTAACACCTACCGCTTTCCCTGCCACAAGTGTGGATAATTCTGCGGTAATAAATTCCATGCAAGGAGTGCAAAGGGAGGAAACAATGGGGATATTTACAAGGATAGTGGCGGAGTGAGGCGTTAGCTTTCCTGTCTTAACGCCTCACTCTGCCACTTCAGAAACGCAGGGCTGAACCATATTTACGGGAATATGGTGCAGTCCTGCATTTCCACCTGCGCTGGCGCTACACTTAGCAGCCTAGCGCCAACGCAGGCACCCTTACACCATAGTGCAAAGGTGCCTGCGTGCAAGTGAAGATTGTTTTTTTTTTCTTATTAATATTTTTTATTTCCAAAAAATCCAGTGAGTGTTTCAGCACACTCATACAAGTTATAACATTTCTACCATGACACAAATATTTTCAAACAATACAATGCACCATAAATAGCAATCGTGGAACCCAAATATTTACATTTTTTAAACAGTAGTGGGAGGTATTTCTCCAGAAGCGGCATTAATCAGATCTCCATTGATCATTGCATTTTTCCATATAGCTATAGGTTGCCATATCTTCCCGCCCAATGTTCTAGCTCTTCTTCCCTTTCTGTCATATATTGCTTTTTCCAAATTATAGGTAGAGAGTAACCTGGCAACCCAGTTTTGAAAGGTTGGTGGTACCCTATCAAGCCATGACCTTGCTATGCATATTCGATAAACTGCGGTTACCATAAACAGAAACTCCGTGGGTATGCCCTCTACCCCTGCCAGCACCCCCAACATTATTAATTCATCTGAGAGCTTAACCTTTAATCCCAATGAACCCTGAATAAAATTCTCAATAGCAACCTTTAGAGAATACAATTGTGGGCATTGTGAGAACATATGAACGATGTCTGCATTACTTGAGTCACAACGCGGACAGGTTGTTCCCGAGTTGCCACCCCATTGTGCAATTCTAGCAGGAGTATGGTAAAGCGAATACAGGGTCTTATAGTGCTGCGACTGTAGAGTTGCTGAGCATAGAACTGTACGGCCCAGGTCTAACGAGAGCTGTAATCCCTCCGGCTGTGATCCCACTTTCTCTGCCCACTTCGTGGCAAATTTTACCCTATCATCACTTTTATATGCATAGAGTTCTGAATAAAGCTGCCGAATTGTACAGCGAGTACAGCGCTCTATGTAGTCCATTATGCGGCATTGGCCGAAACCTAGTGCACCCCCCTGTTTATTTAAAAGATAGCTTCTTACCTGCAGGTACTTGAAGAAGCTACTGCCTGTTAACTTAAATTTTATTTGGAGATCATGAAACTGTAAGATACCCCCCTGTTGATCCATGGGATTCCCCACCTTCTTGATCCCTTTGTTATCCCAGTCCCTCATGACCGTATCCCTAAAAATATCCCCTGGTAATGAGTGATTCGTGTACACCCGTGTATAGCTATTATATCTGCCTAAGCCCACTTTTTTTTAAACCGCCTTCCAGATGTTATATGCAGCTCGTAATGTCGTGAACCTTGTATGTTTGAAGTAGCTAAAATCAATTGTGTTCAAAAAACCGTTCTTTGCCCCATCACCCATCAGTGCTGTATATACATTAGTGAATCCAGATGTGTCATCCCCTTGCTCGGTTCCCCCGCTCCCTATAAGCCCCTGAAAATACTGCAAGGCTGCAGCCCAGTAGTATAGCCTAAAGTCTGGGGCCCCCCATCCCCTCTTTTCCCTAGGTAATGTAAGGTATTGATAGGCTCTCCTGGTCTTTCCCTGCGCCCAGATAAATCTATTGAGTATTGCTTCTAGTTTATTAAACCATAAATGGTCAAAGAGCAGTGGAATGGCTCTACACATGTACAAGAACTTCGGGAATGTGATCATCTTGATCACGTTTATACGGCCCATCAAGGTCAAATGTAAATTGTGCATCCTTTCAGTGTTTTCCTTTACTTTTATTAATAGGGGTCCCATATTAAGCTTTACCAATCTGTCTAGATCAGCGGTAACCTTTATCCCTAAATATGTGGCTTCCTCAACCACTCTAGTATCTTGATGTATTATGAATCTGTTTTGTACTATCTGCGTCTTCCCTTTGTTTATCAGATATCCTGAAACTGCCCCAAAGTTTGTTGCCTCCTTCTCTATCTCCGGTATAGCCCTCTCTGGGTTTGTTGTGGTAATGGCTACATCGTCCGCGTACACGAAAATGTTGTAATCTTTGCCATGCAATTTTACTGGAAAGATAATGTTGTTCATTTCTAACCTACGCAGAATAGGGTCAATGTACAAGGCGAACAGTAGGGGCGGTGCTGGACAGCCCTGCCTTGTCCCGCGCCTTATCTGCACTGTCTCAGTATATCCTTTATTGATCCTTACTCTCGCAGTTGTGTCTAGATATAGGGCCTGGATTGCTTTAATATAACCCTTGCCGATGCCAAACCACTTCAGCACCTTCCACAGATAGTTCCAGGAGACCCTGTCGAAGGCCTTCTCCGCATCCAGGAATACAGCCGCGACAGGGTCCCCTGCGACCCCCGTAGCATCTAAAATAGTGATCATCTGTCTTATGTGTTGAGTGGTCCCTTTCCCTGGAATAAACCTGTGCTGTGATGTGCTAACTAAAAACTCAATAACCCTGCTTAACCTTTGTGCCAGAGTCTTGGAGAAAATGTTGGCATCCGCATTCATAAGCGTAATTGGCCTATAAGACCCTGGTTCTAGCGGGGGTTTATTCTTCTTAAGTATCACTATGATATCCGCCCCTGCCCAGGAGTGTGGAACTGAATTCCCTAAATGAATAAGAGTCTCGTGCATGTCCTTCCCCAGTGTGTCCCAAAAAGTTTTATAAAATTCTGCCGGAATTTGGTCCGGGCCTGTAGCTTTCCCTGAGGGTAGATTAACCACTGCTTCCTGTACTTCCTGTAGGGTCAGTGTAAGATATAAGTCCTCTTTCCCCTCTTCCTGTAACACTGCATGTGGTATATCTGCGAGGTATTCCGTTATTTCTAAATCTGTGTTACTAAGGCGCTGATCATATAGGGCAGCGTAGAATTTCCTAAAAACCTCCCGAACATCTTCTAACTTATTTACAACGCCTCCCACCCCATTATTAATTTCCTTAATTTCACCTGCCGCCAGATTATGTCTAGTACGGATTGCTAGGAGGTGCCCAACCCTCTCGTTATATTCATAACATTTTTCCTTTGTAGCCAGGTAATTACCTTCCGCCTTCCTTGCCATACTTTGCTAGCCTCTGCCTTGTTTAATTATAGTTTTAGTAGTATATCCTCTATTGGATCTTGGTTAGAAATGGCGAGGATTAAGCGGTCTTCTAAGTCTGCCAGGTCACTGAGCTTTTTATCCATCTCAACTTTCTCTTTCTTGGCCCTCTGGAGCATGTAGCACAGAGTTTCCCCCTAATTCTAGCCTTAAAGGCGTCCCAGACCATGCCAGCGGAGGCTGAGCCCTTATTAATCTCCCAAAACTGCCGAATCCAAATTCGCATCCTATTAATATAGCTTTCTTCTCTTAAAAGCCCTCTCTCAAAAGTCCAGGTGGAAGGCTTTCTTAACCCCCTGATGCCCGGCGGGAGAGTTAACACGAGTGGATTATGATCCAACAGTATCTTGAGAAGCCTCTCCAGCTGGCTACCACTTAGCAGAGAGCTTGAGATCAAAAAGTAATCTAACCTGGCCACCATCCTATGTGGCGCCGAGTAGTATGTGCTCCCTGTCCCGAGTGGGTTGTTCTGAGCCCAGACATCCACCAGTACATTGTGTCGCGCTAGATTACATATAGCTTTACACGTTCTCTTCTTCCGTCCCCCATATGTGCCCCCTCCCGTCATACCCAAACCCGCCAGACCATTGATATTAAAGTCCCCGCAGCAAATGATGGGTTCCGACCACAAAGGCAGCTCCTGGTCTAAAAATTCAAAAACATCTGGTTCATCATCAGTAGAGCATAAACAGAAACAATTGTGCAGGATCCCGCCGCTGATTCTCCTTCGATCTTTACCCATCTCCCCTCTTGATCCCCTTTTTTTCTTTTAATTTTGAAGACACCCTTCCTGGCTAATATGGCCACCCCTCTTGTCTTAGTTCCTTGCCTTGTGCGTGCAAGCACATCGAAGCCCATTTGATCCAACATAAATGTATTGTTCCCCTCTATATGAGTCTCTTGGAGGCAGGCTACGTCTAATTTCAAAATTCTTAACATAGCAGCCACTTTCTGTCTTTTCCCCCCATCATTTAAACCACAAATATTTATGGAAGCGATCCTTAATGCCATCTATACTTGCTAAACATTTCCTTACTGGTGACCCACCTATTCCTCCCCTCTGCTAGTGTAGTCAGTGCATTTACCCCCAAAAAATTGTGTCTATGTAATATCTCCTCTTGTGCTGTACTTCCCAAACAACCGTCACCATCCCCCTGCTCCCCCCTCTCCTCCCCCCTGAATTCCTGCCCCCCCCTTTTACAGGCAAATAAGTCAGGCATGACCTATGTGTAGCCACTGTAGATTGTAGTGTCGCCTCCCTCTCCTTCCCGCGCCTACTAATCTATCCTGAGTATTTTGAGCTGGTTATGTGCTATAACTGCCCTATGGGGTTTTGGCGGGGCTTTTCCCTCTATTGTTTCTCCCCCTGTGCTGCTCAGTAAGTTCCAATAGGAATTCCCCTGCCTTGATTTCCGAGAAGAACATCCTAGTCTGTCCCACACTAATGACCTTTAGTTTCGCCGCAAACATTAAGTATGCCTCTGCGCATTGTTTTTGGAGGGGGGTGATTAATTGCCTTAACTTCCATCTCCTTTCAACTGTTACATGACAGAAGTCGGGTCTTGCAAAAAATGTAGCCTCCTCATATGTTTTTTTGGAATCTGGCCTGGCTCTATCCATAATTTCTTGTCTTGGCAAGAAATTGCCTAAGAACACTAGCATCGCCCTAGGCAGAGTGTCTTGGTTGACCCCTCTTTTCTTCTTCAGTGACAGTGGGTATCTGTGCGCTCTTTGAACCTCCGTCTCCCATTGCCACTGAGACTCAGGAAAGGCACCCTTCAACAGCTTGATGACATACCCTCTTGCGTCCTGCCCTTCCACCCCTTCTTCTAGTCCAAGAAGTCTGACATTGTTACGCCTCTGGCGATTTTCAAAATCTTCAATCTTCCATTGAAGGTCTTCCACAACCTTCACTTGCTTCATTTTGAAGGTCTGCCAATCCATTGCCTCATCTTCCAATCTGCCAGTTCTTTCTTCCACTTGAGAGACCCTTTCCTCAACTTCTTCGTACTTCTTATTTATTTTCCTAAGCGATGCTTGGATCTTTTTTGTATCTTGCCTTGCTCTTCGACTTTCCGCCCTGGCCTCATTCTGTATCTGTTTCAGTGTGTTAAACATTAAGTCCATTGTAACATTCTGTGCTGGAGGCCCTACATTTGTCCCTCCAATAGCCCCTTCCCCATGACTACTTTCTTGATATACACCAGAGGTGGCAGAGTAATCCCATGATAGATTTTATTCATAATGCCTGGAGAGCCCCCTCCTTCCCGCCTTGCCACTGATTTCTTTTTCTTTTGTGTACTTTTGTCGTTAGAGCCTCCGCTCCTGTCTGAGTCTGTGGTAAGGTCTATGGAGCTTTCCCCCTCGCGGTCGCTTGTGCAGGTGGAGTCCGACCCTTCATTGACTGAAAAAAACGTATCTCCTTCTGGAGAGCCCCCTCTTGCCCTTTACTCTCAGCCCTCTCTTGCTGTGAGTCCAGACTTGTCAGGCTCCCCCATTTAGCTTCATGTCTCTGACTGCTACCATTAGTTAGTCCTGCCTCGACTAACAGCAAGGCATCTAGCATCTGCAAGTTGTTTTGTCTTTATGTTGCCTCAAGAACAGCTCCTGCCTCCCCTGGTGCCCCCCCGCTCACCGATGGTGTGTTCATCGCTCCTTCTGTGTGTTGAACGGTTTCCGCGGGAAGCGTATCCTCCGGGGTCGCTCCTACCAGTTCCTCAGCAACCATGACGCTTGCGTCCTCGAGGACGGCATTCTTCGACCCGACGTCTTCCGAGGAGGGATGACTCACCGGGAGACTGGCTGACTCTTCAACTTGTCCAGGGACATTAGGCAGTGATTTAGCTGCAAAAGACTCCGTTAAGGTAGGCTGCCTTAAAGTAATATCCTTGTTGGGGAGGGGGTTCGCCCACTGAGAGCTAGCTGATTCTTTTATACGTGAACCGGCATCTTGCTGTGAGTCTTTCTGTGTTTTAATCGCCGCTGCATGTGTCAGTCTTGGCTCCAGTTTCTTTTCCTTTCCAGCTCTTTCTGCTTTCTTCTGCTGAGCCTTTGACATCGCGCTGCTTGCAGGGGTCAATCTCTTACTTATGGCCGGCATCTTTGGTATCGCCCCTGGTCCTGAGCCGTCTCGTTGCCCTGGCCCCTTAATCGTGCCAGTTGAAGCCGGCAAAGGCTGCTCCTTTTCCTTTTTGTGTCTCGTGCGCTGAGACATCCCCCAGGTTGGTTTAGTGCCGCTGTATAGATTCCTCCAGTAGTTTTTTAAGACTCGCAGCGCTGCCAAGGCTGCTTGTTTTATCCGGAATTCTCCACCGATACTGCTCCTTGCATGCAGTAGATTCAGCCCATGGGACAGCATCATATCTGTACTCAGAGTACCGATGGCATTTCTTTAGGCTGGAGAGGGAGTGATGTGCGACTTTCCTCGACAACCCTGTAGGGGCCATCTTGCCTCAACACGCGCAAGTGAAGATTGTTTATGCGCAGGAAGGTCCTCCTTCCTGCACATAAACAATCTTTAACCCTTTGATATACAAACAAAAGGATCTAGGGTGCAATACTGCACTTATTTATGTAGTGGGAAGTTTAGTAACCATGTCGTGCATTGACCAAAGGAAACCAGACCCTTTTAGCTTAGTATGCTGTGAAACCTTCCACAACAGACAAATACAAACAATATTTTGGTCCGCACACAACAAGCAGGGAGTCCGTTCATAAAATAAGATAGTTCACACAAGTCAAAGAGTGTTTCCTCCTCTTCTGTTCAGGCAGACCTCTCTGTCCTTTTTCTGTAGTGATAAGCTATTTCAGTATTCTGATTCCAGACGTACTCGTCCTATTGTTCTAATTGAAATTTGATTCTCAATAGCGCAGCTTTATTTACTCTCCCTGGTCCATGATGACCAATCGGTGTTTGTACCGGGCCATAACACTGCTTTAAATTTTCGTTGAGTTCACAGCCTCCTTGGTAGGCAGCCATATCTACAGGAAGACACGGTTATATTGTCATTAGATGCAGCCCTGGTGTTTGATTCGAAAGAAAGGCCTAACCTCTTCGAGTTTTTGGTGAGGTTTGGTTTCGGTCGGCGATTCCGACAGTGGGTGGCACTGCTATACACTGCACTGCTGGGTCAAGTTAGAGTAAACAATTATACATCACACCCTTTTGGATACAGAGAGGGACCAGACAGAGATGTCCCCTGTCCCTCCTACTATTTGCGTTGACTCTTGAGCCACTAGAACTTTGGATAAGACGTGATGTCTCGATACGTGGACTGCGATGGAGTGAGGATAAGGAAGATAAAATCTCGTTATATGCTGCCAATATTTTGATCTATTTGGCGTCCCCACGGGACTCAATTAATAGTCTACTCAATGTTATGTTATGTTATGTTATGTTATAGTGGCTTTTGTAGAGCGCACGGCTACTCAAAAAGAGTGTCCCGGCGCTTTTAATTAACGAGGCTGCAGTGAAACTAACATAACACATTAAAAGAGAGAATTACAGATACAAAATAAAAAAATAAAACACAGGGGGCCTACTGGGAGAATAACCACGTTTTAAGGTCCCTTCTGAAGGCTAATAAACTAGATGCTCCCCGAAGAGACAGGGGCAAAGAGTTCCACAGTTGGGGCGCCAGTAAACCAAATGAGCGGCCTCCCAGGCGTGCTCGCTTCACTCGTGGAACGGTCGCCAGAAGTAAGGATTCTGACCTCAGGGAGCGCGCCGGTTGGTAAAAGGTGAGTCTCCTCTGGAGATACTTAGCCCCCGTCGCATGAAGCGCTTTGTACGTCAGAGTCAAGGTCTTAAAGGCGATCCGCTTACGGATTGGCAGCCAGTGCAAGGTCTGAAGCAGAGCCGTAGCACTGGCACGTCTGTTCAATCCATAGATTGCACGCGCCGCAGCGTTCTGCACAACTTGCAGCCGCTGTAACAGGTACTCTGGCAGGCCCAGGTATAGAACGTTAGAATAATCCAACCTGGAACCTATCAGGGCCTGCACAGTCAGCCTCCTGTGCTCCTCCGATAGTAGGGGAAGAAACCTCCGTAGCATCTTCAGGAGGCCGAAACACATACCCGACACTCCGAGGATCTGGGCCTTCATTGTTAACCCCGTGTCCATCTTCACACCCAAGTTCTTAGCCCATTGGGATGAACACAAAGGGGGGGCCATGTTAATGGGCCACCAGGCCTGCCACTCTGGTTCCACATCACACCCGAAGAAGAGTACCTCAGACTTATCGGGATTGCACTTGAGGCTGTGTAGATGGAACCATTGAAACACAGCCTCAAGGCAATCCCGGATACTCTCCCCCTCAAAGTCCTCTCCTCTCTTACACGAGAAGAGGAGCTGGGTATCGTCGGCGTACGATACGATCCGGGCCCCAAAAGACTCCGCTAAAGCCGCCAAAGGGGTCATGAAGATATTAAAGAGGGTCGGGCTCAAAATAGAGCCCTGAGGGACCCCGACTCCCAAAGGCGGCATCGCGGCGGAATCCGGAGCGGCCCAGACCGTTTGCCGGCGGCCAGCTAGAAAAGAAGAAAACCAGCTGAGCACCGTTCCCCGAAGTCCTATCTCATGGAGTCTTGTGAGAAGACCATCATGGGGAACGGTGTCAAAAGCCGCCGACAAGTCCAACATCACCAGCATGGCTTTGCCCCCTGAATCCAAAGTCCCCTTGATTGTTTCGGAGACCTCGAGGAGCGCGGTCTCCGTACTAAGACCCGGGCGAAAACCTGACTGGGTGGCATGCAGAATCTCGTTCGACTCTAAAAAGTTGGAGAGCACCGTCTGCACGTGCTTCTCAACAACCTTCGTCAGAGCCGGCAGCAGAGAGATAGGCCGATAGTTGACAGGGGCCTTAGGGTCCAGGCCAGGCTTCTTAAGCAGCGGGATGACCATCGCCTGCTTCCAAGCCTGCGGAACCACTCCCTGGCTCAACGAGAGATTCAGCAGCGGATTAGCCAAAGGATTAATAACCTCAGCCAGTTTCGCCAGAATCTTAGCAGGGCAAGGATCCAGGGGCGAGCCGGACTTCAAGTTGCTCAAAAGTACTAAGGAGACGGGCGCCGAAATAGATGGAAATGCGCCCAGTGTGGGGCCCGGCATCGCCGGAGGCGATCGAATGGCCTTACTGACAGTCCGCTCCTCGGGGATGGTCACCGGGAAAGAGGCCTGTATCAGTTGGATCTTGCTGGTAAAAAAAACAGCAAGATCTGCAGCCCACGCGTCAGAGGGCCTCTCCTCCGCAGTGTTTATCCGGGGCGATGTAAACTCCCTCACTATAGAGAAGATCTCCTTGCAGGAGTTGGAGGCAGCATCAATCCTTCCTGCCAGGTAGATTTTCTTACCTAGGCGGATGTCTCGGTGATACTCCTTGACCAAGTTCTTAAAGGCCACCTTTGCCTCCACATCGTATTTTAGCCGCCAAGTTCTTTCAGCTACCTTGCACTGCTGCCGCTTAGCCGACAGTGCAGCGGTAAACCAAGGGGCGGAGACTCGTTTGGGAGTACGATGGGGGACTAGTTCCGGGGCCAGGTCATTAAGCCTATCAACCAACCACACCTGCAAGGACTCCACATCCTTCGTCAGATCACCGGCGAGAGGGCAGGGGTGGTCCAGAGCTGCCTGAGCCAACATCTCAGGGGTCACTCGATGGTACGCCCTATGGGGTTGACCATGTCGCTGTGGGACGGCGGCAGCCGATTTAGCTGTGCCTTTGATCAAAAATTTAATCAGCGAGTGGTCTGACCATATAACCGGGGCAATCTCTAACACCTCTAAAAGAGAGGTCGAGAAAACCTGATCAAGAGTGTGCCCCTTATTATGCGTCGGCTCATGTAAATAGGGAAGCAAACCCAATGGAGCCGTAGCCTCAAAGATTTTAATTGCGGCCGCGTCCAAAGGATCGTCCATCCGGAAGTTAAAATCCCCGGCCACAATGCAGTGTTCTGCTTTCAGGGCCAGTCTCAGTAAGGTGGAATCTAGATCTTCAAAAAACATTCCGGGAGGGCCGGGCGGTCTATAAACTAATAACCCCTTCACGGATTGGTGCGGAGCTAGAGAAATAGTAAAAGCAAGGGCCTCCGTGCCACGGATATCCTCCACTGGCAGGATCGAACATACAATGTCCTTCCTCACCACAAGTGCCACTCCACCGCCCCTTCCCCCAACTCTGTCCTTCCTGAATACATTGTAGTCAGGTGGGATTGCCATAGCGACATCTGGATTCGACGCGTCTCCCCACCATGTCTCCGTAAGCATGAGACACAGTGGCTTAGCCGTGTCCAGAAGCTCAAAGATATCTTGAGCATGTCTGCATGCCGATCTAGTATTTAATAGCATGCAGAGATATCGTACACTGGCGCCGGTATTGCCAGGAGGCAGTGACAGAGTGCGCGAGGGACGCCAGCCGCAACCAGGGCAGATGGACTTACCGCGGTGACGCCCCGGGAAGACAGTGCAACAACCACTGGTGGCCGGGAGGAAAGCACGAAGCTCCCCAGCAGTGTAGCGCCGCACACAGGAACCTACTCGGCACATAACGCAAAGCCGAGTCCGCCGCTACGCCCCGCGCGCCTCCGGGTCGCTGACGGGCGCAGACGGGCAGGACTCTGGCTTGACTCAGGCGCCGACCAGGCGCTACCGCTGCGCGTCACCGCTGCGCGATTCCCGCGAGCATTAAGTAGGGTCCAGCTGAAGATGGCAGAAAGCGCTAGAGCGCTCCACCAGTGACCCACTCGCCACAAGCCCCCCCCAAGATGGCGGCCTCGCGCCAGAAACGCTGGCACACCGATGACAAATCCGCTCAAAGAGCGGTGCGGGGCACTCTTTATATGCAGGTATGTGGGCGCTACTGGTGCAATTAAAAACGCACTGAAATAAGGAGGTAAAAAAAATAAAACAAATAAAAACGATATTTTTTAAAATGTGAGCGCTGCAGCCTACAATACAGCAGCGAAGCGCGCGTGCTGTCTTCCTTGTCCGGGGCGAGCCTAGGAAGTGCTCACCTTAAGTAGGGTCCAGCTGAAGATGGCAGAAAGCGCTAGAGCGCTCCACCAGTGACCCACTCGCCACAAGCCCCCCCCAAGATGGCGGCCTCGCGCCAGAAACGCTGGCACACTGTAATTACTAACTTTGGTAAATCTGGGGGATACACCATCAATTGGTCCAAGTCGGTACTATATGTCTTACATGGCCCCCCACCTAAACTGCCGCGTGGTTATGCAATTGAAGTAGCCAATGGAGGCTTCAAATACTGCCCTTGTCTCTTCTGGGAGGGGCATCCCTATTTCAAATGCTTGCACTCCCTAGATTTTTATACGTGCTCCAAAACTGCCCATTCCGAATTGCCAAAACCTATTTAACTACTA
Source organism: Lissotriton helveticus (assembly GCF_964261635.1). Taxonomy (NCBI): domain Eukaryota; kingdom Metazoa; phylum Chordata; class Amphibia; order Caudata; family Salamandridae; genus Lissotriton; species Lissotriton helveticus. The sequence goes on from NC_136061.1 coordinate 927,372,162, forward strand.
TCGAAGGAGAGATCCACACTTTATTATGGGATGGAGGGATACCTCGCATTGCCCTCCGAAAACTGACAAAGGGGTGGTACGATGGGGGAATTGCCCTCCCGGACTTGTGTCTATGTTACTGGGCCACACAACTATTAGCCACTAACCACTGGATTCATGGCTCCCTGTCGAATCCGACCTTTCATCCAACTGGGCGGGAGGGTTATTTAGGCGCCCTCTATAGCAGGGCCCAAAGAGGCCGTTAATTGGGACCTATGTCGTAAACAGTGGCTATCTGGCACCAGGCCACCAAGTGCCTGGGATGGGCGGATAAACTTACGAAAGTCACACCGCTCTTGTCCTCTAAGGCTGGGACTACTTTGCCACCATACAGGTTTCAATAAATGGGACACCATTGGTATAACTAACATTGGAGACCTAATACACAGGGGCAAACTTCTCACCTTCAAAGAGCTGCAAACCAAGCACGTCCTCGCACCAGGCAAAGTCTTTCGATATTTGTAGATTAGACATGCACTTTTCACTGATATTCCAGACATACCCTCCTTACCAGATTCTTCCCCTCTGGGGGACCGCCTACTCTCAGAACTGCTCCTGACAAAGGCTGTCTCCTGCATATTTTGTAAGCTTCGCAACAACTTACCTGACTCCTTCCAGACTCTTCGGGATCATTGGCACACAGACATAGGGACACTAGACGAAGACGACTGGTACACTGCATTAATGTCCCGCAGGGAAACTGCAATAAATCATCGCTTTCGCCTTATCCAACAAAAGATCCTACACAGAACCTACCTCTCCAGGGTACTCCTTGCCAAGATAGGCAACCAGGCAGATGCACTATGCCTTAGATGATGTGGTCAAGATAGCACCTTTTATCATATTTTATGGGACTGTCCCGAGGTACGCCCTTTATGGAACAATGCAACCAAAAAAATGAGGGACACACTGGGCAAGCAGCTCCAATTGACACCAAGGCTGGGAATCTTGAATATATGGGAAGCCAATGATCTGACGGAAATCGAACAACAGTGGGTGGCATTGGGGTACTTATTAGTGAAAAGAGCTATAGCAATGCTCTGGGGATCCAATAAATGGCCTTCAACGATTGGATGGGTGGCGGAGATGGATAGGTGCATCATAGCAGAGAAGGAGGTCTACAAACTGCGAGGTTGCTTCAAGAAATGGGATAGGAAGTGCGGGGGACGCATTTAGGGGGGATATTTGTACATCACCAACAGAGGATATGGCGATGCACAGTAGAACAGAACAGTAAACTCCCAACCACCTAATTTATGTAGCATGTGAATAGTGATGCATTGTAATTCACTATATTTGACATGTAATATGATATTGCAATGATGACTGTGCTTTAACTTTAATACAAATTGTTATAAAAAAATATATATGCCTCTATGAATGCCACATCTTCTTCCTATTAAAAGTCATACTTTGTTGTGTAAAAGAAGTCATAAATTAGGTATCTAAATTATGGCATGAGAGCAGTGATTCTTAACCTTTTGACAGCTGTGGACCCCGCAGAATCATTATTGGAACAGGGGGACCGCCACTGAATCATTATAGAAATCCGGGCATCCCCACTGAGTCATAACTGGAATCCAGGGACCACAGGCTTATTTGAACCACAAAACAATCAACAAAACTAAGGGAAAAACAATGTTCATCAAACAAATACACAAATGATCGAATATTTTATTTAATTCATAAATATAAAAATAAAAAAGTATTATTTTTAATGGTAAGGTAAGAGCTTTCTTAAATTCAATTGAAGCCAACCATTATCCATACTGTATCCTGTTTGATGCACTTGCACTGCTCCCACAAATCATTCTAAGGACACCAACTTGAGTTTTAGCCTCCAAATTCAAATTCCTTCACATTTACAAAACGTTTAAACATTTTCAGTTTTGCTTCAATATTTATATATATTTCCTTAATTAATCTGTTTATTTGATTATAGTTTCTAAGCAGTTGCATACCACTTGAGTAGCTGCATACCACCTGACTAGGCGTCACGGACCTCACCTCTGGATTAGAGCATATAAAAGTCCTCCATTGATGCTCATGTAGAAATATAAAATGTGGGCATTGGGTTGTGTATCATGTATCAGATGTTATATATAGAGGATGTGTGAAATTGAGGGACTTTTTCCTACAATTTCATGAAATTGCTTGTTACAATGGTGTAGTCGTAGTGACCATCAAAAAATAATAAAAGATGACCAAACCATGGAAAATGTAGATTTTGTGTGAGAATAATGCAACAAATAATTTAGCTGGCAGATTCTCTTAAGAATTGTATTACTGGTGGTTGATTGATTTTTATTAATTTATCACTCTTTGAGAGTGCACGATACATACAACTCACTAACACCAGGGTGGACTAATCAGTATCTTGATTGACTTTGCTGCGAAGGCATTAAAACATGGACTATGGCTCCCTACTGCAAGGGCACTTAGTTCAATGCCTTTCTGGATTCAGTTTGACCCCTCTGTCTATATTCTCCTGAGCCACTGAACAGACCCTCGGGGAGCCCTCCTCCTCATCTGTGGACCCCATCTGTGCAGCACCTAACCTTAATTTGCTCACTGATGCATCCCAGTAAGCAGACAGTACCACCATGGCCATCAAAGTGATGTGGCCCATTCCACCCCTTGTGCTGGACTTTTGTCCCTATCCCAAGGAAAACTCTGCCCAAAAGGACAGTAACCAACAGATGCCACTGACACCTTTGAGTGTCAGGGGCCAGGCCCTGGCCATCCACTGCCAGGTGAAGGCTTTAAGCGGGGATCTTGGGTAAGACTCTCTTTCAGCATTGGGGCTGGAAAGGAGTTCCCTATGAGCTCCTGAGGTTTCTCCGACCTCTGAGGTGTCTCAGAGTGGGGGCAGTAGCACCAGATGTTTTGCACCCTGCTTTCAATCTATGTCCCACCAGTTCAGGGGTGGTATCCTGACAATGGCCAATGAACTTAGGGTCTGTACCCTGAGGCTCAACAGGGTACAGGGGTGAGTCCTCCTACACCCTGAACATCCAGCTGGGCTCCAGTACCGTCTGCTTGAGAGTGGTACCCCTTATGAAAATGGAAATGACAGGGTACCCTTGGCAGCCACCAATTTCAGTTCTACTGACACAGGGGCAACTCATTCTCCAGAATGTAATCTTTGGGCATCTGGGGACTAACTATGACCTTCCTCTGGACCACCTCCCCACCCCATTCCTGGGATACCAGGGCAATAGGGCAGAAGAAGTCCTACCAAAGTACCTGAGTTATCCTACACACCTGGCCGGTGTGCTCCTCTGGGATAACTAACCTTTCCACTACTATGTCTGGCTAGCCCTGGTGTCCCTCAGAGGAGTGACTGGGACCCCATTCACTTTCACCTGGTGAAACGTATTGCAGGGATGTGTCTGCATCCTCTATTTTGCATTGTGGCAGCGGATGCTGACTGCATCCTGCCACAATACAAAATATAGGTGATGCGACTGCTGTGGTGGCGGTTTCATCACGATTAGGGTTATGAGGAGGCCGCCTCATAGACAGCCGACCCAAAATCCGTATCGATGGCGGACAGACGGATGTCCGTCTGCCATTGCAATGAGGCCCTAAATTTAATAAATGAAACAACAAATAATTCAATAAGCAGAACATGATTTATGAATTTTTAAAGAATAAACTGTAAAATATACTTTAGAAAAAGGAAGCACCAAACAGGGATAGCTGGTCATGCTGAATCAGGGCAAAGTCAAAGGTTCAAGCTGACCTAGGTTGAGCACCAGCTGACTACAGGGACCCAGTTAGGCTTGCTGAACCAAAGTACCTTAAATCCTGGTTGCAGAGCGTTTGCGTGGATCTGCGTTTAAGATGCATTGCGCAGCAGAGGCAACGTGTCGGTTCCAAAATTCGATGAGGCTGCGATGCGAGGTCCTGATGGGTCGGTGTTGAGGATCCTTTCAACGGGATTGCAAGGCGAAGGCCGCTGTTGAGGATGCAAGGTGCAACTGAGACAATGCATCAGTTCCTATGAGCGGTGAATCTGCAATGTGGATATTCCTCATTGAAGTTTTTGTCAATGAGGGTTGCAAGAAGCTTGCACCGGGAAAAGCATTGCTCAGTGGCAGTTCTGAAAGTGATGTGTCAGTTCCAAGATGCAGGATACAGAGGCAATGCAAGTCTTTTGCGAAGGGTCCAATCCAACCAACAGGAGCAATGCATCAGCTCTGCTCGAAGATTCCCCACTCAGCCAAGGAAATGCATTGGTTCTTCTTGGGGAAGCGTTGCTCAGCAGAGGATTAATCGGTTCTGCTGGAGAAAAACTTAGGCCCACTTCCAAGGGTCCAGGACTGGGGCGTGGCAGCACTTTGCAAGGTAGACTCACAAATGTCAGAATCAAGGTGCAGACACAGTTTGGCTGGAAATCATTTATGTTCTTTAGACTTCAGACCAGAAGGCCAGTCAGGTAGCCCTCTCAGTCACTCTGGGTTCAAGTGATGCAGTTTCAATCCCCCTACCCAGGCAGGAGGGTAACAGGTAGCAGGTCAGCACAGAACAGGAGTTCAGTAAAACAGCAATTCAGCAGAGTGGCAGTCCCTTCAGAAGCACAGCTATCCTTCCTCCTCGTAGAGTCTTAACAGGTCCACAAGTATACTGAAGTGGTGGCGTCTGGGATATAGTACTCTGGAATGGGGGAGACTTCAAATACAGGCCTTGAAGTGCGCAGAGGCTCTACCCTTCCAGTCCTAGCTCTAGAATAGGTATGAGGGTATGCAGCCCTTTGTGTGTTGACAGACACAGCCTGTTCAGGAGTAAGTAAGGCTGGTACCAGCTCCTCCCTCCTATGCTATCAGGATTGCCCATCAAGTCATACCTAACCTCCCATTGTGTGTGGCTGTCTAGGGGGAATACACAATACCCAGCTGTCACCCACCCCAGGCATTTGATTAGATACAGGCAGCAGGTACCAAATGGCTACAGTAAGGAAATGACAACTTTCTAAAAGTGGCATGTGGTATTCAGACAAAATATCCAAATAAAAATATTGTCATACCAAAATATCGTGTTATGGAAATTTTTGCAAGAATATTGTTGTCAAGACTATCGATTTTAAGGTAAATAATATCAATTTTTAAAATATCGAAGTCATTAATACCGTTTACAATCATATAGTTTTTTATAACTAGGGTTCCCGGTTTTATGGTATTCATTTTCTTAACAATTCCGTCTGTGTTTATCCATATTTATTTTTGGGCCTTTTTAACTGTATTTATCCTTATTTATTTAGTGTTTAGCGTAAAAATGAAGTTGTAAAACGTACATTTCCATGTTTTTTTATCTGACTGACGTGCACTCATACTTTAATGTCTGTCGTGGTTTAGCTATTTAAGCTGACATATATTACATAAAAATACATCCACTGGTAAATATTAGCTTTATGCCACAAATGTATGTTGACAAATGTCATTATTTAAAGACATTTCATCCTTTTTTTTTCATTTCCCATGCTGGTCAGCTGTTGGGCTATAATTCATGAAAGAGAGCACAGAAGTTCACTTAAAGAAGCACCATTTTCTGTATTTATCCACCGTAAAAAATAAATGCTGACAGAAAACACAATGTTTTCTGTCTGTATTTATCTGTAAAAATCCATAAAAACTAAAACTAGGGAGCCTTATTTATAATATAATTTTTTAATTATTGATATGTATTTTAGTATATATTTTAAATGTATATGATGTGAATTATTTGTATAATTATTGTTTATGATTTTAGCAGTTATGAAATTTATTGTAATAATGTTTTGAGATTTTTAGTACTGCTGTGGGTTGTGGGCTTATAGGGGTACAGGGTGGGAAGGTTTTTAATGAACAACATTTATTTAATTGTGCACATAATTTTTTTTAATTTACATTTTAGGTGCGGGTTGTGGAGTTTGTAGGGGTACAGGGTGGGAAGAAAATGTATTCTAAATAATTAATCATTAGTTGTTAATTAGTTATTAATCAATTATTTAACTGATTAATAACTATATTAATTGTATAGGAAGTACATTTTTTATTTTAAATTTTATGTGACAGTTGTGGGTCTTATAGGGGTACGGGGTGGGAAGTAAATTATTATAAGTAATTTATATTTAGTATTGATAATTATTATAATTATGTAATTACATTTTTTAACTTAAAGTTTAGTTGTGGGATGTTGGTTTTGTAGGGGTATATGGTGCGAAGTATAATAATTGTATTTAAGTTATAATACATTTTTTAATTGATTATAATTCTTAAATTGATATTTTATTATGTTAATTGTGTAATTCTTTTTGTATAGTTAAATTCTAGGAGTGTGTGTTGTGTTTTGTGGGGGTATATTGAGGGAAGTAAATTAAATATAATTGGGACTCCTAGTTTTATAGTATTTTTTGGGGGACATTTCCATCTATATTTATCCATATTTATTTTTTATAATTGTTTCTGTATTCATCTATTTCTATTTTGTGTTTTCTGTATAAATGAAGTAGCAATGGGTACTTCTCCAAATGTATTTAATTGATAAATGCATACTCGCATTTGAATGTCCAAAAGGTTTCAGCAGTATACAGTGCAATAGAGTTATCTGAAAAAAATGTGCATTGTAGAATAGCAGAAATAACTGTAGATCTTCACTTAATTGAGCTTATTTAGGAAATCTATTGTCTTTTTTCATATACCCTACCTCTCAATCTGTCCACCTCCTGACCTGGCACTCATGATTGACAGTAGAAAACATCATCCACTTAAGGCCTATTTCCATATTTTTCTGTAAAATAAATACTTTTCTGTCTGTATTTATCTGTAAAATTCAGTAAAAATGGAAAACCGGGATCCCTAATTATAATTACGTCATTATTAATGATAATTAGTTTATTGATGAATGTTTATGTCAATAGTGCGAATAATGTTGTGTAGGGGTCAGGGTAGAAAATAACTACAATAAAATGATTTCATAAATTATTTTGTTAATAAATAATTTTTAAATACAATTAATTATTTACATTATTTTTTATTTTAATTATAATAATATTTGTAGTTATTTATTATATGTATGTATTGTGATATGTATTTATTTTATTTTAATATAAAATATATTTGTATGTTTGTTTACGTATTTATATTTGTATTTGTTTACTATTTTTTTGATGTTATTTTATTGTGTTGAAGACAATTTGTTTGTTTCTAATGTTGCACTGACTGGAGTGGGAATAGTAAATTTTACTCCTCCACAATCCAACACTTTCCCTAATATTGCACTTAAATGAATTGGCAAAGTAAATGTTGCCCCTCACATTGTGTGTGAGTGAGGGCAGTATTTTTCAAATAATTTTATTTTTCTTTAAGACATGTCTTTGCATCTGAGTGTTTGTGGTTCCCCACCTCTCATGGTGTGTGTAAAAGTTAAAACCAGTCAAACCAACCATTGGCAACCCCAAATAAAAAAATAACAATTTTGCCACACCCACCAATACACATATATAAAGGGAAAAAAACATGTCCACGATCCTTTACTACAACACAACTGCTGCTAGCTCACTGGATTTGTCACACATTCCCTGCTCTCTCCATCATACACTCACACTTTACCCATCACACAACTTGCACTGAATTTTGTTTGGTTACTACTACTCTCACAAACGCACACTCTTTTTCTCATTCACAACCACCCTCACCTTCACACTCACCCTCACCCTCATCCTCACCTTCACCTTCACACCCACTCTCACCATGACCCCAAGGAAGCAGCCACATTTCACAGAGAAGGAGTTGGAAGTGCATGTAGAGGAGATTGTCAGAGTAGAGCCACAGTTATTTGGTAACCAAGTCCAACAGACCCCTCTGTCCCAGAGAAATAGGATGTGGGAAAAGATAGTCAACAAGGTGAACACTGAAGCAGATTCCCAGCGCACAATGGATGATATCAGGAACAGGTACTATGATGTGCGAGGGAGGGTCAAGAAACTGCTGGCGAAAGAACACACTCAAAGCCAGCAGACTGGCGGTGACCCTCCTGCACAACTTGTGCACTTCACTTTCTGGGAGGAGAAGGTGCGTGCCATCCTTCTGCTGGAGAGTATCTATGGACTTACAGAAGCACCAGAGACTGGTAAGTACCCAATTCACCTTTCAATAAAGTAACCAATTACACCCCTAGAGACATCACTGTAAAGGATACAGTTAAACAAATTACTGTGTTAACATATAAAAAACTAGAGCATGTGATGCGTATGTCATATTGATAACAAATATACCCGCAATGAAAATGAAAATGCACCAAACTATTACCATGTACATACTACTCACAAAATCACACCAAAGCTTTGTGCTCCAAACACCAGTCACCAGCGTCAGCCATCTTGCCAGTACTTTTTTACTCACTCACAGGAAAGGTGAGTCACAGGTAGGCTGTTTGGGATGGCTGGGGAGTTGGGTGTGGTCACGGGCCTGATGGAAGTTGTAGTGACAGCACACACTCCTCACACACTGCCCAAACAGACCCACTGGAACTATGTGTCCCTCACAGTGAGTGGAAATGTACTATCAAGATGGCTGACACTGCTGTATAGTGTCTGGAGCACGAGGCCTTGATGGGAGTTGTAGTCCATTCACACAAGATGCACCAGTGTCAGACAACTTGATGGTAGACTTCCATTCACTGTCAGGTAGCCATAGGCCCAGATGAGCGGTTTGGGCAGTATAGGAGGAAGACTGGTGTTCTGACAATGAGGGGAAGTGTACTGGCAAGATGTCTGACACTTCTTGCATGGTGTCAGAGTTTTCCACAAGTACCATCATGGCCTTGTTCTCCTCACACCAGTCCCAATTGTCATTCATCTTGCTAGTGCATTTCGACTCACCACAGGGACAGTATAGTTCCAGGTGTGCTATTTGGACAAGCTGGGAAGGTGTGTGTAGGACAGGGCCTGATGGGAATCGTAGTAGGTGCAAACACTCCTCCTCGCACCCAGCCAAAAAAGCCCACCCACAACTGTGTTACCCTGATAGTCAATAGGAATGTTTTGGCAATATGGCTGACATTGGTGCATGTTGTTCGAATGGACTATAACTTCCATTGAGGTCTTGTGCTCCAGACACCATGCAGCAGTGTCAGCCATCTTGCTAGTATATTTCCACTCACTATCAGGCATAGCATAGTACCAAGTCTGCTGTTTTTGCTGGCTGGGAAAGTGTGTGTAGGACAGGGAATGATGGGAGTTGAAGTCAGTGCAAACACTCCTCCTCACACACAGATCAACAGGCCCACATAGAACTAAGCTTCCCTGACAGTCAATGAGAATGTACTGGCAAGATGTTTGGCACTGCGGACTGCTGTTTGAAGCCCAAGGCACTGTTGGTGAGGTGTGGGCAAATCAGACACCAGTCACTGGTGTCACACATCTCAGCAGCTCATTGCCACTCACTTTCAGGAAAGCAGAGTCACATTTAAGCTATTTAGGTTAGGTAGGAAAGTGTGTGGAGGACATAGCCTGATAGGAGATGTAGTCAGGGCAAACACTTCCCCTCTCAACCAGCACACACAGACCACCAAGAACCATGCTTACCTCATAGTGAGTGGCAATGTAATGACAAAGTGGCTGACACTGGAAACTTCTATATGGGCAACTATGCCCTGCTGGGAGTTGTGGACGGATAGGCACCAGTCATCAGCATCAGGGTCAGACATCTTGCAAGTATATTCACACTCACTGTCAGCAAGGCTGAGTTACAGGCAGGGTGTTGCTGCTGGCTGAGAAGGTGTATGTGGGACAAGGCTTGATGTGACTTATAGCCATTGCAAATATTCATCCTCACACCCAGCCCTCCTAACTCCTCTGACCCTATGCTTACTTCCCAGTGAGGGGAAGTGTACTGGCAAGGTGGCTGATGCTGCTGCATGGTGTTGATCTTGAAGCCAACTCCCATCAAGGCCCTGTGCACCAAACATCATACAACTGTGTCAGCCATCTTGTTAGTACACTTCCATTCACTGTCAGGTAGCCATTGGCCCAGATGAGCTGTTTGTGCTGGTTGGGAGGGGGAGTATTTGCCCTGACTACATATACCATCAGGCTCTGGCCTCCACACACCTTCCTACCTATCCCAAATAGCTTACCCAGGACTCTGCTTGCCTGACAGTGAGTGGCAATTGGCTGTCAAGATGGCTGACACTGCTGCATGTTGTCTGGAGCAGAAGACCTTGATGTGTGTTGCAGTCAAGTCAAACAACAGGCACCAGTGTCAGACATCCTGCTGGTACATTCTGCACCACTGTGAGGTAAGCATAGTCTAAGCTGTGCTGTTTGAGCGGGGTGGGAGGGTGTACGTAGGACAGGGCCTGATGCGAGTTGCCTTGCAAATACTCCTCCTTCTCCCATCCTGCCAAGGTAACTCCTCTGGGCCTATTTTAACCTCACAGTGAGGGGAAGTGGACTAGCAAGATGTCCGACACTGCCACCACTGAGAAATATCTTGCAGGTACACATATCAATATTTTCTGGACAATACTCTTCCTGGTAGCCTGGTGTGGCTGGGTGGGAGGAGGGGAGTAAGTTTCACAATTAGAACCCAAGCACTAAAACCTCAATTTATCATAGTTCTTTGCCACACAATGGCAGAAAGCAGTTTGTGAACTCATCTAACCATGGAGTCAAAGGCACAAAACTAAGGAGTCACACAGTTTGCTAGACACAGCCATTCACATGTGTATAATCAGATGATTGCAAGAAGCACCTGACTCACTCCATTCCCACAACTTTCTGGGTAATTTAACAGAATGTGAGTGTATAGGCAGCCACACAAATGTGACTGCTACAGACATGCACTATGCCCAGTACAGAGGCCAATAAACATCTACATTGGGTGAGAAAGAGTATGTATCTCACTGTAAAGTAAAGATGTGGACAACACAAACGCACCTGTGTCATTCACAGGGTGTCAGGAACCAAAGTCTTTGGACATGTAATGTGAAGTAAACACAACATGCCCATTTGTGCACTTAGCTGGACATTTCCATCAATCCCTCTCTTGTCCAAAATACAAATTTCTCCAAAATAATAGGCCAGCATTATGGATGAAGGAGACTAATCTATCTACATTAACTCACCATTAGGTTCAGTAGCCTTTATAATGTGTATGATTTAAGGGACAGTGGACATTCACAGCAGTCATTGTGTTATTTCTGTACCCACAGTGGTAGCTGGGAACAGAACTGGAACCATTCAGGACAGCCAGTCCCAGACTCCGGTCAACCATGAGCTCTCCATCCTTGATGTCTCTCCTCCAGCTTTGTATGACGAGGACCAACCTGGCCCATCTAGTTTGGGTCACCCCACAGCACCAGCGGCAGCAGCATAAGGATCCTCTGCAACCACTCCTGCCTCAGCTGACAATACCCAGCTGACTCCTACCCTCACGGACAAAGCAGGCCAGGAGACCCCCAACAGCACAGCAACACAGGGCACTCTGGAGCTGCCGGACAACAACACCTGTGTCAACAATGGAGGAGTCTCAGTGTTGACTGTGCCAGCTCCAGCTGGTCCTGTTCGGGTGGATAGGGATGGTGGGAGGGGCTGTGGGGACCTGTGCCATCATGCAGTTGGTGCTGCTGATGAGGAAAACCCAAACCTCTCCAGAATCCTCCATCAATATGAGGATTTACAAGGAGATTTTGGCTAGGTTGTTGGGATCCTCAGGACCATTCAACAGCAGCAGGCAGCCCAAAATGAAAAACTGGACATGTTCATGAACAAAATTGATGACATGATTGCGGTGCACAGGGACATTGTCACCTGCCTTCGCCAGATTGCCACCAACATGTCCACACCTCCCTGTATGCCCACAAAATCCGGCGCATCAACATCTGCACCAGCTGCAGGGAGGGGTGAGGACTCTAGCAGAGAGCCCCCTGCACAGCCGCTGCCTGCACCTGAGGGTCCCCCCGAAAACATAAAAAGGGTCGCCCAAAGAAGAATCTTTGAGAGACAGATGGTTACGTGTCAACCCCAGGAAGTTACAGCCTGCTCCTGATATCCTCTGTTGTGTGCCAAGCGTTCACTTTGTTACCTGTCATTGAACTGTAACACATTGGCTGGAGGGTCTAAGTTGGACTATGGACAAATAACTGTCGATCTACTTTGGAATATCTCATCTACAAATACTTCCAACTCCTACCTGAACTTTGTTTTTTAGTTTTCTGTTGAGCCCTCCACCCTGGTGTGAAATGATTCATCACGTTATGTACGGAAATAAATCACTTTGCACAAAAAACATGCTCATATTGTGACTTTGAAGCCCAAATGTACAAATTTGAATGACGCACAAAATCACAAAGAAGAAAGTGTCAGCAACATTGGTAATACATCACTTCAAAAATGTTAACCGCTGGCTTGTGAGTAAATTTACCTTGTCACATCAATAGAGATAGACACAACCAGGTTATCACACAACCCGTAGGATATGGTACAGATGCAATGCAAGTCTATTGCCAAAAATACTAGCACCATTTGCAAGTACAATCAACAATGATTATCAGCAAACCAGCTCATCATGGAACATGTGTTGTTTCAGAGTAATCTTTGGATGTGTGAAAACCGACACAGCAGATCTCAATGTGGAGCATAGGTTTAGTCTCCTGATACAACCTGGCACCTTAACCCAATGTCAAATCAAATCACACAGTAACAAAATGCTCATAAGTATAGATAAATGACCATCAGTTCCAAAGGAAGTGCATGCCAGGAATTTCCACAACAGTTCAATGTTGGAGTATGTCACAACATCAGGTGTCAGGTGAGTTCACAACTCTGCAGTTGACATGGCAAAGTACTCTGGTAAGGAGAAACATAGAACAGAGTCTGGCAACCAGGACTAAGCCAGTTGTATTTTGCAAGCAATGTCATCTGAAGTACAACATTTACAGTGGGGACACTAGCTAGGATTCATGGTAACACTGCACATGTTAACTTGTCCATTTCAAAGACTTATCACACAACAAACTTCATGACAGTTTTCAGACACTCACAAGCATACATACACATTGTCCAGCAGTAACACAACAACAAACACTTGGGGGTAGTCTCCTCCTCTCATTGCATACTTCACTGCATGTGAAAAAGTTGTGGATAAGCTATTGTCTCAATTCCATGCCATCATCATCATCCCCACTGCCATCATGTCCCAGTCCAGGATTCTCCATTGCTGGCGGCTGCTGGTCTACGTCAACCTGTATGAGTGATAATTCCTTCCGTTTAGCTAGGATGTTGAGCATGCACCAAGCTGCAATGAGATTTCACACCTTCAAAGGGGCCTATTGACAGGCTCCTCCCGTTCGATCCAGACAGCGGAATCTTTTCTTCAGGAGGCCAAAAGTCCGCTCAATGATTTGCCTGGTCCAACCATGGGCCTTATTAAACCACACTTCTGCAGGGGTGACTGGATTATGGAGTGGTGTCAGTAACCAAGGCTGGTTGGGGCACCCAAAGTGTCCTACATTGAACACAGAAAAAAGATTCAGTTGTCGGATAACAGAGCACTATCTGACATACAATCAACACACACCACAACATACACATGCCACATCACCTACCAACAAGCCAGGCAGGTCAGGTTGCAGCTGAAACATCAAACGGGGGATTACGCTGTTCCTCATGATATATGCATCATGTGTCTATCCAGGGAAACGTGCACAGACGTGGGAGATGGACATGTCAGCCAAACATACCACCATGACATTGATGGAGTGATGATGTTTGCTGTTGCAATACACCACCTCGTTTGCCTATGGTGGGACCAATGCAACTTGTGTGCCATCAATATAGCTAATGACATGAGGTATCCGTCCCTAGGCATAGAATTACCCTTGATGTCTGACAACTCTCCAGGTGTTTGGAACTTTATGTACTGGTCCAGGTAACAGAGCAATACCTCCAAAACATCATGAAGAACATGGCTGAACATGGTTTGTGACATTTCACCAGATGTTGAAGGTTGAGTGCGCTACAGGAGTGTAGGCGCATCCCTGTGTTGGGCACACTTATATGGAGCTGTGTGTGGTGAGACAACACAGTGTGTTTCCAAACAATTGTAGTCAATAAAGTATCGAAGTTGAACGTTACAGGTAAACGTTTAATCCAAATTTGTCATGTGCAATAAACCATATTATATTCAAATGGATTTGCAGACCATCAGTTCATATCGTTTGAAACTGTACATAGCTCCGATGCATTTCGGACAATCTTTGTCCTTTCTCAAGGAGCTCTAAAACAAAAAGGATATATGACCATATCAATATCATGGAAAGTTAAAGAAACAAAAAATATTCAATACATTTCGATATAACAAAGTTAATGTAACGGTTGTTAGGCATGCATTAAATTGTGGTGCAAATGGAGTGATGAAATCAAACGGGGATGACTAAAGAGAAATCAGCCGCGCGCCACGCCCATCACCTCTGGTATGTATTTCACCAGATGTTGCCACTGTGTATTGGAAAGAACCAGTGGCAAAGAAATGTAAAGCTGCCATAACCTTCAGTTAGGGCGTCAGCGCAGTTGGTTATGTGCAACCAGGCTGCAGATGACGTGACAACTTCAGAGGCAACTGTTCAATTTTTGGCTTGGTACCTCCTGATGGTGTCACATTCTTCTATGATCTGTAGGTCTGGAAAGGGCCTGTATACTGGAGGTTGTCTGTGACACCCATGTGTAGAGTGTAAACACGGTTGGTCTCAGGTCACAATGTACCAAGCAACATAGAGAAAAACACAACATGAAATTCGAACACAACTGAAGCTACAGAACATTTGAAATACAGATTTAAGTTTACACGGATAACCTTAGATACATATCACAGCATAAGTACCCTTCCTAGATATCTTACCATTGTATAGTGACACAGCAATTATAGTGGTGTAGTGTATAAATCACTAGTGTCTGACATCATTAATGTGATAAAGCATCACATACACCACAATTCCACACAAAATAATTAAAAATTTAGGTTTTTGTGAACAATTGCATGTTTAATAAGTACACAGAATATGATTATGTAATGCCAGAGATGTGTGACACCCGATACAAAGTCAATCATGTCCACCACTGTTGCAGGGTGGACACTGTCATGTTGTCATGTCTACATTATACATACAATCACATACACAAACAATGTACAATGTTGATGATGCAAATATATGTAACAACACCATCCACTGAAGTCTGGAGCACACAGATAGACTAGTAATTCACATTACACAACCAATTTAATGAGGCTGAATAAAGTCACTGTCTAATCATCCAAAGGTAAAAGCGTTATGCATCACTTGGACAACAGACATCTACAGTCTGAAATCCCAACAATTGTACAATGGGTCACACAGTCCCCAAATGAAGTGAATATGTCAAGAAAGCAATTGTACACCCACAAAAATTAATTGGCACTGTGAACAATCATAGGTGGATAAATAGATTACTCTTGCATCATGCTAGTATTAGCCTCTAAGTCAGTGTGTCAGGTGCCCCTCAAGGTTAGCTCCTCATGGGAGTGTGTCTTATTAATTTAATTTGGCAAAAAAATGCATCCACACATGTAATGCACAGAAATACAACAATCACAGAAGTATCTGTCCTGCCAACCGATTATTGAAAGGACCCAGTAGCCCCATCCAAACCGATTCGGACACAACCATTGGCTTCTAGTTGTTATGGCGACAGACGCAGGCGAGTATTCAAAGGACACAGTAGCTGCATCAGAACCGATTTGGACACAGCCATTGGCTTCTATTTTTTATGGCAACAGATACTGGTGAGTATTCAAAGTACGGGGTAGCAGCATCCAAACCGATTTGGACACAGCCATTGGCTTCAAGTTGTTATAGTGACAGAAGTGGGTGAGTATTCATAGGATGTGGTAGCCGCATCTGAACCGATTTGGTCACAGCCATTGGCTGTTGGTTGTTATGGTGACCGATGTGTGTTTCTACTCATCTCCTCATCACATGGAAACCGACTCGGTAACCTCCTATCACCAGGTCCGATGATGAGTTTTTGAACTTCTTGGTAGGCGCATCATATGCAGGCAATGTTATGCATTGGACCTATTAGGTAAATGCGACCGACGCAAACCTATCACTTTGGCTGCATGGATTAAAGACCGCTTTTGCTGCTTATATATGTCTATCTGTTGCCTAGAGACTTCACTTCCCTGCACTACCTGCATCATTCCAGCACCTTCCCATCTCTCTGCTGCTGGTACCACATCATCTCCGTGCTAATGTGGCTCATACAGTGGACAGGACCTCAGCTTTCAGCAAGGAGGAGAACCAGGCCCTGTTGGAAACTCTCCTCCACTGCACAGCCAGCTCCATGGCAAACCAGAGGAGCAGGTGAGTGATGTTTCACTGCATTTTCATTGGACATGTGCAATTACCATGCACTACTGCCATTAATAATCTCATTGGCAAGAACATAAACTGTATTTTGTAAGTTAACAAGTATGTAGACTGTTCTGAGCAGGTAAACTGCTGTAGAAGTGTGTGTACTGGGATAAACATCTTATCACTGTTCTCATGGGACAGAGTCATCATTGAATCCAGGACAACTGCACATAATACCACTTGCCTAGCCCTTAGACATTGTTGCCAAACTGGCCACGACCAATGTGTACAGGTGACTGACTCAGAAACATGTTGCATGTGAACTAAGGTTATGTCATCATGTCATCATTAACCCCTTCCATGCTGATGACGGCCCCCGGCCGTCATGAATCAGGGTGGGCGTGTGCTGATGACGGCTGGGGGCCATCATGATCCCGCCCACTCTTTAAAACGGCCTCACAGCGTGAAAATTCGCCGCGCATGCAAGGGGTTAAAGGTCAGCCCGCATGAGAAGGCCAAGATGTGGAGGAACATCACAACGAAGGTGCGCGATGTGAGGTTGGAAATTCGCCGCATCCGTCACTGCTGCAAGAGGTGGCAGGACCTTTGTAGCTGGACAAAGAAGATCACTGAAGTCCAGCTAGGTCTGTGACTTTCAGGCAAAAGGGGTGGGCACCGAACCCTGACCCTCCACATGCTGCGCATCCTATCAGTGGTCTTCCCTGACCTGGATGGGCGGTTGAAAGCCACACAACAGCAAGGAGTGGGTGAGTATAAGCCTTGTCACACAGGTTTGTTAAATATGCATGTTAAAGTACCTTCGCCTGCTGCCCCTTTTACAGTTGTGAGTCAGCCAGAGTCACTGATGAGTTTTGTAAGATGAATATGCACAAGGATAATTTGATGCCCGGTTATGCCCCTTTCATCAGGGAGATGTGAGTCAGTTATTTTCAGGGAAGTGACATTAGTGCCATGCTCATGATATCAGCACAAATCACACCAACATGTGCCTGGAGGTAACCTTCTAGAGTAATACAATTGCCTAACATGTGCCAGCACATTGACTAATTTATGACCCGGTCTCAGTGTGGTTTCAACATATCTGTGATGCTCATTGTTATTGAAGCCCAGAAGTGTGATAAGGCCATGCTATACATCGCTGCAGCAGGTGACACCAGTGTTGAGGCCTTGGTGAGTTTTTGCTTGCTCATTGTGCCAATGTTAAGTCCCAGCAGTGTTATAAAATGTATCTCATGTGCCAATTAAATGCATGCTAACTCTGGTCATCTATCACACTGGCCTTATACAAGATTTTGTGGAATATTCCATTATCTCCATTCAAAAGAGTGAGTCCATGTGTCTGGCTCTGTAA
This sequence comes from Lissotriton helveticus, assembly GCF_964261635.1. Lineage (NCBI taxonomy): Eukaryota > Metazoa > Chordata > Amphibia > Caudata > Salamandridae > Lissotriton > Lissotriton helveticus. The sequence goes on from NC_136061.1 coordinate 927,389,947, forward strand.
CTGTGACAACACATGCGTAGATCTTGGCCTCATTGTCCAATAGGGCTATCAGACGGTAGTTAATGGGGTTCTGTCTGTCCCCCTTTTTGAATATTGGGTGCAGTATTGAACCTCTCCAACTGTCGGGCACTTGATGGAGCTTGGCGCAGGTGGTAAATAATGGGGAAAGTATTGCCGTCCATAAAGCTAAGTCTTCTTTGAATTGTTGGGCCGGGAGACCATTTGGGCCAGGTGCACCTGAGGATCTTATTTTACGTTGTACTTTTTTAATGCTGTTATCTGTGTGTATGGAGACACAGTATTTTGTGTCATCAGCGGAGTCTGGATGATCGAACGGGAATATTATAGGATGATCGGCTACGTATAACTTTTTTACATGTGATGACCACGTGGCTTCATTGATGACATTACTCCTTGTAACTTCCGGGCGTGTATTATTTTTGATATGCCTCAATAAATCGGCCTGGCTATGCCTACTCATTATCGAGTAACATATAGCCAATCCTTCTTCCTCTGCTTGTTTTTCTCCTGCCATATCAATTCTTATGCTGTTTTCTTGCGACTTGAATATCCAATAGCAGCGCGGCATTAGCTTGTTCACTCCGGGTTTTCTTACGTGCCCTCGTCAACTTTTGGATGCGCCGGGAGCAAGTCATTATAAGTTGATTTTTGTTAAAGGGTTTTAGCTGATGACAACCTCTGCCTGTGCAGGAGTTCATTGTTTCGTGAATGTCCCTGGTTATGGATGCCCAGTGGTTTAGTAGGTATTCACCACTTAGGGCCTGCAGGAACTGACCCGTGTCAGCTTTCCATTGATCTAGTTCCCGGAGATTGACATGTCCCCATTTTATTTTCCAAATTAGATATGCCGGTTGGTCATTAGAGGCAATGCCAAGAATGGGTAACATGTCTCAATTCAATTGTGTGAATCCTATTCCCATTCTGAGCTCAGAACTCCCTTGCAGGAGATGAGATGGCATTTGATGTTGATACACCCGTTGTTTTAGATAACATCATGCATGAGGTAGCAATGGTTAACTTGCAGACTGACAAGTGCCAAGTATGTAAATGTAGCAAAAGATGATAGCAGAAGTCAAAATTATGTAGTATTTTGAACTGTGAGGATTGATAATGTTGCCTATGTGTCAAGTACATACAGATGACTTAAGTGATTCTTTTTTGTTCACAGTATCAGCACCGGTCAGGGTACTGGGCAGTGCAATGGATGTAGGGGGAGCAGTTCACCAGTCTGAGTCCAGTGCGGCGTCAGACGTGAAGGGATCCACTGGCCGGGAGGATGAGGGGAACCACAATGAGGGCAGGTCTGCAACGACATCTTCAGCTTCTGAAAACCAGCCAAACTCCGTGTGGGTTGGAACCGCATCGTACACCCCTATGGACATCGTTTCCGCTCTTGGGATGTTGATTTCCAACAGCCTTTCTGCGTAGGCCTGTCTGACATGGAATGGCTGTCAGAAATACAAAGCTGTTCAGTGTTGCACTCTTGTCAACCTTTGGTGCAAAACTCTTTTAGAATGCAAAAGTTAATAATTTGTGCTACTTTGGTTAGACTTGGCACTCTCTGAGGACCTGCGCTTAGCTATAGAAAATCGCAGCCTTTGCAGTGGCTGAAGACTTAAAATTGTGTTCACCCACATGTGCAGAAAATGATAGGCATTTCTTTTCCAAATTGCTGTAACCATCATTCTGATAAGTTTGTGTGCAGGTCTCATGGACAGCTGCACAGAGTAAAGGTATAGGAAACAGTATTCAATTTGCGCTTTTCCCAAGTGGAGCTTTTATTGGACTGCTACATGGGACTGTATGAAACCTTTCTCTCTACAGTCTTGCTGTTTGCTGTGCTGAAGATTTGATTTCTCCAGAAAGGTTTATCGGTCAAAAGATGAAAACTCTCAGCTGGACCACCCACCCATCTACTTTTAACCAAACACGTTCATTTGTGAACTAGCCACACAGTGTGCCTAAATCCCAGTCAACCAATGGAAACAGTGTCAGCTCTTTACATTTTAATTTTGCATTTTCTATTCAATATTATTAAATGCATTGTTCCAATATTTTGCTTCAGAACACGTTTTGTTATTTGTTTATAACTTGTTGAACACTACAACAGTTTTTCTTAACTTTTGTGATATTATTCTAATTAAATATTTGTCCTTAAATTTATTTTGGAAAGTCCTTTGTTTCGTTACTGTATTATTGTTTAACTGTTTGTTTCAGACAAAGCCCCAGCCCCCCCCAACTCCCCGCCTGCCCCAACTACCCTCCCCCCAGAGTCGCACAACCACCATGAGGCTTTACCCACTCATATCGAGAAGTATACAGAAAAAAACGTAAGACACGTACATGCACACCCGCCTCCCTAGCCCCCTGACCCTCAGCTCCGTACCTCCTGTCCCATCATCCCTCCTGGGGAAGATCCTCCTGCTCCACAGGGGGTTCAAGCCACAGTCCCCTATAGTCTGCCCAGCGCTTCCAGATTTTATAATGTTTTCGCGGGCATCCCCTGGCCACGAATATCGGCTGCCCCAGCCCCATACAGAAATCCAACCCCCTCTTCCAGACGGCTATGGATGGGGCCTGTGGGTCCTTCCACCCTTTAGCAATGACTCTTTTGGCCAATGTGAGGCCAAGTAACATCAGGTGCCTTTTGTAGAGATTGCCCCCCACCCCATCCATTACATGCAGCAGGGCAAACTGTGGCGTGCGTGGGAGCACCCATCCCAACACCTCGGATAAACAGGCCACGACCCCCCTTCAGAACCGATCTAGGGATCCACAACTCCAGACTGTATGTAAGAACGACCCCTCCTCCCTGTTACAATGAAGGCAGTCGGTGAGGCAATCAGTCCCACCCACCAGATCCGAACCCAGGTAAAGTAGACTCTGTGTAAGTACTTAAATTGGATGAGGCGGAGACGCATTGCTATGGCGGCACCCATGGGGGCAGCCAGAGCCTCTCTCCAGTCCTCCTCCTCTAACTCGCCTACATCTTCCTCCCATAACTCCCAGAGCCTCTGCAGCGTGGGGTAACAGTATTTAACTAGTGACTGGTAAATGCGGGATATTTTCTTCGTCTCCAGGTCCCCCATGAACACTTTTGCCTCCAACGGGCTAAATTCAGGGAGGGACTCCAACCCCTCCAGGCTGGGGGATAGTGCATGACGAAATTGGAGGTATCTAAACTGGGACCGAGACATACCATATTCCTCGCGAAGATCCTGGAAGGACTTAAGTGTCGTACCCCGCAGTACATCTCCCAGAGTCGAAATACCTATGTTGTCCCATCCCCTAAAGCCCTGCAGCGTTGCCAGGCCGGGAAATCACCCATTGTTCCATAAGGGGGTCTCTGCAGTCAGGGTATTCCACCACCCCATCTGACGCAAAGCCTGCTGCCAGATGCGAAACACCACACGAGTGGCCGCCGGCAGCGCAGTTCGCAGCGACGCCCTGTAAAGAATGGTGTGTAATGTATGGGAGCCCATCAAGTAGAGTTCCATGGCGTATGCCGGATCCCCCCCTGTCACCATACCACCACTCGTTCAAGACCAGAAAGTAGGAGGCCTGATAGTAGGAACGGATATCTGATGTCGCCAGTCCCCTACAATAGGTGGAGAGGAAACACGTGTGCAATGCCACGCGCACCGCTCCACCCCTCACAAAAACTGCCCTAAGGGGGAGTTCACCTGCCGGAACCATCCGGGCGATACCGGATACGGGTGATTCTGCAGCCGATACAGCAGGCGGGGGAGTGCCACCATTTTAAAGATTGCCGATCTTCCATAGATATTAAGCGGTATACGTGGCCAGGTTTTGAGATCGGCCCGTACACATTCCCACACCGGCGCCATGTTCCGCTCCCAGGATTCGGCCGGGACCTCTGACAGGTAAACCCCCAGATATCTGAGACCCCCCACCGCTACCTGGAGTGAAGATGCCCAACTACCCACTTGTGTCCGCTCCCCCAGCACCCATAGTGTGGACTTGCAAGGGTTCATATAGAGCCCCAATGACTTGCCGAAGACCTGCATTATCCGCTGGAGACGCGGCCCAGATCTATTGATATCCGTAAGAAAAAAGAGGACATCATCTGCGTACAGTGCGATCCTGTCGGACGGCCCCTGTGCCCACTCAAACCCGCACAACTGCGCATCAATGTGTACCCACGCTCAAGCTCTGAGATATGAGGAAGAAGCCGATTGGCCAATGCCTTGGCCAAGACTTTGGCTTCCACATTCAAAAGTGAAATCGGGCGATAGGAGGCATGATGCTCTGGGGATCGACCCGGCTTGTGGAACACCACAACTTCTGCATGCCTCCAATACGGAGGGAGTCTGCCCTGTTCCCTGACCTCCTCCATCGCCGCCCGATAATGAGGGGCTAACTGTACATGATATTTCCTGAAGAACTCACTGGGGAATCCATTCGGACTGGGGGCTTTCCCCGAGTTGAGCTCACCCAGGGCCGTGCCCAATTCCTCGTCCGTCAGGGGGAGCTCCAGCCGGTCCCGCACCTCGTCCGATACTGCTTAAGGAGTCAAGTCCGCTATGAACTTGTCCACCATATATTCCCGTCAGGCACTCCTTCGGGGCGTATAAGTCTGATTAGTACGCAGCGAAACTCTCCGCCAATTACCCTGGGTCTGTCAGGGGGGCACCTGCTCCATCAAGTATCCCCGGCAAAGAGTATGAAAGGTCCCCTGATAGAGCCGATGTAGCATTTTGCCTGACATATCCCCCCACTGATACATTCAGCTGCGTGTAGAAAGCCATACCTGCCTAGCCTCATCCAGGAGGAGGGCCGTGTAGGACTGTTGTGCCAGAATGAGCCGGCTCACCCCCTGATTCTCACCCGCCGAACGTTCCTGGTGCTCCAACTCCTCAATCTTCACCTCAGCGCGCACCTGATCTGCCCGATGCTGCTTTCGAGCCGCCGCACACCAGGCAATATCTACCTCCGTAGTGTGTGTTTCAGTGCTTCCCATAACGTCCCGGCGCTAGAGACAGAGCCTACATTCCCCACTAAATAATCGGATATTGCCTCGCGCATATCCTCCCATAGTCTTCCTGTTGTAGGTGCCACACCGAAAGGCGCCAGCAGAATTGCTGTCTCCCCCTGCCCATTCGGAGCTCAACAGAAATGGGCGAATGATCGAAAAGGCCAAGCGGGAGGATTGCCGCCGATTCCACTCTTCCGGCAGCTTCTCTGGGGACAAAGATATAATCCAACCTGGAGAAGGATTTGTGAACAGCAGAGAGAAATGTGTACTCCCGTTTATCCCTGTGAAGGCACCGCCAGGTGTCCACCCAGTCCAACCCCACCACCATATCCTGCAGATTCATGGAATGGCCTACACTCGTCCCCTCCCCCCCCGGCCTGTATCTATCCTTGGTGACATCCAGAACATCATTCCAGTCTCCCCAACCACCGAGAGCGCGTCCGGGATGTCCGCCCAGATCACAAATAGCTTCTCGACCAATGACCACTGCAATGGTGGCGGGGCATAAACGCTGCCCAACACCAGAGGGTCCTCCCCGACCATGCCCTTGACAAACAAATATCTCCCCTCTGTATCAGCCCATAATTTTATGTGGATGAAGGGAATTCTACGATGCACCAGTATGGCCATTCCCCTGGAACCCTCACAAAACCTGCATGAAAGACCTGCTGAAAGCCGTAGCGTTGCAAGCACAGGACTTCAGTATCTAGCAAGTGAGTTTTTTTCTTGTAGCAGAAGTATGTCAGCCCCAGCTTGTTTCGCTTGGCGTAGCACTGCTCCCCTCTTGATTTTGTCTAAGACTCCACGCACATTCCAGCTGGGAATACGGAGTGTATTTTGGGACCCCGGGATGGTAGAACCAGTTTTGACTAGAACAGTTGAAGATCCGCACAGAATATATGTTATCAGGATCAAAATGTATAGATTTAACAGGGCGGCTGGAGACACTTCCCTAAGAGGATATGGTGAACAGGGGACATTTTTACATACAATGTGGAAATGAGCCGTAATAAAAAGATTCTGGTCAAAAATACTGAATTAGATCCAGTATTAGGAATCACTTTGGGACTGGAACTATACACAGACTCTTGACAATATGGGGCTATACAACACTAAATAGATAACTGAAACTTGTAAATCCGGGCTCAACAGTAGTGGAGAGAGGCATTCCACAATGGTTCAGTAGCACGTCACTCCTGACCTTTGTAGAAGGGAAAAAAAATATGGACAGGAGGATGGAAGTTAAAAGGACAGTCTATGCAAGCAGAAGCTGTCCTAAGGAACTTGATTATTCTGGGGTGCCATGTTTGAATCTAATGGACTAGTGTGGAAACACGTGGACTATCATGAGCAACATAGACATGGGGACTTATTTATGAGAGCCCTGTGTCACTTTTGCACTATGTAAAGTAGTACATGGGTGACACAGGGCTCTCATAAAGATTTCTGAAGCTACACAAAGCCACCCTGCGTGGCTTTGAGTCGCCTCATGATTCATGAGTAAGGCGGCGTAGTGCAAATCGCTGCATCGCCTTGCTCTGCACCAGGGAGGCATTCCATGGGCTTTGCAGTGGGTTTTCCAATGAAACACCCATGGAATTTGATGCTGCCCCAAAGTGATGTAAACCTGGGAAAGTGTCATATCCTTATGCCTCCCAAGTGAGGCGTAACATAGAAAAATATGTTAATTTTTCCATGCTTTTTTTCCTCTTTCCATGTGTGCTGCATTCTGCACACATAGAAAGAGGAAAACGCCTTGAAGGATTGCTTTTGTGCCGGAAGGTGCCCCTTCCTGCACAAAAACAATTCTGCCTGCAATAGAGGCACCGTTGCACCATGTTGCAAGGCTGCCTACGTTGGCACTAGGCTGCCAAAATGACACCATCGCAGGCAGAAAGGGCAGGAATGCACCTTATTTCTTAAATACTGTGCATTCTCGTCCTTTCTCTTTGGAATGGGCAGCGCTGCAAGGTGCCTTGCTGCACTGCCCAATGCCAAAATGCCATAAATGAGGCCGAGGGTGTTTAACAGACCTGGGCGAAATTTTGATTATGCCAGCAAAATTAGAATTATATTGGTAATTTCTAAACCTGGGCGAAGTTCATGGAGTTTCACTCTGCGGAACTCCGTGAAGAGGCAGAAAACTCTGCCGCGCTCGACGGAGTTCCACAAGCGGCAGAGTCTATTAAGTCCCGTTGCTCTCACTGATTTTTAGCGCCAGGAGTTTGTCCCACACTCTAAAATCAGCGCGCACTGCACTACAATTCATGCCAGAGGATAGTGCCGTTTTCTGTTGCTCGAGTAGACATTCTACTCAAGCAGGAGCTTCCTGAACGCGAGTGGCAGACTTCTAAACGCGAACGGTCACGGCCTGCCACCACTGCCCATGGTGAGAAATCTCATCAGGAGGTGGTCTAGCGCATTCTATTTTCTCGCAAGAGCTCCCCAACTTAATGTTGGCAAGCCACTTGAGAGAAAAAACTCTGCAAAATCCACCGGCGGACCGGAATTCTTACCCCACCCCTAGTAATTTCATTGACCAAATTTAAATGAAATAACTAAGACTGCGTCATTCCTCCACATCACTTAAGTTCGGGAAGATATTGTAATACAAGATACACCGATCTGGTAATTTTTAAGAGGAAAACTAGAAATCTGAAAACGAGCAGCAGTGTTTTAAACATGAACGACTGGCAATCAACTTAAAATAAAAAATTTTAGATTTTTACCCAAACGGACCATTCTGGTAAATTTTTGAGTGCAAGATGCATTTTGCCTAGTGACACATAATTTTGCATACTTTTGTGGCAAGTTTGCATGATTACATACCAGAAAATGATACATCTTTTGTACACCTAACTAGAGCTACAATCAAAAACGTGCAAAATAAAGTTCACGGAGTATTGTGACATATTCGCTATATAATATGATCATGATATAAAAACTGCTAGTGACTATTCTGTACCCCAGTCTAAAATGTGCTGCTTGTTTCTGCAAATGATGATGAATAAACTCTTATGTGCTATTGGAAAAAATAACTGAAATGTGGCTCACCAAAAGATTGTCTACCTCTCCAGTCACATAGGGGCAGATTTACAAGCCCTCTGTGCCACCAGTACATCACTTTTTGTGACGTACTGGTGGCGCAGGGGGCTTCTCCATATTTACAAGGTCAGGTAAAGCCACCATGCGTGACTTTTCCTCTCCTTGAAAATACAGCCCCTTCACACGCAGCACTTTGCGTTCCATGGGTGCTGCTGTGGGTGTTCCCACGCAACACCCATAAAACAAGACACATCTCCAGATTTACGAGAATTCATAAATCTGGAGATGCGTCTGAATGCTACGCCACCTTAGAGGTGGCATAGGGAGGTGCAACGAGGAAAAATGTTTTCATTTCTCCTCGTTTTTTCCTCTTTCAATGCGTGCTGCATTGTACAGCACGCATTGAAAGAGGAAAAAGCCTTTAGTGATTGTTTTTGTGCAGGAAGGTGCCCCTTCCTGCACAAAAACAATATACCCATGGCGCAGGCATCCTTGCACCATGGCAGCTGTTTGTGCGCCAGCGCAGGGGAGAGCACAGGATTGCGACATATTCTTGTAAATAAGTGGCATTCCAGTGCTCTGAAAGTGCTGCAGCGTGGCGCACCCAAAGGGCACGCTGTGGCACTTTCTTGTAGATCTGCCCCATAGTACTTACATTTTCTCGACTAACCACGTTTCAGAAACATCCTCACAGCTGAATATTTCAGAATGGTTTAATACCCAAGACTTGTGTTGAAAAGACCAAAGATTGAGTAATATTGGATAAGAGCTTCAAAGCTTGCTTCAGGTTGGGCTAACCTGCCCTTTTATGAAGCTCCTGCCCTTCAACTGCTAACTCTAGCACCTATGGTGGCCAGTTAGCAGTGAGTGGTGCTATGAGGAAGGATTTCTAATTAATAAATAAAATAGAGCATATATTTTGCAGGAAAATTCATTGTCGGGATGACCTGTAATAAATCAATGGCCAGTCATGCAGAGCAGATAAATGAGTAAATTATGAAGTATCGTCAATTAGTCCTCTGTAGCAGGTGAGACAATGTCAATTGCTTTTGTGTTTGTTTACTGGAAAGATCAAGAACAGGCAAGGCAAGCTTTCCTTTCTCACAGACATGTAGCCTATGTAAAGGCAGAAGTAATGCTCTGCAGCCCTCAGCCCCCTCCCTACCCCCTGCTTACAGGAAACAAACCGTCGAGACACAGTCACGAAGGCTGGCCTGATGGCAACAGGTGATTTGGTAGGAAACTGAGCAGTGAAACATGTTGCAGAGAGCGCAAAGAGGTTGCTTCAGACAGACTTTTCTGCGAAGTTCAGCTGCACCAAAAAACCACATGAAACACCACAAAACCTAGTAGTCTACATGCACCTGGATTTCCCAATCTAAAGACAAGAAAAAAAACTGAATTTAGAGTTATTTGTTTGCAAAGCATCACTCCTTTGTGCTGTTTACGGCACCGGATTTCTCACTTATACTGTTAATGCAGTATTTCACTAAATCACATTTTAACAGAGTTCACAAAAACAGGCAAAAACCGCCGCATCGCCGGCTATCTATTTAAAGCGCAGACCGTGGGAAACCATTTCAGACCTGCGGTTTTTATGAAACGTACTAGTTTTGGGTTTCGCTGTCAAGTGGTGAGTCACAGACCCAGACGGGGCGATACAAAGAATTAACTAAAAAGGGGACATTTTGTAAACTATTCCATGCTTTAACATTGAAAGGTATTGGTAACTTGGTGCCAGATGTAGGTAAAATCAAATTTGTGAGTCCTTAATAGCGAATTTTGCCGATTCGCTATTAAGGACTCACAAAATTGAATGTAGGTAGGAATCGCTAAAATATTAGTGATTCCTTAATATTCCTTAATAACGAATCGCAAATTGGGATTCGTTAATAAGGAATACCTATCCATTCATTCCTATGGGCTAGGAGGCCCATACGAATGAATGTTAAGATATTCACTCTTTGCGATTCGCTATTAAAGAATCGCAAATAGCGGTAGCTATTTCAAGGGTGTCATGGTGTCAAAAGGACACCCTGTTGCACCCCTGAAATGTGCATGTGAGCACATATGGCGCACATACAGTGGAGAAGTGTGGCTCAATGGTTAGAGCGGCAGACCCTGATGCAGAGGTCTAGCCCGGGACCAGGGTTCAATTCCCCGCCTCGGCGGGTCTTGGGCTCAAAAATTCCACTGACCTGATAATTCTCGCCTCGGTGCCTATTCCAATCATGGAGTCCCACTCTGCAACTCTGGGCAATAGCTTGCTTAATCTCCACAACGGCCCCAACAACGCTAAGGATGCCTGGCCTCCACCTTGGGGGTGCCCAGGAGTGGACACCTCACAGGGAAAGCCAGGATGGGTTCCACAGCGGTATTCGTACAAGCGCCTTGAGACCCTTGCGGGTGAGTAGTGCGCTATACAAGTATCAATTTTACAATTTATACATGCCCTAAGGGCATGAATGTGTGCCACTTGGCTCTTTAAAAAAAGAAAAAAAGTGATTTTTTTTACTGGAAATCGCTAATTCCCTCCAACTTGAAGTTGGTGGTAATTAGTGATTCCTTAAGGCTAAAGTGCACTTTCTTTTGTGCAACATACACTGCATTTAAGGAATCTCAATTTGTGATTCCTTATATGCAAGAGCAAAATAAGGAATCGCAAATTCTGCAATTCCTTATTTTGCTAGTAGGTTCAGACTCACCGGGCCCGATTCACAGAATTAATTTAAGACAAAATCCTAAACTTACTACCATTTTGGTATTCACAGAAGGCACTTACTCATTTTGGTATTTACAGAAGGCACTTAGTCATTTCGGGATTCACAGAAGGTTGGAGTCCTAACTTTAGGACTCCTAAATGCCTTCTGTGAATACCGAAATGCTTAAAATTTGGATTTTTCTCAGTTTAGTAGTAGTAAAGTTAGGACTCCTAACTTTGGGACTCCTAAATGCCTTCTGTGACTACCGAAAGTATGACTCCTAAAAACTCCTAAAAAGCCTCCTGGCCCATAGAAATGAATGGGAAAGTGTTCCTTAATTGCGATTTGCAATTTGCTAATGGCAATTAAGGAATTTTAAGAAATCGCAAAAAAAATTCGATTTTCTACATACATACCAATTTGCAAATCTTAACTAGCGATTTCTAAAAAATCGCTATTTGAGATTCGCAAATGGGTACCTTCATACATATGGCCCTTTGTCTTAAGTTAGTTCTTTGAATTTGGCCCACCTACATTGCTCTCAGCCAAATACAGATCGCAAACGCTGAAATTCTGCGAATTTCAACGTTAGCGATCGGTATTTGGCCACCTACATCTGGCCCTAAGTAAAGTGTTTAATTTTATCGGGTTTCATGAACACCTGTCCTCCCTTTATTTAATTGCCGTCAGCCAAATCATCTTTATTGGAGTAATATAGCCAAAAGAGTACAATAGCGCAAATACATAGAGAAAAATAGTAATAAAAGATAGAACAGCTAAAAAATAAATTCATATGATATGTTCAATAAAAAAACACTAAAGACTCCTTGCTTTGGGTACTAGCACAAAACAAAAATCAGCATGCAGCAATAAGTAACATTAACAAGCGAAAGCTAACAGATGTTCAATATCTTTTCTTCATAGATGATGAGTATCCTATGAGGCTAATCACGCATAACAAATTCGCGGGCTACCTACCTGATGTAAATACATAATAGCTTGTTTATATTGTCTCATATTGCACCACGTATAAGTAGAGCTAAAAAGACCAACTTATAATGAACGGTGCATTATTACAGGGACACTTGGGAAGATTTGAGAACCAGAGGGAACCCTGTGTTTTGAAAATACCAGCTAAATAGGATAGTGTTGACTCGTAATCTGTTGAGGAGAAATCTGTGCTGGGTGTTAATAATAACAGTTAAATACGTTTCTATAGCAGCTCCAATGATTGGTAGCCAGCAATCACTTCTACTTAGCGCAAATAATTGTCAAGGCCATTAATGTCAACAAACAATAGAAAGGAGGCCATAACACAACCCAGGCAAGCTCCTAAGGTTGAATTAATTTGAGGAAAAAGTTTGCCATTAATACCAAAACGGATATTAGCCAAAATATGCCAAAGTAATCGTCGAAGCAGGTCAATCAAAGCTTTTTCAATAACCGACCCCTCCATTATGTCCCTAAAATTGGAGTTATGCACCATGTCCAAGGCACAGAAGAGGTCCATGGAGGCGGGCATGTGGCTAGCCCCTCTCCTGGCCTTGACATATTTCTCAATAATGAGGTGTAAATTAAGACGTTGATCCACTGTGCCCAGCCCTGGCTCAAGCTGACCTGCACATCGGATACAATCTTATTCTCTACTGCCCATGCCTCGAGGCTTGAGTATAACTCAGCCTAAGATCTTAACAGTTCAGTCCAGTAACTTGATGTGACAGTGGCAACTTGGGAGGTTCCCATTCCCCTTATTAAATATTTGGACAACAGCTGCCTTCTACCATGTACAAGTAGTAGTCCTACAATAGTTTTTTTTTTTTCTTTTTTGAAAACCTTTATTGAGGCAAGAAGGAAGTACACAGCTGTTGTCTCCTACATCCTGCAATGTGCAGGCCGGCAGCAATCATGAAGATTTTAATACATAGTATTGAGTAAGAGGAGCATATCTGACACAGCAAGCCGCCTACAACCCTTCTGGGCCGGCCGCGTAAAGGACTATCAGGAGCCGTGGTCGGTGGCATTCAATAACGTTAGAGGTCACAATATACACATATCAGAGAATGCATGAGGTTTTCGAATTTTCTTTTTCTTCCCCCCCCCACCCCATGTATGAACAACAAACAACTACAACTTAATCCTGTTATCCTGTTATCTAGTGTACCCAGTGTGTCTGGTCTGCCCTCCTCGACCCCTCCTTCCCGTATCTTGCGGAGAAAAGGGGAACACCCAGGCCTGAGAGCGAGTCTCCTGTGTCCAATGGCCCTGGCTGTGAGACCACACGTTAACGCTCCTCATCGTGTGGAGAAGCGTGTGATTCGGGGAGGAGGGAGCTGTGGGGAGGCACAGTCAAGCTAAGCAGCTGGAGGACGGGGTGTGGACAGTAGTCCGTGTACGAGGATCGTACCTGTCAGGAATCGTGGATAGGCTATATGTGACAGCTATACGATGTGGATTATCGCGGAACCCCACATGCTCAGTTTGCCAGGCGGGGGGGGGGAGATGTGTGTTATTCATATCATACGGGCACGCTAAGCGTCTACGCCGGAACCACAGCCAAGCTACAGAAAAGACTCCAGCGCATCCAGAACGCCTCCATCCGACTCATCCTGGATGTCCCCCGACGCAGCCACATCTCCAGCCACCTGAGGAACCTGCACTGGCTCCCCGTCGACAAGAGGATCACGTTCCGGCTCCTCACCCACGCACACAAGTCTCTCCACGACCTGGGCCCCAAGTACCTCAACGACCGCCTGACCTTCTACACGCCCACCCGCCAGCTACGGTCCACCAGCCTCGCCCTCGCAGCCGTACCACGCATCCGAAGAGCCACCGCCGGAGGAAGATCTTTCTCTTACCTGGCTGCCAAGACTTGGAACTCCCTCCCCATCTACCTTCGGCTGACCCAGGACCATCTCGCCTTCAGGAAACAACTCAAGACCTGGCTGTTCGAGCAGTAGCATACCCCTCCCCCCAAGCGCCTTGAGACCCTCCCGGGTGAATAGTGCGCTATACAAATGGCATGATTGATTGATTGATAGTACAAGTGAGTCACCGGGCTAGGGGCACGGTTGGTGGGACATGTCGCAGGTACGGTACATGGATAAAAGCATGAGTTACAGGCAGCATGTATTAGGGAGTGTCTGGCTGTGCAGCGGCTTGGAGACGCAGGAGGTATGCAGTGAGTGGACCCCATATGTCTTTGGGCCTTGATTTCTGTGGGAGGAGTTCTGCATAATTATGCAGTTGGTCCTGCCAAGTGGAAATTGTCGTGATCCAGTCCTTAAACTTGGGCGCTCTGCCACGACCCCAGCGGTATGCCACCTGTCGCTTCGCGAGTAGGATCCCCAAAGCAAAAAATTTACGGTGCGGTTGCAGCGCTGGGCAGCCTGTCCCAGCAATGCAATCTTCGGACAAGGTGACGCAACCACCCCAACCATGTCAGACATAGCCGCGAACACCTCCTCCCAGTAAGCTGCAACCTTGGGGCATGTCCACGCAAGGTGGAAAAAATGCGCACCCTCCTCATTGCATCTAGCGCATTTATCATCTTCTCGGAGTCGGAAGCGGTGAAGTTTGGCCGGCGTATAGTAGAGTCTGTGCAAGAATTTGTAGTGTATGAGCCGAAGGCGTGAGTTTCCCGTCACTGCCGCAGTATGTGTACAGCTTTCCTCCCATTGTTCGTCCGACATTTGGGTGTCTAGGTCCCGGTCCCAGTCACGCCTCGCTCTGAGGGCAGGTGGGGACGGAGCTGCCTGCGTGTGTTTGTAAAGCAGTGAGACGACGTGTTTCGGTGCTTCAGATTGGAGCAGGGAATGAAGGGGCTGTACCGTGTCCGGCTCGTCCGGGAAGGCGGGGGTGACTGCCTTTACATTCTGCCTTAAACGTACATAAAGGAAGGTATCCATGACGGTTGGGGAGTTCTCGCCAAAAAATTGTGCTGATGTTCGGAAGGTGCCCTGTAAGTACAGGTCTCCCCACGTGTGCAGCGCAAGCCTAGAAAGCAGTTTGCGGCCTATTTCCTCGCAGGCAACGCAGAGCCGGGGGTCATGAGCAAGTGTCATCAGTGGCGAGTATAGGAATGGTGTACCCATAGCATCAGCTAGGCGCCTCCAGGCTAGAACAGTACAGTCTACCGTACTGGGATCCCGGTCTACAATCTTGGAGTCAGTGTAGAGGTAACCCGCAGGTTGCATAGGTCTCATGTAGCCGTCTTCAACTGCTAGATGAGCCATAAAGGGGGGGGGGGATGCAGCCAGTATGCAGCAAAGTGGGCCTGCGCACAGTCATAATATCTCCAGAAATTAGGCACATCAAGTCCTCCCTGGTGGTAGGGGAGCATCAATGTGTTCATGCCAATCCTGGGCTGCTTTCCACCCCATATCAGCCATGACATTTGCGAGGTAAGTGCGCGGAAAAAGTGGGAGCCCGGGTTATACGGGATGTTGGTGAAGAGGTACAGTAGTTTAGGTAACACTACCATTTTAATCAGGGAAATACAGCCTGCCATTGATAGCGGGAGGTGGATCCATCTGGTGACTTTGTCGGTTAGTTTGTCCAGGACTGTGCCATAATTCGCTCTGATAAGAGTGTCACGGTGCCTCGTCACATTTATGCCTAGGTATTTGATTTCCTCTGCTTCCCAGATTAGAGGATAATCTAGGGGGAATGGCGTGGTGATGTCTGTCAGCGGGAACAGAGCTGATTTCGACCAATTTATTTGTATTCCTGCGAAACCACCAAATTTGGTGACCTCTCGTAGCAGGTGGTTAAGATTCTACCTAGGGTTATGTACATAGAGGGTCATGTCATCGGCATACAGTGCAACAAGCAAGTGCCTTTCCGGGTATATGAGGGATCGGTGGTTATGGTTCTGACGCAGCTTGGCCGCCAAGGGTTCGATTGCGATGGCAAATAGTACCGGGGATAACGGGCACCCCTGTCGCGTCCCGCAGTGGATCTCAAAGTGGGGTGAACGGGAGCCATTTAGTAGCACCGAGGCCATCGGCTTATGATATAGCATTCGAATCCAGTCCAAAAAACGAAAAGGAAACCCCATCCGTTCGAGTAACGCTAGTAGGTAATCCCACTCTAGTGAATCGAATGCCTTTGTGGCGTCTAGAAAAACGGCAGCCGCTTCATACGTGGGGGTAATGTCCTGTATTACTGCCTGGAGCGTGCGCAAGTTGTGGGATGTAGCGCAGTTTGGGACAAAGCCCGCTTGGTCTGGCAAGACCAGCTGTTCCATCAGTAAAATAAGGCGCGTTGCGAGTACCTTCGCCATAATTTTTATGTCAGAGTTTAGTAGGGATAGGGGTCTGTACGAGTCACAGGACTCCGGCGGCTTGCCCGGTTTTAGCAGCGAGGCTATGAGAGCTTCTCGCATAGTGGTGGGTAAAATACCCTCCTCTAGAGCCGCGTAATATACTCGTTGTAGTATCGGGGCGAGGATGTGAATGTAGGCCTTGTAAAAGTCAATTGGCAGACCGTCCGAGCCCGGGGACTTACCCGACTTCATGGACATTATAGCGTCTGTGATTTCTTCTAGTTCTAGCGTGTGATGTAGGAATTTTTGTTGAGATGGACCTAACCACGCAAGCGCGGTGTCTTCTAGGTAGGCATTGAGATTTATGGGTGCAGACCGTTGGGAAGTGTAAAGTGTGGAGTAATGGTCGACAAGGATCCGTAGTTGTTCCGGTGCGTTGTGTTGGGGTGTGTTATGTTCATCTAGCAGTGTAGTTATGTAATTATGATGTTTAGGGAGGTTCACCGCGGATGCAAACGCCTTGCCAGGCCTATCTCCCTCACCATAGCTATGGGCTGTATGTGACTTCCCCAGAAATTTACATTCTTTGTCTGAGAGGTCTGAGTACTCATTCAGTTTGTCACGCAGCTGAGCCTGAGCTGCATGATTGGGGGTGACACTAGCCGCGTCTTTTTCAAGCTGGCCCAGTTCCTGTTCGAGCTTCCGCAATTCGCCCCGAAGGGATTTGAGGACACCACCCCCTTTAGCAATACACCACCCCCTAACAGTGACTTTAAAGGCCTCCCATACCGTCGTTATGCTGGAAACGGAAGTCATGTTGCGGTCAAAGAAATCTTTTATGTCGTGTTCAAGCTCAGCCCTGAAGGCCGAGTCGGTTAAGTGTGTCGGGTTCAGTCGCCAGTTTAAGTAGGGAGATACGTCTTGTGGGATACGAAGCGTTACCAACACTGGGGAATGGTCTGAGAAGGTGCGAGCCAGATGGGACGCCGCAACCACCCAAGAGGAAAGTCCAGTGGAACAGAATATGTAGTCGAGACGCGCCCATGTGGAGTGCACTGCAGAATAGTGGGTGCCTTGTGAGTGAGTTGGGTGGATGTGTCTCCAGGCATCAGTCAAGCGATATTCTTCGACAATAGTCAAAAGGGTGCGTTGGGTGTGCGTGTAGTGCATCGCTTGAGGCTGGGATCTGTCTATATGTGGACGCAGTGCTGTGTTGAAATCCCCGCCCAAGACGACATGTGCAATCCCCGTCGATTGAATCTTGCCCCATAGCGTGAGGAGTGTGGATGGGTCATCTGTGTTGGGCCCATAGTAACATGCAAAAAGAACCTTATGCGAGTGCAATCTGCCGCATACCATACAGAATCTTCCAGCCGCATCTGTTTCTGATCCCTCAAGGATAAAGCGAACACCCCGTCTAACCAAGATCGTCACCCCTCTAGCGTAGTTGGAGTATGAGGAAAATACCCTGCCAGATGCCCACCGAGCTGCAAACAGTGGAGAGTTACCCGACATTAAATGCGTTTCTTGGAGCATTGCGATGGAGACTCTGTGCCTAGACAGGTAACTTAAAATTTGCCTCTTCTTCCGTGGGTCGTTAGGCCCTCGGACATTCCACGACATCAAATGCAGTTGTTGAATAGGCCGCTCATCTGTCACGTCACCCATTCCAACAAGTGCAGAGATAAGCATTGAACAAGCATAAAATAGTAGCACACCTCATAAGCTGCTGTAACCATGCCTGAATATACCTTCAATTTCAATCCGACCACTTGACACAGGCCCACTCTACAATTGCAATGATTAGGATTTCGAGTAGTTGGAACCCCCTCCCACCCACACCGGCCACCCCAACCCGCCGGGTATAAAACCTCCCCTTGCCCACCCAACATTCCGCAAAAACAAAATACAGCAAACCAACAGTTCAGAGTCATCTCTTCCCTGAGGGGGGAGAGGTTATAAAGGGGATCACCCGTTGGGGGTAGGAATGCTAGGGGCACCCGACCTGCCCCCCACCTCACAAGTCACACCCAACGGACGCCAAATAACACCGGGTCGTCCTCCTTGGGATGGAGGCGGGCGTCGAGCCCATTTCAGTATTCAGACCGGTATAAAGAAAGGCTATGAAAGTACCTCACTGGGAAAGTAGCGTCTGGAACATCGTAGTGCACTCACGTGAGTTGTTGCCTCACATCCTGGTCACAGTCTAAGTCAGTCTTGTTGTTCCAGTGGCGAGCGAGATCTGGAGCGGCGTCCCGCTTCGTTGTTCTCAGCACTATCGCGCTTCTGTTGTTTCAGGAATTCCTCTACCTGCTGTGGGTTGGTGAAGATATGTTGCTTGCCATGATAGGAGAGCTTCCGTTTCGCAGGATAGAGCATAGTATAGGAGAGTTCCAATGCTTGCAATTTCTTTTTTACGGCAGTGAATTTACGCCCAGCTTCTTGTACAGCAGGGGTAAAATCCGGGAAAAAGGACAAGGTGGCATTACCATAGTTCACTGTGCCGAGGAGCACTGCCTAGGAGGAGCTCCTGTGGGAGGACTGGCAGCCAGAGACCTATGAGCACGTTCGACAATGAGGTGTGTGGAGAAGGACACCTTCCCAAACAGTTCCACGACCAGGGATTCTACAAAGGGTTCCATTTTCCCTGTGTTCGTTGTTTCCGCCAGGCCTAGGATGCGGACGTTATTTTGCCGGGATCTGGCTTAGAAGTCTTCGTTCTTATCCGCAATAACTTTGAGGAGTCTGTCTATTCGGGAGGTATGGCGATTCACGGTGGCGGCTCTATCCTCTAGGCCAGATATTCTTTCCTCGGCTTCTTTGAGGCAAGTGTCGTGTTGGTCAATTTTCGCCACTATGCCGTCCATGCGCAAGTTCATATTGTCTATCTTGGCGTCTATATTGGAGAGGCTCTGTTCCATACCCAGTAGCATGGATTTCCAGTTTTCCTCTGGCGGCATGTGGGTGGTGGGGCTGTCCTCCGGCCCAGGCATCGTTTTGTTAGTTTTCCTGGCCTCGAACGGGATTTTGGATTGTCTGGCGTCGCCACGGCCCATGGCACGCCTCGGCGTTCTTAATGTCGCGATTTTGAGATCACGCTTTCAGCCAGGCTAGTGTCGAACCTAGGACAGAGAATGGGGGGGGGGCCCTATTCAGGAGGACTTTGAAGGAGTCCTTTGGTTTCACGAAGCGATGGTTTTCCCCAGTATGGCCGCTTCGGCGGGTAGAGGAGTAGTTCCTGCGCGCTGTTTCAGCTGGTCTAGTCTCGTGTTAGGGGAATAGGCTGCTGTGGGTACCTCCGTGTGTCCGCCCGGCAGTGTCCGCCTAGTCGTGCAGGAAGCAATGGATGGGTGTCCCTGCGCGTCCAATGTCCGTGCGTAGGTGCAAATCAGCTGGGCCGTGAGGAATGGGAGTATGTTAGCTCCCTGGTGCGGAGGCCTCCGCAAAATGGCCGCTTCGGCGGGAGGAAGAGGGGATCCTTCGCGCTCCTCCAGTTGGGTTGTGCGGGGAGGAGAATAGGAGGTAAGGGCCCCGTGACAGAGGAGCAGGTAGCAGTGCACTCCCCCGCTAAGCCGCCCGGTACTGCCCGCTCAGCCAGGCCAGAGATAGGAGAGCCTTTTCGCGCCTAATGGCCGTGCGAGGGTGAAACTCAGCGGGCTGCCGGAAGAGCGGTGCTTGCAGGCCCTCCCGATGTCCCGCGAGGCAAGTAGCACAGACGGCAATATAAAAGTTCGGAAATGCGCTCGCACTCGCGCCGTGGCCCCAGGTGTGGCAGCAGGACAGAGCGCTGGGCGCCGAGCCTCGTACAGTTACAGGCGGGTGTGGGCAGGGGAGGGGGAAGGTCCTCACCTCCACCAGTATCCGCCGCAGGAGATCAGTAGCTGTCCCTTTTGGCCCGCGGACAGGTCACCGCCAGCAGGCTTCAAGACCGTGGTGTCGAGTAGCTCGGCGCCTTACAGGAGGCGGGTCTCGGAGGAGCGCGAGTCTCCGCCTACAGGTTCCGCGCTGGATATCTGCAGCTGTAGTGGTCGGATTTGAGCGATTTAAACTCCGGAATGATCCTCCCAGCAATATCAGTTCGTTACCGCTGTGGGTGAGTCGATTTTCACCGGTCAGGATAGGATGAAGGATCGTTGCAGGCTTGACTGGGCAAGAGCCTCACTACAGTGCGGCCATCTTGGTCAAGCGCCACCTAGCGCCCCCAGTAGTCCTACAATAGTTGTTTCTAAAATATTTGCTAGCAGAGTGGCCCAGATCTTTTCTTTAAGTAGGTCCATTGGAACTTCATACGGACCAGGTGCTTTGCTAGGGGGGCACCTTTTAATTTCATAAAGGACTTTCTCAACGTTAAAAGGTTCGTTCCGGCAATAACAAGCAGCATCCACTGTGACTAAGTCTCATCCTGGACTAATTCGGTCAAAGATCTTTGTAAAATGCTCAACCCTAGTTTGAACAGCTAACATGGAGGAAACAGGGGAACACCTCTAGAATGATCTGCAGGTCTTCTCCTTTGCCTTCTCCACTTTCATTATATGATGGTTATCTCTGAATAGCTCTTGCATAAATTGCTCTTTGCCGACCCTCTCCCACTTGATTCTGATCCCTTTTTTTCAAGTATATTAAAATTCTCCGCTCGCAGCCTGTGTACTAAGATCGAGCATAAGAGTATAATAAACGGGTTGTAGTCACTTATGCAGCTAACAACCACTTTAAACTCTGCTAGTAGGGAGGCAAGCTCAAAAAATAGCAGCATAAAATCAATGTTACTGCAACTTCAATTTTCCTTAGAGGTCGGGGGTAAAGCCATGTATAGTGGCTTATAGTCATGTGCAAACGCCAGGATCTTGGACAGTACATCTCTGTTTAACGCATGCCCAAAATGCATCATTTCTTCATCCCGTCCAATAATTCGCAAGATGAAACAATGCCCGTATCACACATACATATGTTAAAGTCACCTACCTATAAGGCTGAGCCTTTTTTTAATGCGTATCTTGAATTTCCGACAAATGAACATCAGGGTCGTCAATTACCTGGGTGGAGAGAGCATCAAAAATATTATATTAGAAATTGATCAATAACAAATCATATGATCTGGGGAGCTCAAAGAGTAACGTTTGATAAAAAGAAAACATTTATGTTCCTTGACAACCAGTTTAGGGAGCTTCCCAGAAACCAGGGTGACTAAACCAATTTTTACCTTTTGCTCTTCCTGCAGACGGGATAGCTGTAACAAAAGGAATAATAGCTTTTTAGACAAAAAATGATCTGTGGCTCAAGTCTCCTGGGAGCAAATGTCATTGTAGCTGCTTACAAAATGTGCCCAGTCTGGGTTCATCAGTTCAGATCGAATCCCTGAGACATTCCATGAGATCACCTTTATGTGTGGTGGGACTGGAGATGAGAAGTGAGATAGGACAACTAATAGCCAGGACTACTGGATTGAAATCGGCTCTCTTAATGCACAGGCTTTGAGACAGTGGAGTCTACCAGTCAACCCACGTGCTCTGTTGAGACCAGGGCCTCATGCCTGTTCCTGGTTTATAGGTTAGCAACATAATGCAAGGTTTCTTAATGGCGTCTCTTGAAATTCCTCAGCACAGGCTTTACATGCAGCGCGTGCTGTCTGTCCATGCGCTCATGATACTAGTGTAGAGCGCTATGTTTATTTTGAAAGGTGTGCTCGTGTCAATTTAATAGAGCACAGAGTTGTTACTTAAAATGTTGTCCGCAGGTGCTTTGAGTGTACTCAGCCCGTTCCTCGTACTGTGACCAGTAAGCTGTTGGGATCGGAGCTGGATGCAAGCAAAGTGTTGTGGGTCTATATATACAGAGTAAAGAACCACTTGAAATGGATTACCCCGCCTCCGGATCATTTCATCACATTTGTAGCAATGAAGATGGGATACGAACCCACACGTGCAAAGAAGAATTTCTGCATGAAAGTCACATGATCACCCCCATTTCTTTTTGAGACAGTGAGCTGCTTTATTTTTAAGCCCCGAATGGTCCTCCCTTTGCGACTGTGCTAACTTAGGAATGCTCCCTAAAACCATGACTCATGAGGTGCATTCAGGAGGGATTTGAGGGTGCACGCCAATTGTTTGACTAGTGGCTTTTTTATTATGTCGTTGAATAGCACACTGTACAGGGGAAATGTAATCCCTCATGGCTGCCCATTGATTTCTAAATGGAGATCGCCATTTCAGTATGTTAGTTCCTTGGTGTGCATCAGAGATGGTTGGGGTGGTTGGTACACTATGCTCAGAGCTTGGTGACTGAGCAGGGGGGCTCTGTAAAACACACAAGATGATGGACGGAATGTTTCACAATGGCAAAACATTCACCCCCAGTTACAAATCTGGGTTTAATCCATCGTTATTTTGCTCACCAAGCCACCCCAATTCAGACATGGCCATATGCAAATCAGTCTTGACCCTGTGCCTCAAGAGAACAGTCCAGCCCGAACTGCCAAGCCATGTCGTCCCTGGACCGGAATCAAGCATCCTAGGACCGGTGTTTGGCTATCAGCTGTCTTCAGCCAGGATAGCTTGACTCCAGTGGCTTAGTAGGCACGGGACCCACGTCTGGGCATACCCTTCCCACATAGGGTGAAAAGCAAAACACATAAGATGATGGACGGAATGTTGCACAATGGCAAAACATTCACCCCCAGTCACAGATCTGGGTTTAATCCATCGTCATTTTGCTCACCAAGCCACCCCAGTTCAGACATGGCCATATGCAAATCAGTCTTGACCCTGTGCCTCAAGGGAACAGTTCAGCCCGAACTGCCAAGCTATGTCTTCCCTGGACCGGAATCAAGCATCCTAGGACCGGTTTCTGGCTATCAGCTGTCTTCAGCCAGGATAGCTTGACTCCAGTGGCTTAGTGAGCACACGACCCACGTCTGGGCATACCCTTCCCACATGGGTGAAAAGCAAAACACACAAGATGATGGACGGGGCTCTGTGGCAGCTTGCTAGTAGTATGATGATTATTTGAGGACAGTTCTTAGTTTGTCAGTCACTGCTTTAATTTACTCTAGGACTTCTGTGCAGAAAACCAAAAAAAGGTCTTCCAATTTTCAAAGGATTTACAGCAATGCTCCTTGAGTTTAGTCTCAGGTTCATAGAGGCACATTTCCCAGCTGAGGTGCCTTGCTTATTAGTGAGATTCTAGTTTCAACCTTTGTTGTTTCAAAATGATGACTCTGTAATCACCTCAACCCTGAGGACACCATAGGGTTGTATATTTTCCTTTTAACTGGAGTTAAATGAGGCGAAGTGGTGAGTGTTGCAAGAATGCCACTCGTGGGGTTATAAGTTACACTTCGATTTTTTGTGTTTATAAATTGGAAGACTCCTGGTTCTCTCCTTCTTTTCTCCACAAATTGCAGTTATGATGCCCAAATCCTCAAGTGACTACCCTCCATGGTATCACTTACATTAGTAGCTTGCATCTCGCTCAGCAGATGCAATGGCTTTCTCAAGGTAGCATTTAGCTGGGCCTCCCCTAGCTCATTTTTGGTGTCAGTGATCCCCATCACTGAGGTCAAATCAGTTTGAATGGTTTCAACATGATGCCTTTCTTGTTTTTTTGCAATCTGGTGGTGAATTGCATGTTCTCTTGCCCATATCGGAAATTAACATGAAATTAATAAGAAGGTGCTCCCTTTGTGTGTCTTTAGGTTTTAATCTAGGGGCCGAAAGAGGAAGAAACAGCATTAACCACATGGGCTAAGCCGCGTGTGCCGTTTCCACGAAAGCTGAACACCTCTTGCCTGCTTGGTAAAGGCAGTCAGCAGTCAGCGGTCTAGTTGCAGAGACTGGAATAAAGACAGGAGAGAGGAACAGCCACGTCCGTGTAGGGTGTGCCACCAGGCGGTGACATGGGGCGGGGGAGGGGCAAGTTGGGGGGGTTGTAACATGTGGGAAACTGACAATTTCAGGTAAGTAACAAAAAAAAACAAATAAAACAAATGTTGTGGCGCGCGCTGCATCGCCAAATGCGATGCAGCGCACGCAACAAATTTTCTTTCTTTTTTCCGTTACTTACCTGAAATCGTCCATTTCCCGCATTTTACAACCCCCCATCCTGCCCCTCCCCCGCCCCACGTCACCGCCCGGTGTCACGCCCTACACGGGCCATGGCTGCAGAGGAAGGATCAGACTTGGGAAGAGATCGCAGCTTGGTATGTAAGGCTTGGAGAGGAGGGGGTAGTTTTCAGTGTGGAGGCGGGAGTTTTCAGTGGGTGTAGTTTTAGTGCTCAGGGCAGGGGGTAGGGGCAGTTTTCTGGGCTGGGGCCATTTTAGGGATGAGGGTGGGGATTGGGAGCACAGTAGTTTTTGAAGCTGGGGCTGTTGTAGGGCTAGGGTTGGAGTCAGGGGTCGCAGTAGTCTTTGAGGCTGGAGTCTGTTTTAGGGCTCAGGGCGGGGGCAGGGGGCAGGGTTCTTTTTGAGGTTTTGGGGCTATTTTAGAGCAGGGGTCAGGATAGGTTTTTGGGCTGGGGGCTGGGTTTTAGGGTGGGGGGTCGGGTAGTTTTTAGGGCAGGGTGCATAGCAGGGCTGGGGCATAGTTTTTAGGGCTCTTGTGGGGGGTCGTGTAGTGTTTGAGGCTGGTGTGGGGGCTTACGTTGCTGGGGGACGATTTTAAGGGCACAGGGCAGGGGGCAGGGATGGGAACTTTACTACGCATCTAACTTTACTAAGCATGCCTTTACAACGAAATGCGTTGTAAAGGCATGCGTGGTAAAGGCATGTGTAGTAAATTGATGCGTGGTTAGACACATTCCTTGTTGTGATGGTGTTGTTGAAGCATGCGTGGTTTAGCCATGCATGCTTCTGTCATGCAACCCAAGAGAGAAGCCCAGCCTGTACCTGTTGGAGCGCACCCGAGCATGTCTCACACTTCCAGCTGATATTTTTTAGGCTTCTGCCTGGCACAGCTGTAGCTCCCCCCCCCTGCTTCTCTCCTACATGGTTATGGCCACTGAAGCCCTGACCCTATCAGCCAACCCTTGTGCATCCCAAATTACATGGGACCTCTGGTAACTTAATTGCTCCTCACTCCCTCCCACCTGAAACCTGCCAAATCCCTCACCAAAATCGATCCTTTCCTGCCTCTCCTTCTTATTGATTAACATACATTTTTACAGCTTTCCAAGGAAATCCTTGTGATTTTTAATTCTTATCTGTCATCTGAGTTTGTGCCATAATCCAGGAGTTGCAGGCACGTCCA
This sequence comes from Lissotriton helveticus, assembly GCF_964261635.1. Classification (NCBI taxonomy): domain Eukaryota; kingdom Metazoa; phylum Chordata; class Amphibia; order Caudata; family Salamandridae; genus Lissotriton; species Lissotriton helveticus. The sequence goes on from NC_136061.1 coordinate 927,415,214, forward strand.
CTAACTTTAGGCATTTTGCAAGTGTTATAAAGGTAAGTCTTCTTTATGAATATAATCTTCACAATAGCTGGGCACATTCTAGCTAACATGTTATATCATGCATAATTAAACAATGGCTTCATCAGGGCTAATCACATGTAAATGTGCAGTATTCGTAGGTCATTTCAGATCAATGTATGATGTTGTATCAGAGGACATCCTGGAATCAAATCCACTCAGAAAATTCAAATAGGTGTGTCTATGCACATCCAATAATCAATTTGGCTCATCAATGAGTGTGAGTGTTGACACATAAACTAATAGTACTATCAATATTAGAGTGCAGCTTCACTTATTGGTTATCTTTGCCTGTAAATGTATATTCATATTTAGGTTTAAACCTATAATAACTGATAACACTCCACCGAAAGGGAAAAAGCCGTCACCAGTGTAAACATATAAACACTGAAAAAAACACCTGTACAACCACAAACTAAATGCCATTGAAAGAAAGGAAAGGAAGAGTGAAAGAGCCATTTTTATTTCTTCCTGAAGGGGCCAATAAATTGTAACTTTGCTATACAAGGTAGCAGCAAGAAAGACTGGGCTAACATCATTCTGCATGCGTTTTGTTATTTAGGGATGTCACAAAAATATTGTTTCTTCCTTTTGCTTTTTTCAGTTTTGTGGTCTTTGGTCTAGTGATGCAGGGTTTAGAAGCCTTCTTATTTAATTATTTTATGAATTGTAGCGGATCAGGAAATATCAAGATCATATTTGATATTTTGGCTATGTTTAATTCTTTCACTGATAGGTAAAATGGCTGGCTTCATAAGAATCTTTACCAATATGTACAATCACATTCACCCACAGACCGAAAATGGGTGAAACCCTTTGATACATCAGCCCCCTTTTCTAGCGAGTCCTTATTGATAGTAGGTGAATTGCCAAGCTCTTCAGGCTTTAAGCATTCAATGCAAGGTGTAGTGACCGGTATATGTGCCGTTACCAAGCATCTGGTATAGTGGTGAAAGCATCACAGCAGACAATTGGAAAACATGGAATGTAGTGTCACTTGGAATGCTGCTGCAAAAAGGTCTTGCCAAGTCAAAAAAGATTAGAGTGATTTTGTTTGTATTTGCAGTGATTCAGGTACGTTTATGAAAAAGTTGTGTGATAACCTGTTAAAATCCCTACCTGAGCTGAAGTGCTTCCCTGTAAAAGATCCTTGCCACTTGCTAGATGGTATGCTGAAAGCATCTTTACAATCTTCAGAGTTAATGAAGAATGCTGTTGACTATGTAGTCCATTCTGGTGCAGTGTTTCGTTATCCTTGGGAACTAAAATGCAAATATTTCTCATTTTGAAAGAGTCATTCCAACTGTGTCATTTAACCAGTGGTTCTCAGTCCTTGAGGCCGTGAATGCTTGTTGGAAACTGGCTCTGTATATACTATACTGTATATACTATACCCAAATGAGGTGTAGTGTTCACAGAGTCCAGTGGAACCCCAGAGGTAAAAGTAGATAACACCTTACTCTCTATTTGTGGTAGTGTGGGCAAGCAGTAAGGCTTTATCAGAGGGTAGTGTTAAGCATTTTTTGTACACACTCAATCAGCAAATGATGTCACACACTCAAAGACTGAACTCAGACCAATTTTGTTTGTATGAAAATATTATTGTTATTTTATTTCTAGAACCAAGCCAAGCCTGGCAGAGGTAAGTGAAATACATGCTTTACAATATATTATGCAGGGTTTACAAGTGAATGCAAGTTCAAATGCAGTTGTTTGAAATACAGGTAAGTCAAGCTATTGAAATTACCATACAGATTACTCTTTAGTTACTTTTTAGATTACTTTTTGTACTCAGTGTGATATGCCTTGGTGTGCTCACCACACATAGGGGTGTGATATGCCTAGGGACATTACCTAGAGACAAGGTAAGTAAAATCAGTTTGGCACAATTGTTATTTTTCAGGTTTCCATACAAATCAACTCCACACTTGGAACATTTTTAATAGAAAAATAGTCCATAGGTTCCAATGGGGAGTAGTGAAGTTAATGGTTACCAGGTAATTAATCGCTCTTTGGGGTTTAGCTTCTAGGGTTAGAACAAGGGTTCCCCCATGGTCAAGAATGCACTCTTGTTACACCCTCAGAGGCCCTAGGGCGTCCGGGTGCAGGATGCTGAGGCCCAATGATATACAATGGGGGATAGGTTGCCGTGGGTTGGTGGCTGCTTACGAACAGGCCACTGGGTTGTGGGGCAAAGCTCCTGGTGTTAGGCTCAGGGCAAAGGGGGACCCGGTTTAGCACACAAAGTGCACCCACAGCGGTGCAGCGGCGGCTGGGTGCAGGGTGCTGTTTTGGCATTGGGTGCCCTGTTGTTTTCAAGGGGGACTTTCGTTTTTGGTTAACAGCTGCAGGCTCCGTCCAGGGAGAAATCTGGGAGGAAGCAACAGCTGGGCAGGTAAGTTGGAGGGCTCGGGGACATATGTGCACCTCGGGTTCTCTTTTACAGGGCGCAGGGCGGCTGGATGCAGGGATGTCTTTTGAGGTCAGATTTCACCTTAGCAGGCCACTCGCGGTTGTGGAGTCTCCTTGCAGAGGCTGCAGGTAACGTCGGGGAGTCCTGGAGGGTCAACACACGGTTAACTCAGCATCTGGAGTGCTGGGGGACCTTGTTGGGACCAGTGGGCCACTAAAACTCGGGCTGTAGGCAACGGGTGCAGTGTTAGTTCCAGGCACCGGGTTTCTTTGTCCTCAGCAGACTCAGAGTTTGTCTTGGGAGTTTTCTTTTGAACAGAGCTGCTGTTAACACGAGATACAGTCCTTGTTGAAGGCAGTATGTCCTCCCAGGGTTCTGGAGGACAAGGTGACATTTGGGACAGGATCTCTGAAAACTGCAGACGGGGCCGGTAGGGCTTGGGCCAAGTCAGTTGTTCTCTGCAGTCTCCTCTGCTGGGCGTCTTCTTTTGTCCTTCTTCGTAGGTTGTGGGAATCTGCCTTCTTGTACAGGGTTGCCCCATAAACACTGTATTTAGGGCTCGTTTTAAGGGTCTCTGGGTCATTAGCCAATGGGCTGCTGACCTTAGGGTGACTACACCCTTGGTGTGCTCACCACACGTGGGGGAGTGAGCACAAGCCCTAATCCTGATTAGAGAGTGCCTTCCATCTGCAAGATGGCAGGCACTGAAGAGTGGGCTTCACCTCACCTCCCCCACCTGAGGGGTGGGTTTGGAAGAGATGGGCACACTTTCTGGACTGGCTTATTTTTCCCTCCTGTCTTCCTGCCAAAAAGGAAGGGAGACTGGAAGGGGGCCTGCTCCTGATACATGAGAGGCTGGGCGGTCGTATTACAAAGGCTGCAAGGCCTTTGAAGCTCCCCTGCCACAGATGGCACTTCTTGGCCTGAGGGAAGTTTTAACTCCCCCACCCAGTAAATGCATTGTTTCTGGGCTCGGGGAGCAAAGGCTCCCACCCCAGGGGTCCAGAAACATGCCTCATGGTGGCAGGCTGGTTTGGACCAGTCAGGAAACCCACCAGAGGCTGATCGTTTTTCAAAGGGCATCTCTAAGATGCCCTCAGAGTGGATCTTTCATTAAATCTCACACTGGCATCAGTGTCGGTTTAATGTGCAGAGAAGATTGATACCAAACTTCTCAGTTTTCAGTGGAACCATTATGTTGCTGTGGAGGTGGTAATGACAACCTCCCAGCACCATATACTCTTAATGGCAGCACCGCACCTACAATGTCTAAGAATGGACTTAGACACTGTAGGGGTACAGGGCTCATGCACCTATACCCTCACCACTGGTATAGTGCACCCAGCTAGAGTGGTGGCTGATCTATGCCAGGACAGTGGGTTGTAGGCATGGCACACAGGGATGTGTGCCATGTTGACTGTTCACTTTGTTCTGCACCAAAACATGCAGCCTACAAAGGCAGAGTGTGAGTGTACAGGTACAGGGCCTCTGATGGTGGCACAATAAGTGCTGCAGCCCCTCGAGGCCTTCCCTGGTCACATTGCCCTGGGTAATTGGGGTACCATTTACCAGTGACTGACCTGTGGCTAGGGTGCCAATTGGGTTTGGTACAGTTTTGGTGAAAGAACTCAGAACCTGATTGGCAGGTACCCTGCTCACATCAAGTCAAAGTGCATCAGTAGTTCTGGCAAAAAGTGGGGGGGAGGGGTAACTGCAACAGAAATCCAGCTTCTCACAATGCTATATTATTAATGTGGCCACAGTTTACTTAATTTGTGCTTAGTGCTTAGTGAAGATCCTGCCCCTTCTGCCAGATGAGACTAGACCGCTAGTGGTCAGAAGTGTGATCCTGGCTAGACTGGACTATTGTAATTCCTTACACCTGGGAGCCCCCCTTTACATCTTACAGGGGCTCCAGAGAGTCCAGTCTATAGCGGCCAAGTTGGCTGTTAACAGACCCCGTAGCTCCTCTACCACGCTGGCGCTCAGAGACTTACACTGGCTGCCAATTGGTAGCAGAGTGGCATTCAAGCCTCTATGTATCGTCTATAGAGCATTACACAGTATGGGACCCATCCCACTGCAGGAAAGACTCACTTGGTATAAACCTACCAGGTCCCTGCGTTCCTCCAGCCTGGGGCTGGTAGCAACCACCAGGATTAGGAGGTCAAGGATGGGAGGTAGAGCCTTCTGTACCTCGGCATCAAGGCTGTGGAATGAGCTACCCCAGAATATTAGGCAAATCGACACCTTGCTAGGATTCAGAAAGAGTCTAAAAACATGGCTCTTCGCCAAAGTTTAATTCCCAGGCTCCATCAAATAGTGTTCGGTTGTCTTTTTTCATCTGACATAATTACCCCTGTATTGTTGCTTCATCGAACTACATCCTTATCAGGCGCCAGGATACCCGTAGGGTGGCAGTTGCGCGTTATAAGAAATAAATACAATACAATACAATACAAGACATGTCAGGAACTTTGGTCACTTATAGATGGTGATGTGTAAAAAGTACTGCATTCTTAGATTTTTTCAGAAAAACATGACTTTGGTAGTGGACATAATAAAAAAACTAGAGTTGAAAATACCCTTGTTTATGAAGAGTTCAAATTAATTGGTGTAGGTTTGAAACATCTCCTTGAGAGTAGGCTGGCTACACTTTTAGTGACTTTAGCACTGCAACATGTTCCATGTTAGAATGCTTGCCACTTGGTAAGCAAAGAAATGTTGAGGAACAATTCAGGAAATTGTATTTTACAATGCATAAGAAATGGCTTGCAATGATACAGAGACATGTCTCTTCACCAACCATGGCATCTGAAGTCAATGAAGCCTCACAGTGGTACTCTGCACAAGTTCTAGATCCCTTCCAGTAAGTGGGATTTTCTCCAGACTATGAAAATGACTGCTTCATTTTTGACGCTACAAGAACTCTGAGGGCATATGCGCCAAGCTCAACGCATATGTTGCAGAACCTGTCCCAGAGAATCGCAATCTTCAGGTGCACCAGTATTGGCATGGGAAGTTATGTCAGTGGCCAGAGCCAGCAATTTGTATACTGGCTGTTTTGGCGTTGCCCGTCTCAAGTGCCAATGTTGAGAGGGCCTTTTCACAGATAAACGTTTACATGGATAGGAAAGAGCGAGACAACATGACCAAAGACTCACTGAAGTAGTATTGTGTGGTATACAACAATAAGTTGGATTTTTTTTAAATGTGTTTGGAAACTCTATACACTGAACATACACTCTTTATATACCATGCACTATCAGTGCAGAAAGCAAGTAACTGTAAAATCAAAACGTTCCATAAACACCAGAAAAACATTGTTTCTGTTGTTGTTAATGGAGTGAAAATGTGTAACCACTGATAACCACTGTTTTTTGAGGTATTGAAATACTGAAAAAACCCCAACAGAATATATCAAAAATAGAAAATGAAAACAGCAAAGCCTGTTGATATTACTTGCTTGATTCAAACAGAAATACATCAAATGTTGGCAAACATTTTTTCTCAAGGAACGCATAAGGAGATATTAATGTTAAACCAGTGCTTAATGTGTAAAAAAACTGAAGTTCAGGGGCACAAAGTTTTCGTTATGAACCTACCATCAATCTTGCAAAATGCAGAGATTTTCAAATTCCAGTTCTGTCTAATTGTATTTCCTCCTCTTTCTCCCCTCACTTTGTACTCCATTCTCTTTATCTTGCCCTTCCGTCCCTGCTTTATACCTTTGTAACTGTTTTACTATCTTTCTTTTCCTTCTTCTTTTTCCATTTTTTCAAGTCCCTGCTTTTGCTCTGGGTCACAGGCTTATGATTTGAATTATGGTCCTGGTACGCAAAACATGTGCAGGTGCTCACCCCCTTGATCTACCAGCGCAAATTAAGCACTCAATAAAAATACTGTAGAATACTGTATTCTTTTGTTTTCCTTGTGAATGCAGAGTTTGCTTCAACTGAGAAGCTCAAATAGACATTCATGATTTCATTAGTACTAAGTTGTCACGATAATGACGCACAGCAGTTTCCTGAAATCTGAGCAACATTATTGAAATGTTATTGTTGAACATACAAACACCAAATAATAAATGCCCCCAAAAAATAAATTTTGCCATCTTGGAAGGAAAATAATGATGTTTTCAACATAGAAATCTGCAGTGACAAATTAATTTACTTTGTTATTCTCACTGTATAAAGGACTATACCCAAAACTCTGGCGACCTCGCTTGATCCAGTGTCTTAATCTCCTTCATGTCCCTCCATTTAACTTCTATGGGGTCGATTACAATGTCGGTTGGAAGCATTCCGACCTAATCTGTCTCTGAATGGTTTCCGACCGAACTGGAATCTGGGAGTCCAACCAACCGATTACGATGCTTCTGCATACCATTCGGTCCAATTCCCATTGAGTTCAATGGGAGCCTGTGTTCCCAGTGAAGAAAAGGGTGGGTGGGCAAAATCCTGCACCCAGTGGTGGGCACCGCTTGATGGCTGCCATACTTTGCATGGTCTGAAAGGGGGTCCCTTGGGTACCCCCACACCCCCATTCAGAAAGCTCCAGGTTAAGGGGGGCCTGCTATGGGCCCCCAACATCAGATTCAGACAGCCATTCCACGTCGGACAAAACGATTTGCAAAGGCTGTCAGAATCTGACATTGTAATCGCTCGGTCGGAAACGCGGTCCATAGACCTGTACGAGTTGGCTCGGAATAACTTGGCTCCTCTGAATGCCATCCGGAAAGACTTGGAAAGTCCGAACTCTTTCCAAACATCGTAATCGGTAGTTCAGCAAGCTTTCCGAATTGGTTGGAAAGATGGGTTCCGAATCAGATTCCGCAGACCCTAATCCAATTCAGAGCCTTATCGAACAACATCGTTATCGACCCCGAAGTTGTTTTCTTCAAACCGCGCTGCAGTCTAACCTGCAGTTTCCCAGTCAATGCCCAGAACAGGGTGAATATACACAAATTTTCCTTGCCATCAATAGCAGATTACTGCTTTCTCATTCTGTGTTCCGATTTTAAAAAGCAGTAACTATCCCTTCCAAAAATCGGATCAGGAAAGGGCATGCATACTGGGATACCACTAATATCGCATGGTAACTAGCTGTGTTTAAACTGCCACATCGCATGACAGCTCAAATGAGATCATCTAAGGACTTTGTAAACTAGGTAAGAACAATTATAGGTGCTATACTAACTGGTTTCAAAATTTAGGGCATGTTGTGCTAAACTAATTTATGGTTTCAAATCCAGAGATTTGCAATTGTGGTTGCAAATCATTAAAAAAATTACACACATTTCACATTGGATGATACATGATTCACAAAGTAGACATTGTCACTGGGGGACAGCTTCTCCTTTGGCAATCAGGTCGGTCAGCCTCATGAGGATCACGTGGCTGTCCCTGGGACCACTGCAATCTTTCCGAAATTTGCTCACAAATACAAAACATATTTTTTTAAAGTTTAAAATGTTTTATTAAATACATTTTTCATAAATATTAAAAACACAGAGAATAATACCGGACATTATAGTATAGATACATATTAAACCGTAGAAAATATAAACAGCCAGTAGTTAGTAAACAGAATAGTTATACCAGCATTAATAGTTACATAGTAGATATAAAAAAGATAATACAAACAAAAAAAGGCTATATTGAACATAAAATGATTGCTAAAAATTCAAAGAATCATTTTAAAGTAAATAACATGCAATGATATAGGAGTCTAAACTTGACCAAATATTAGAACTAGAAGGAGAGGAATCATTAGGAAAGCGTGGAAAAGAACATTGCCCACGTCTAAGAAAAATAATCCATTCCCACCGTGCATTAACTGAAAGTAAGGTAGCAGTTTTCCAATTACATGTTATAGATTTGATTGCAGTAGAAATAAGAAAATAAAACATTTTACAATCCATAGGGGATAATGTAGAAAGAAGATTTAAGGATTAGAATATGAAAATATAAAGTTGTTCGGATCATAATATTCTATGTGTCTAATAAAAACTGATGAATAACAGGACAATTGAAAAACAAATGACGTAGGTCACCAGTTGCAGACTTACAATGCCAACCGTTTGAAGTATCTAGAAGTTTAGCTTTAAATAGTTTGTCTGGAGTCTAGAAGCATTGGTAAAGTAGATAAACATTAGTTTGTATAAGAGTAGCCGGAAGGTAATTAGCTGTGTTAGATTTTCAAATATCCTTCCAGGATATTGTAGTGGATTGAATATTTATGAGTGGTGACCATTTTTGATTAAAATGTGGGAAGGATGAATTAGAAGAGGTAAGTCTTTTTGTACACTTTAGAGGCTATATGTCCTAAGCGGCTAAACACAGAAATACAAAACTCTATACCAGAGGACTGAGACATAGAAAGTAATTGCGGATAACCATTAAGAACAGTATTACGTAGTAATGTATATTTAGGGAATTCAGACAAAGGTAGGTTATATTCAGTTTGAATCACATCAAATGTGTAAAACATGTCATACTGACAAATGCCAGCAAGAAAGAAAATACCATCAGTAATCCATAAATTCCAGAAAGAAATATTCTTATGATATTGGAGTTTAGGATTAAACCAAAGAGAAACAAACATGTAGTGGAAGACAGAGCAACAGAAAAACTATTATCAAATGATAAAAGGGCAATTTTAGAGCTAGTAATATTGGGACCCTACGGGTGAGTAGTGCGCTCTATAAATGTATTGATTGATTGATTGAGCGGTTACCAAAATATCTAATTGCCATAGTAGGAAACACAGTTACTAGATGTGGGGCCAAAATATTTTTCTCCAGGGTAAGCCATTTAGGAGCATTAAAAGGGGGCATACTATGGAACCATAAGGAACATTGTGCCACAAGGAATGCAAAATGGTATTTTTCTAAATCTGGAAGACCAACCCCACCTTCACATTTGGGCAGTTGTTAAGACTGATTTGTGCAGGCTTATTATTCCGGATGAAATTAGTGAATGGCTTATATAATTCAGCACAAAAAATGGATGGGAAAGAGAAGGGTAACATAGATAATAAATATAGAATTTGTGGAATAGAGTGGAATTTGTGGAGTTATAGACATTTTAATTGCTTCAATACAAAGATTAGACAATCTATCCAGTTTCTCGTTAAAATTGTGGAACAATTGGTATCAACTGTATCTTTATTCGAATCAGTAAATGTTATACCTAAATATTTGTGATGAACGCAGATGTCGGGAGCAGCGCGTCCTGCGCGGTGGCGGCCCTGCGTGAAGACGTGGATGGCGCCTACTTCTGCTCCTACAGCCACCACGGGATCCACGAGGAGATGCTAAAGTGACCCCCGAAGAAGGGCACGAAGTGACCCGAAATGCATTGGGTTTTTACTGAAAATAAATGGCTTGTGACGGACTTTTTGCATTATCCGTATTCTTTCGAAGAGTCCCGAATCGGCACAGTTTGAATATTAGAAAACTGAAAATTGGCACCATACGGCTTGGTGGATTGTGGATTAAACATAGTATGGATTATTGAAGATAAAGTATAGTTAAAAGTGGATTACTAATAAGAATGGATAAATGTTAGAAAAAAAACATGCACGCAAAGAAGCGGCATGATGCTGTGCGACTGGCTTCGGGGCTATGGAGTCCCATTTCAAAATTAATTCTTGACTTTTGGCAGTGGGGCATGCCTATAACCAATCCTGCACGCAAATGAGGAGAAAATGAAAAAGCCTACCGCTCTTCTCACAGAGGCATCAGACCGTAGAATTTCAGCCCACCGTTTCTGCAGGCATGAAGGAGCACATGGGTTGAAAATAAGGACATGGTACAGCCCGTATAGTCGCCGAAATTCTATCGTAATAGGAGGTAAAAAACGGAGCTCAAGGCGCGGTGGCCATCTTGGATCGTGCGCGCTGCCGACTCCTATGAAACATATTTTTTTAAACAGAACCTGTTCCTTAAGAGGGCGGGGATGCTTTAAAAAGAAAAAAGATTTCCATTTGGAAGAGCAATTTTGAGGATGATTGTCTGCAGTTCCAAGCACGCCAACATCTTACATTTGTAACAATTAGCAGGACTTCACAAATTGCAAACTGCCTAATTAAGATTCATTAGGCGGGTCATTTTGTGTCATCCGGTGATTGTGCAATTTGCAATGCGACCAATCAGTACATAGGTTGCATTGCAAATTGCTCTACGGGGATTGGCTCTTGACAGGGCACTGTCCGCTGAGCCAGTCTGCCCATAAATAAATTAATAAATCAATCTATCAAGAAATCAAAGAATCAAACTGAACTAAATTTAAATATCAAGCATGAGGCATGTTTTCACCCACTGCTGGTGCTTTATATTAGGAAAATGAGGGAACAAACAAAGGGTGAAACAAACAGGGACAAACCCCCCCATAACGCAACTTTCCCTGTGCTGCCCGGCTGGGGCCTTCTCTGCAGTTACCTGGGGAGAGGTGCTGCTCCTCTATAAAAGACAGAAGCAGCATTGTTCCTGTAGGCTGCTTCTCGCAGTGGTGAGGAGGAATGCAAACTAAGCAGCAATGCCCATCACCCCGCAGTGCCAGTGTGGAAAGAAGACAGCGACCAGAAGCGTGGCATCCGTAAAAGCTGCATGTGCAATTCAAACATATACACAGGCTTCCTTTTATTTAGCGTGACATCTACAGGCAAACAAAAATGGAAATAGTACCATAAACGAGCATTAAAAACAAGTGAAAGAGAAAGCACGGTAACCTGACCCACGAGTAATGCAGCTGCCACCCTGTGGGCCACTGCTCACTCCAGAGAGCAAAACGCTGTGGGAGGGGAACCTTTGGAAAAGAGGTGGGACATGCACCCGCCTTTGGCCATTTGCGTGCTTTCATTATTGAAAGACACACGCAAAGGGCAATCCAATGTGTGAGAGGAGTCAGACCCACATGGAGAAGTTTAGAGTGCTCACAAGAAGCCCCTCATAGAGCAGCACATGCGCGCTGCGCTAGGCTCGGCCTAAAAAAATGTGTTTAGGAAAGAAAATGCAAAGATGGTAGACCACCGTCTTTTTCAAACTACCATCGCCGTATTCTCAGCCGTTCACCAACCATTCAAAATGCGGCCTGCCTAATTATTATTCATTGAGCAGGTCATTTTGAAACTCCTTCCGAATGGGCATGTTCCAATGCGATCTATTGGCGCAAACGACTCACTGCAAATTGTATACCCATTTGCAAATCAATGTTCAAACTGCAAATACGTGTTTACGAATCGCTTTTTGTATATTGGGACCATAATTAAGTTGTTTAATATTTATATTTTTAAGCCTTTTCAAGTATACCGAGGCGCTTGGGGGGAGGGGTGGGGTATGCTACTGCTCGAACAGCCAGGTCTTGAGTTGTTTCCTGAAGGCGAGATGGTCCTGGGTCAGCCGAAGGTGGATGGGGAGGGAGTTCCAAGTCTTGGCAGCCAGGTAAGAGAAGGATCTTCCTCCGGCGGTGGCTCTTCGGATGCGTGGTACGGCTGCGAGGGCGAGGCTGGTGGACCGTAGCTGGCGGGTGGGCGTGTAGAAGGTCAGGCGGTCGTTGAGGTACTTGGGGCCCAGGTTGTGGAGGGACTTGTGTGCGTGGGTGAGGAGCTGGAACGTGATCCTCTTGTCGACGGGGAGCCAGTGCAGGTTCCTCAGGTGGCTGGAGATGTGGCTGCATCGGGGGACATCCAGGATGAGTCGGGCGGAGGCGTTCTGGATGCGCTGGAGTCTTTTCTGTAGCTTGGCTGTGGTTCCGGCGTAGAGGGCGTTTCCGTAGTCCAGTCGGCTGGTGACGAGTGCCTGGGTGACAGTCTTCCTGGTCTCGGTCGGGATCCAGCGGAAGATCTTGCAAAGCATACGCAGGGTGTTGAAGCACGATGAGGAGACGGCGTTGACTTGTCTGGTCATCAAGAGGGAGGGGTCCAGGATGAAGCCCAGGTTGCGTGCGTGGTCGGTTGGCTTGGGTGCGGTGCCCAGGGCTGGGGGCCACCAGGAGTCGTCCCAGGCGGAGGGCGAAGATCCCAGGATGAGGACTTCCGTCTTGTCCAAGTTCAGTTTCAGGCGGCTGTCCTTCATCCACTCGGCGACGTCTTTCATCCCTTCGTGTAGGCAGGTTCTGGCGGTGTCGGGGTCTCTGGTGAGGAAGAGGATCAGCTGGGTGTCGTCGGCGTAAGAGATGATGTTGAGGTTGTGCTGGCGTGCGATGGCTGCGAGAGGTTTCATGTAGATGTTGAGGTGGGGCTGAGTGAAGATCCTTGCGGGACGCCGCAGATGACTTCGGTGGCTTCGGAGCGAAACGGGGGGAGGCAGACTCTTTGTGTTCTTCCGGCGAGGAACGAGATGATCCACTCCAGTGCCTTCTCTTGGATACCGATGTTGCTGAGGCGCTGGACTAGGGTGCGGTGGCAGACCATGTCGAACGCAGCGGAGAGGTCCAGGAGGATGAGGGCCACTGTTTCCCCCTTGTCGAGCAGGGTCCGGATGTCGTCGGTAGCTGCGACGAGGGCGGTCTCGGTGCTGAGGTTGGCTCTGAAGCCGGACTGCGAGGGGTCAAGGGATCCGTTCGTCTCGAGGAAGGCGGTCAGCTGTCTGTTGACGATCTTCTCGATGACTTTAGCAGGAAAAGGGAGGAGCGAGATGGGGCGGAAGTTTTTGAGATCGGTGGGGTCCGCTGTAGGTTTCTTCAGGAGGGCGCTGATCTCGGCGTGCTTCCAGCTCTCCGGGAAGGTGGCGGTGTTGAAGGAGGCGTTGATGATGTTCCAGAGTTGGGGTGCGATGGTGGAGTCGGCCTTGTTGAAGACGTGGTGTGGGCAGGGGTCGGTCGGTGATCCGGAGTGGATGGTGTTCATCGTGTGGGCTGTGTCTTCGGTGGTCACCGTGGTCCAGGTGCGAAGGGTGGCGGTGGGGGGCGTTGGTTCGACGGTTGGGTGCGTGGGTGGGGCGCCGAAGCTGTTGTGGATGTCGGCGATCTTGCGGTGGAAGAACGAGGCGAGGGAATCGCTGAGGTCTTGTGACGGAGTGATGTCGTTGGTGCCGGTGCTGGGGTTGGAGAACTCCTTGACGATAGTGAAGAGCTCTTTGCTGTCGTGGGCGTTGTTGTCCAGTCGTTCCTTCAGGGATTTCTTCTTGGTGGTGCGGATGAGCTGGTGGTGCTTTCGGGTAGCGTGTTTGAGGGCGGTCATGTTGTCGGTGGTCCGGTTGAGGAGCCAGGCTTTCTCGAGGGTGCGGCAGGTCTTCTTGGAGCCCTTGAGGTCGTCGGTGAACCAGGATGCCTTCTTGCTTCTGGGTCTGCTGGGAGGGTTCTTTAGTGGCGCAAGGTCGTTGGCGCAGGCGGTCAGCCACTGTGTGAAGTTGCGGGCTGCTTCGTTGGGGTCCGTTGTGTTGGCGGGTGGGCTCTGGCTGAGGGAGGTGGTGAGCTGGTCTGCGGGGATCTTGCTCCAATTCCTGTGAGGTACCTGTTGCGGGTGGTGGTGAGTCGTGGATCTTTTGAAGCTGAAGTGGACGCAGCTGTGGTCGGTCCAGTGGAGTCCGGTGGCATGCCTGAAGGTGATGTACTTGCTGGAAGAGAAGATGGGATCAAGCGTGTGGCCGGCGTAGTGGGTGGGGGTGTTGACCAGTTGCTTGAGTCCGAGGTTGGCGAGGTTTTCCAGCAGGGCGGTGGTGCTGCGGTCCTTGTTGTTCTCCAGGTGGAAGTTGAGGTCCCCGAGGAGGATGTAGTCGGTGGAGGGGAGGGCGTGCGGGCTGATGAAGTCTGTGATGTCTTCGCTGAATTGTGTGCGTGGTCCCGGGGGTCTGTAGACGAGGGTGCCTCTGAGGGTCGTCTTAGGGTCGGTGTGAATCTGGATGTGGAGATGTTCGGCTGCGGTGAAGGAGTCGTTGGCGTCGGTCGTGATGCGGATGGTGTTCCTGTGGACAATGGCGATGCCACCTCCGGTCTGGTTGATGCGGTCCCTCCTGATGATCTTGTACCCGTCCGGGATGGCGATGGCGATGTCGGGTGCAGAGGAGGCGTTCATCCAGGTTTCCGTGAGGAAGGCGACGTCCGGTGATGTAGCGTCGAGGAGGTTCCAGAGTTCCACGGCGTGTCTGTGGACGGAGCGGGTGTTGATCAGGATGCACTTGAGGTGGTTGCTGCTGGTGTTTGTCTTGGCGGGTGCGGGGCAGGTTCGGAGGCAGGAGAACTTGCAGGTGCAGCAGGTGAAGGGTCCGTGGGTGCGTCTCGGGGTGGCTCGGCAGCAGGCGTGGGTCCGGCTGGCATTGAGTGCGTTGAGAGTGGCGGCGTCGTAGGTCAGTCGGGTCGTCTTGCCTCGGCGGGGAGGTCCAGGGGTCCTGGCGCTGGGCACGGGCCAGGCGCGGACGGGCTTACCTTTGGTGCACCTTCGGCACTCAATCGGCGCTCCCGCTGCGCGCGTCCGCTGCGCGGTCGCTCTGGGGGCGTCATAAGTAAGGAGCCGGGAGGGAGGAGCAGCTGGGTGGCGGGGGCGGGGCGGCGAATGGAATCACAGGGGGGTGGGGCCGCAGGTAGGCAGCGGCGGGAAATTCCAAGAAGCAGCGGCCAGCGGGAAATTCCCAGGAGCAGCGGGAAATTCCCGGAGCAGCGGGCAGCGAGCGAAGGAATCTGCAGGCAGGAGGCGGCAAAGGCAGGCAGGAGCGACAGCAGTGAGTGGGGCGACCAAGCCCTGTGGAGGGCTGAGCGGTCACAAAAGCAGCAAAAAGGTAAAATGGCATTTAAACTTGTAATACGCCTATGCTAACATAGCAATGTGCGCAAGCAGGGCCCTGCCTTCACTACAACCCCCTTCCGTCTTAATGACTACGCCCTCTTTCTAGAGTTTTGTTTTCTCTAAGGTGTATTTTCTTTTCACTGCCTATGAAAAGAAAATGCATAGAGGTAAGGAACATTAAAGTTTATTAAATAGAAGAAAGGAAACTTAGTATTAGATACTTAACTGCTTGGAGAGGCAAACCTCTGTCTCTCTGTGCTGTAATAGTGCCATTTTGCTGGTGTTTCTGTAATAAACATATTTTAGACTTTAGGCAGTGTTGGAAGTACTGTTTCCTACCACACTATGAATTCCTATCTTGGGGGAAAACACATTGTCATGTTTAACAAATCAATTTATGGTTGTAAGCCTAAAATGGCTGTATTTGGATTCATTTATTCCTGACAGCTATCTAAAAAGGATACCTGTCAGACATAAATGGTTGTACAACTGGAAATTACTCATCCACAAATCTATAGATCAATACAGTAGTAACACCCAGACACAGGGGTTGGTAGTGGTCAGAAAGAGGCTTGGCAGCCTGGTAAGTATGTGAACACTCACTAACGTTTGAGTTTGTGACCACCATAAACGTTTACTCGACTCTTTCACATCCAGGAAATTGTCAGATTTTCACTCCAGCAAAGTGCTGGAGGAGTTACCCTCCCTAGACAAGAAGCAGGATAATGACCTTCCAACATGGTGGAGTGGTGTGGCTATTTTTCTTTCAGGAAAATATTTTCCCTTTGTAGAAACACAAGCAAAAGTTAAAAACATGCATTTGTACATAGGGCCTATTTTTAACAGTGCTTAATTGTATAATATACACAATTACACATTAAAGAACTCGCAAGTTTTACAAACGTCATATGACTTTCTCAGTAGTACACCTGGAACCTGAATCTAGCACAGTTTTTCAGAAGTACTACTTGGGATGCTTGAGTAATGCAAAAGAGTATAAAACTGCATTCAACTGGAGATGAAAATTGCAACACATTTTTCACATTTTTATTGTTGTGAATTGAGCCCATTGCTATAACTATTCAGTTCAATTTATGTATTTCATTATGAAAGTAAGAAAAGCAGCAACTGCAAATATAGAATATATCACAAAAAATATGTGATAATGATATGACTACATTTTATATAATTGTATCACATACAGTTTGCTAATTCTCAGTTTAAGGTCCATTTCTTAATCAGAGACCAGGTTTAGTTAATTCACAAAAACATTTACATATTCAGCAGTCTAAGGGATCTAAAATTTTATAAAACTCCTATTTATTTCTTCCCTTCATTTTATTAAATGATATATCGACCTGTTAGTATTGCACTATTCACAAAGGCATTTTGGAATACATACAGTTGTACTCCTCTAGTGCTCTTTTGCATACCTTTGCTTGCCCCAAAAAATCTAAAATGTGAATAAAATGTTAATATGCATGTAATTTTCATATATAATTTGTAAAACTGGAAAATACAGTGCCCTCTTTGGTTTTTTACTAATAGGGAGTTCCACCTTTCAAAGCTGATTCTCAAAGGCATGTAAGAGTACTTAAAAGAGTACATCTGCATTACTAACTTTTCATTCTCAAAAATGCTTCGGTGAATCAGCTCCTGTATATTCAGCCTGCCAATACCTAAAATAAGGAGGGTGTTGAATCCATTCTGTGAAAGTTAAAAAAAGAGGGAGTTATTCCTATACTTTGCAAAGGGACAGGGTACATACACAAGCCAAAGAAACAGAAGTCCCTATATTCTAATGAAAGAGAGGACAAATGTCTTACCCTGGACCAAATATCTTAATTTCATTTATACCTATTCTAACCTAGACCAAGCTATTTTCCTATAACGAACAATGCCTTGCTCAAAAACACATATGCATTTACAACCATAAACAATATAGTATGACCAAAGTACTGCGCAAAAATATCTCAACAGAATACAAAGTATATTAAAAAAGAATTTATTAAAAATTATTTATCACATATTCATTCAATGAATCTATTCACATTCCTCCCAATATAGGTTACAATCTAATTTCTTTACACATGTAGACAAAAACTCTAAAAACAGTTGACGCAGCGTTTCGGTGACACCTCGATATTTTCACCTTTCTCAGGGCTACAAAAAGTTTTCATCAGATCTAAATGGTAAAAAATACTTAGTTTAGAAATATATACATTCCACAAGCTAGACGTGATTTACATTTCAATTCTTTATTTCTAACGATATGCTATGGTCTTTTCAGCCTATCATTCAATATGCTAGACACTTATTCTTCCACATAAGACATTACTGTTCTATACATCAACTACTATTACTTGACACTCAGTCCACCAGGGTTATATTTAAACACTGTAGCATGTTTATTATCACATTTTCCTTTAATCTTCCATATTTTATTCAGAATTTCTTTACAAAATCACTATTGTCTTCATCGGAAGGGAAAATCTAGTAAACTGACATCTAAATGGTCTTTTGATGCAAATTTGTTAGATGCACCACTATCCCTAATGTGCCCATGTATTATATTCTGGTACACTCAAATACTATTAATATGTATAATTTTCAATTTCATTACAATCTAGCCCCAATCTTCTCATCGCATCATGGCCTCTCTTGGTCTTGACAAGCATAGCCTATAATGGATATGTTGGCTAATATTGTCCTACAGATAATGAAGAACTTCTACGAGATCGTGCCATACCTTCTCATGAGTTGGATTATGTTCTAATTCCATAATCTGTGGGGGATAAAACTCTCGCCACATCAAGGGCCACAATGACAGAACCTTCAAGTGAAAAAAGAGCATTCATTGTCTTTGTATCTCTTATCATTGATTTAATAGTCGCCTATTTTAAACCACTTATGACACTATTTGTGTCCCTTTCAATGTAGTGCATCTTGTATCGTGATTAAAATTATTTGCATACCTTTCAATTATAATAATAAATCCTTTCTCTGTACCCGTTAGAACCACTGTACTATTGGGAATGAGGGAGTTGAAGATAAAACTTGTCACAGATCTCTGTCTGGGTACTTTTCTGTGAAAAACGAGACACGATTGGAGCAGGTTACTATACATTGAGAAAGTTCTAATTTTCGAAATTTCTCACATACATATCATTCTGTAGCAAAAACTGCTTACCTATTCACATCAACAAATGTTGCGTCCTGTGTGGATTAAATAAATGCAGCCAAAGGAAAAAATTGTTTTCCGCCTGTATTTATATGTACAAATACGTTTAAACTGAAAACCGGGAGCCCTAATCATAACCTAACATGATAACCTGGTTTAAACACCAATATTTTGTGTAATTTATCGTCTTGATAATATCTGGTAGTTTACTCCGAAAATCTTTCAAAGGAAGCAAACATTTAGGTAGTATGTCACAGAAGTGACTAAAAATATAGTGGCACAAAAATTTTGTTTAAAAAAACAATACCCAAAATAGCAACTTCTTAAAATAACCCATGTAAACAAAAAAAAAATGTTACTTTAAAAATATAGGGGCTGAGTCATAAAGGTAAACTTACACTTTTGTGTAGGTTTACTCTTTTTCCATATTGACAAATAATGATTTAATAGTAACTTAGAGTCTGGGCGGAGAACTCGGTACATTCAATGATAAGCCTGTCCGTACCAAATTGTAATCTAACCATTGCGAAATAGGGTCATTGATCTCACACCATTGACTACAAAAACACTGGATTCACAAATGTAGAGGAAAAGTAAAAGTAAACAAGTCAAAATATCATAAAAATATTGGTAACTTATAAATATTAATACAAATTTTCCGCTCACATCACTCTGCCTGAGTTACCCACCTTCCACTAACTAAAAAGTCAGTGCATAAACTCTACACAAACTATAAGTATTTTAAATTGCTAAGTAATAGAAACTACCCTAGCACATTAAAATATATTTTCAAAATTAATTGTTTTTACATAATATCTTTCCAATACAGATGTTAACAAAATAAAATTGTAAGACACCTTCAAACACTAAGAAATATTCCTAAAGATGACAAAGAAAAGTGAATATATAACACAAGAATAAGTATAAATAAAATAAGTATTGAAATACTAATGTTGTAAATGACCATCTTTTGCATGGTATACCCCAATGATTTTACCTTGCCTGTTTTTGCTGGCTCTAGAACTCAGTGCACTTTACTCTTGCTAACCACTGGTAAAGTACCTGTGCACCCCCCTAGAGCATTGTAATTTAAAATCTTTTTGAATGATAACATTGAGTTTTAAGTCAAATGTCTGAAAATTGCACTTTTAGAAAGTTGGCATTTTCTTGTCCCAACCATTTAGTGCCTGCAGCCTGTATCCTGGGTCACATCACTAGGTGTTGCACGCAGTTGGTCTTTGTGTATTGCTCCCAGACAGTGAGACAAAGAGGGAATAGATGTTGGCACGATTGGCCATCTCTGACTTGATAGGGGGCGGAGCTGTCACCTACCATACTTGCACATCACAAAGCCTCCATCCCAGCATCCTCACAAAGGGTTTTACACTGGCATTTTGTCCCCCAAGACACGCTGGGACCAGGACAGGGAGGCAGGAAATTCCAAGCCACCTTTTGGGATGGAAACCTCTAGAAGCAACTCCTACATTAAAGCTGGCATTAGGTATAAATATTGAACCCTCAGACCCAACGCTTCAGTACACTACTGGACCTGTGGAAGATTCAGAGGAGTTGTTGTGATCCTCTGCTGCAGAATGGACTGCTACTTTGCTGCTGCCTGAGTGGTCTGGACCTGAATCGTGCACCCAGGACCACCACAGTGACACAAAGGGCTAATTGGCTGGCCTCCTGATCAGAGTCTCAGGTACAGAAAATGTTCCTACTCTCTTGAACCCTGCACCTGCACCTGAAGTGGTGCCCCTCCAGTCCTGGACATTTCAAATCAGGGACAGAGGTGGCTTGCCACCCCAGCTGCGGTCTTCACCCAAATATAGAGCGAAATGAGGCAAAGCCCCACAAAGCCTCACCACATAGCTACACATTTCTTCAGAACCAAAGCCTGGCCACCCGGAGCCCCGCTGAGCTCGTTGGAATCGGTCCCAAGCAACACCCCAAAATCAATCTGGAAATATATGTCATCACCTACATCAGCTTCTATGAAATTGAAAAGAAATAATTAACTAAACATAGAGAAAAATTGCTCAAGAACTATTTCTGGGGAGTTGATGGATCTGTCGACGTTTCGGTCTTTATGGCGTTAGTCCCTTAGACCATCCTCAGGACAATGATTTATTTTGCAAGATATCGTGGACCTTAATTATTGGGGCCGAGATTATATTTGAATTTCAAAGGGTCAATGACTCGAAACAAACACCTCTAAATCAATTTGAGGTCCGAGCCAGTGATTGTTCTGGAATCGTCAAGACGAGTGCTATTCACCCGTGTTAAGAACACCTAACGCCGCTAAATAGAAGCAGCGGTGTCGCTTCTGGACGGATTGAAATACAATTCCATCAACTGTGATTGGATGCATAACACCTCAAAGTGATTTAGAGGTGTCTGTTTCGAGTCATTGACCCTTTGAAATTCAAATATAATCTCGGCCCCAATGATTAAGGTCCACGATATCTTACAAAATAAATCATTGTCCTGAGGATGGTCTAAGGGACTAACGCCATAAAGACCAAAACGTCGACCGTTCTTGAGCAATTTGTCTCTATGTTTAGTTAATTATTGCTTTTCAATTTCATAGGAGCTGATGTAGGTGATGACATATATTTCCAGATTGATTTTGTATATATGTACATGACTTTTTTGCTGATATTCCCTCCCCTTTTCTTTTATATACCCCCGTTTTCTAAGTCAAGATGATGAAAAATAGATCAAATTAATTTTTGATACTAAATAGGATTCACTGTGTGCTTCTTCTCTCTCTTGAAATTCATTTTCATTGTTGTTGTCCTAGTGGACACTGTGAAGTTTGCTCTCTATTGACTTACTTTAAACTTCCTAAAGTGAAAGAATATTTTTAATACAAACGAAATCCCTTGTAGATACCATTTACTTTGAAATTTTCTCCATATAGGCTACATGCAACCTACATTGAAGAAATGGCCTCTCCATAGGTGCCTGGCTGGTCGGAATCCCAGCCAATCACAACACTGCCATTGCAGCATTGTGATTGGCTATGGGGAGGGGAGGGAGGCTGCCTGCTTCCTGTTTCTGAGAGCAGGAGAGAAGCAGAGACGATGCAGGACCGGGCCGGCGAAGGTAAGTTAACTTTTTTTATTTGTGTTTTAAAATACCCCACCTCGTGACCCCCTCCTCCCAACTGTGAGTCATGTTGGCCGTGACTGTCCTTACTCTGCTGCCCTCTTAGTTGCTGCCCTCCTGCCCTGCTGTCTGAGTGAGAAGGACTGAACCTGCATCATGAACCCAGGATCACCAGAGTGACTCCAAGGGCTAGCTGGATGGCTTCCTGATCAGAGCCTCACGGACAGAAAAGGCGCCAACCACACTAGACCCAGGACCAGGGCTCTGTGAGTCTTGCCACCCAAGTTGTGCCACCCCATACGTGGACCCTTGGAAATGGGCTTGAAGGTGCTCTGCCAGCCCAGCTGTGTTCCTGTGAGATGAACCAATAAAGTGTGGTGCATCTTTGTAGAGCCACTTCCGGACCACCTCAGCATGACTTATCCCTAATGCAGGACCTCGCATCGCAGCCTACAGCTTCCCCAAAGCTGCTGCTGCACGATGCATCCTCAACACAGGCCTTTGCATTGCAAGCTTCTTCTCGATGGGATCCTCTGCAACAATGCTGGACTCTGCTGCTTCTTTGAAAAAGCCTCTGTGCAAAACATCCCTCACTAGGGACCTCACAATGCCACTCAACCAGGATTAAAAGTACTTTGTTCAGTGGGTCTAACTTGGTCGAGGTGCCTGGTCGGTGCTCCATCTTTATAAGCCAGAACTGTCCGGATAACCACAGTTAGCACTTTGTGCTTTTAGATCTATTTTTAACTAATGGGTTACATTTGCATTTCTCTGGTTCTACTGATTGGATGTTTGTTATTTTGGTCTCAAATAATTTATTGAAGTTTATTATATTTTTCTACAAATTGGTTTGGTATTTCTCTTGTGTTGTGTTTTTTTTAAAAACAGATTTTATTAGTCTGCACAAATAGAAACGCACAGCCCGAGCTCCGGAGTCTAATGTACACATCAATAAAACAAATATAGCATAGCCAGACAGTTTTTAAGAATATAAATAAAACACCCCTCTCCTTCCCCCACCCTCCCCTCAGGTTGGCTGCTGCCGCACTCTAGACCACTTATATGCAGTAATATATACATTGAATACAAACCCGCTCCAACGGGGCGCTATCGACGTACTCCAAGCACCCCCTACAGTAAAATTGCCAGAGGGAGATCACTCTCCGGTGGAGGGTCCAAGTCCAGTCCCCTATAATCGGCCCACCTTTTCCAAATTCGAAAGTAGTTACGGGGGCACCCCCTGGCCAGGAAAATGGGTTGTTTCAGCCCCATACAAAAGTCCATGCCGTTCTTCCAAGCAGCCAGGGTGGGAGCCAAGAGTGCCTTCCAGGCTTGAGCAATATCACGCTTAGCCAGGGTGAGACCAAGCAGCAGCAAGTGACGTTTGTAGCGGTTCCCCCCAACCTCCTCCATAACATGCAGTAATGCCAATTTCGGATCCCTAGGCAGCTCCAACGCCAATACCTCTGAGAGACAGCGGAAGACCCCAGTCCAGAATCTATGCAGCCCCGCACATCCCCATGTGGTGTGTAAAAGTGTGCCAACCTCTGACCCGCAGCGCAGGCAGTCCGGAGAACTTATCATTCCTGCCTTCCATAGGTGCTCCCTAGTGAAATAACTGCGCTGGAGGTATTTGAATTGTATGAGTCTCAGGCATGTGGAAATTGCCGCCCCCCTAGGACTCGCCAGGGCCTCCATCCAGTCTTCTTCCTCCAGCTCTCCTACATGCCCCACCCACACCGCCCGCAGCTTCTGTAGGTCAGGGGAGCAATGTCGCACCAAGGACTGGTATATACGGGATAGTTTTTTGTCTGGAAGTTCCCCCATGAACAGTTGAGCCTCAAGCGGGTTAAAGTCTGGGTGCGCGTCAATGCCCGTCAGATATGGTGTCAAAGCATGTCGGAATAGGAGGAATCGAAAGAATTGAGTCTGCAGATCCAGGAAAGACTTCAAAGTAGCACCGACATGACATCCCCCAGAGAGGAGATACCTATGGCATCCCACCCACCAAACCCCCTAAGGGTCTCCAAGTGGGGCAAGCGGCCGTTGCTCCAAAGAGGGGTCTCCCGAGTGAGGACATTCCACCATTTCATCCTGCGTAGCGCCTGCCGCCAGATAGAGAAGACCACTTGCGTGGCAGAACGAAGGCCCCGCCGGAGCGGTGCCGAGTATAATAGCGTGTGAACAGAGGACGAGCCCATCAGGTGACGCTCGACACATAGGCAGGATCGCCCCTGTCGCCGTGCCACCAGTCGTTAAGGACCAGGAGATGCGCTGCCTGGTAGTATGAGAGGATATCGGATGTGACAAGGCCACCTGCATAAGTGGACAGGAAGCATGTCCGGAGGGCCACCCTGACGGTTCCCCCCTCCCACAAGAACCCCCCAAGCGCCGAGTTAACCTGCTGAAACCAGCGGGCGGAATAGGATATGGATGGTTCTGCAGTTGGTATACAAGCCGTGGGAGTGTCACCATTTTGAATATGGCCGATCTCCCGTAAATAGACAATGGCATGCAAGACCACACCTTCAGGTCCGTCCGTGTGCGGTCCCATACTGGAGTGAGGTTGCGAGCTCGGGAGATCTCCGCACTTTTGGTCAGATAGACTCATAGGTACTTCATTCCCCCGGGAGCCAACTGCACCTTACCGTCTGTCCGAAGCCCAGCACCCACAAGGTGGACTTACCCGGGTTCACATACAGGCCAGAGAATTCCCCGAAAATCTGCAGGGTGCGCAGCAGCCGTGGCCCAGACTGATCCAGGTTCGTGAGGAAGAACAGCACATCATCTGCGTGTAATGCTATCTTATCAGTAAGGCCGGGGGACCACCGAAAACCCTTAAGCTGGGCGACAATACGCACCCACGTGGCTAAGGGCTCCATAGCCAGCGCGATTAGATACGGGGAGAGGGGACACCCCTGTCGCGTACCCCTCTGAACCAAAAAGGGCCGAGGAACCGCCCCCCCAACACGCACAGACACAGTGAGATCAGTGTATAACAGCTGTATGTAGGCCAGAAAGCAAGGCCCCCAAGTAAAGGCGCCGTAACAGGGCGAACAGGTATGTCCAGCTCAAGGAATCAAAGGAACGATCCATATCCGCTAAGAATAACGCAGCCGGTTCACCCAAACACCTCCAAGCAGAGATCGCCATCTGGGCCCGCCTGATATTGTGCCGGGTCGGTCTCCGGGGCAAGAAGCCCGCCTGGTCCGGGTATACCAGGTCTGCAATATAGGGCTTAAGTCGGTTAGCCAGGGCTTTGGCCAAGACCTTGGCCTCTGTGTTAAGTAGCGATATGGGGCGGTAGGACGCGTGGCTCTCCGGGGGTCGGCCCGACTTCAGAAAGACCACAACTTCGGCGTGCCTCCAGTCCGGCGGGAGCACTCCACTCTCCCGCGCCTTCTCAATCACCGGACGCAGCCGGGGGCCCAGCTGTACATGAAATCTCTTACAAAATTCACAGGGGAACCCGTTGGGGCCCGGCACCTTCCCGGGGTTGAGCTCACCCAAGGCCGTGCCCAACTCCTTGTCAGTAAACGGCTTGTCCATTAGGTCCCGCGCCTCGCCGGGGACCGACTGCGGGGGGAGGTCATCTATGAACCGCTGAACAACCTCGGCCGACAGGCATTCCAGAGGGGCGTACAGCCCCTCGTAATATGTGGCAAAGCTCTCCGCGATAGCCGACAGCTCAGAAACCGGCGATCCCGCCGAGTCCAATAATTGGGGCAGCGGTTGGGCATGTAAAGTGCCCTGGCACAGGCGGTGGAGCATCCTACAGGATTTGTCCCCCCACTGATACACCCGACTACGGGTAGCCAACCAGGCTTGTCACGCCTCATCTAGTAGGACTGCTGCATACTGCTGCTGAGCCAGAACTAGCTTCCCTCCTATAGCCCTACCACCTTCCTCCCGACTCCTACTTTCCAAGACTACCAACTCCGCCTCCCGCCGCACCAGATCCCGCCGCCTCTCCGCCCGGGCCGCCGTTCACCAGGAGATATCCACCCCACGTAGGGTAGGTTTCATGGCTTCCCAAAGGGTCGTCAGGGAGTCAACTGAGTCATGGTTGGTTGTCAGGTAATGCGCTATTTCCCGTGTCATGTGCTCCCTATAGTCAGTCTGTAGCAGGTGCCATCCAGACATGCGCCATCGGAATGGGTGCCTGGCCGGGCCTACACGAAAAGTAAGAGCCACAGGTGAGTGATTGGACAGGGCTCTCGGCAGGATGTCCGAGGACACGATTCTTTGGGCCAGTCCTCTGGGAACAAATAGGTAGTCCAACCTGGAGAACGAGCCATGCACCGAGGAAAAATAGGTATACTCTCGTCGTGCACCATGCCCATACCTCCAGACGTCTACCCAATCCAGGCCTGTGGCGAGGGCACAGAGCTTGGTGGGGGGTCCCTCCACATCCACGTCTGTGTCAGTCACCCCCCTCCTCCACCGGTCCATGTGTACATTCATCACATCATTCCAGTCCCCCCCAACTATAGCAAGGGTTTCCGGCATCACATTCCAGAGGGACATGACCTTTTCGGCCAGGGACCACTGCAGCGGCGGTGGGGCATAGATGCTACCAAGTGTCACCCTGTCGCCTCCAACCCTTCCCTGGACGAAGATATACCTGCTCTGGGGGTCGGACCAACTCCGTTCGTGTATAAAGGAAACTATGCGATGTATAAGGACAGCTAACCCCGGGAGCCTCTCGTGAAACCTGCGTGGTAAGCATGTGTGTACCCAAATCGTTGTAAGCACAGCATCTTTGTACCCAATAGGTGGGTCTCCTGAAGCAGCAGAGCATCTACCCCGGCCCTCTTGGCATAGGACTGCCCCCCGCTTGACTTTATCTAACACCCCCCGCACATTCCAACTCAATATGCGCAGTGTGCCTGGAGCTACCCGCCCCCGTCCTGAACAATCGACATTGTAGAAGGGCCTTGTATGGGCAGCGGTGGCCCCGACGGTCCAGCATACATACATCCCAGTATAAAGACAGCAGCAACAAAAGCGCAACCCAAGCCACCCCCTCCCCCAACACAACCCCCAACACCCCCCCGCCACCCCCCCACCCTGCACCTCCCAACACGGAAGCACCTGTCACGGTCGGATCGCGGCCTGGCCCCTAACGGGGGACTGAGACCCACCCCCTCCAATTGATCCCCTGAACATACCCCATAACTAGGGAAACGCCAACCCTAACCACCCACTCTTACAGGGCAGGTGTCCAGCC
This sequence comes from Lissotriton helveticus, assembly GCF_964261635.1. Taxonomy (NCBI): domain Eukaryota; kingdom Metazoa; phylum Chordata; class Amphibia; order Caudata; family Salamandridae; genus Lissotriton; species Lissotriton helveticus. The sequence continues at coordinate 927,441,932 of NC_136061.1, forward strand.
CAATACAGGGCTCCTGAGCACTCCGATAGCAATCACAGAGGTCAATGTGAAAGTTGCAGTCTTCATTTCACTCCACTCTACAGCCCCTGCTCCGGACCGGGCTGCGGATCCCGCACGGGAGACATGGCCAGATTCGGATCTTCTACGACACCTCTGTTGACTTCCCAATCCATCACGGACCCCAGCACTCAAGGATGTGTCAGAGTCTCCTCCCAAGGGCGCGTTGACCCTGATCTTGACTGTCTCATCTGTCCACTGGAACACTTCCTCCGGGGACTCAAAGAACAGTGTGCGGGACTTGTAAATGACACACAGCCTCGCAGGATAGAGCAAAGCATATTGAAGTTTGAGGCCGCGAAGACGGGCCTTAGCTGACAGAAACAATTGCCTCTGTTGCTGAACCAGCCTCGTATAGTCCGGGAAGAAGAGGATAGTAGCGTTGCCAAGCATGAGCGGGGCCTTTACTCTCGCCTGTTTCAGGATAGCGCCCCGGTCAGAGTAATTTAAGAACTTGGCGATGATTGGCCTCGGACGCAAACCCACAGGGGGCTTCTGCATGAGGGCCCCAGTGGGCCCGCTCTACAACGAAGCAGCGGGAAAGAGTGTCCAGGGGGAGCCAACCCTCCAGCCATTGGGCCAGGAAGCGTTCCACGTTGTCCCCCGCGCATCCCTCTGGAAATCCAACAAAGCGCAGGTTGTTCCGCCGCGCCCACCCTTCCGCGTGCTCCACCCGCATAGCCAGGCCCATCTGGAGCTTCTCCATCACCGCCATCTTTTTCTTTAGAATAGAGACGTCGTCCTCCACTTCGGAGATGCGGGTCTCCGCACTGGTAATTCTCTCGACCGCGTTCCGTAAATCTTGGCGGAGCAGCATGACATCCGCCCCAACCGCCCCAATCTTCGCATCCAACATGTCTCTGGTCTGCGTGATTGCAGCCAATAACGCCGCATTATCCGGGGCCGGGGCCTGCGACCCGGCAGCGCCGGACGCCGAGCCGGCTCCAGTGAACTTGTCCAGCGTTCCTTGCTTAGAGGGGCCACCACCCGTGTGGCCCCGCGTCATGGCGGCCGCAGCAGCCAGCCCAGGAACCGGCCTCCCAGTATAAATGTCTGCCACTGTCCGGGGCTAGCAGATCCGCAGAAGTCCAAGTGGGCCGACCGATCCACCACAACTGCCCACTGGCCCACGCTGCGCGGCTCTCCATAGAACAGAAGCGGGAGGAGCTGCCGGGCAACGCGCCAAGTCACCCCCGCGCCAGTCCAGGAGAATGAGTCCCTGGGCCCCCCTCGAGCCAATGCACGGGACACCACCGACCACCTTGAGGGCCCGACCCGACACCCGCGTCCACAGTCCTAAAGCGCAGGAATAGCTGAGGCAGTAGGTCACAGGCAGCCCACTCGATCGAACCCCAGGGCCCCCAGTTCAAGCCACTGCTGGCCACAATGCATCCCCACGGGGGGGGCAACACAGACACCCCACAACTGGCCCCAGCGACCAGCCCACGCCTCCCAAGCAGGACCTTGCCAACCACTGTGGACACGGGGGCCACCCAGGCGCCCTCAACCTCCTCCAGGCAGGCTCCACTCACTGCAGTGCACATGGTGCTCACAGCCTCCTCCAGGTGGGCCCCACTCGGGCCACACGCGACAGGGCCCCCGACACCCTCCTCATCCACAGGGCAGTCCAGCAGGGCCCCCAATCCATTGCCGGGGCAATCTCCTCCGGGAAACGTGGATATCGCAAAATGGCACCTCTCCCCGCTCCCCAGGGGGGCGATCACAGGCCCACTGGCCCAAGGATATGACGCGCTCAGCTCAGATCCGCTGGTCCAGGAGCGAGTCGCGTCCCAGTCACCGCCACCTCGCCAGCTCCCAGCTGCCCCAGACAGAGCGCGCCCGGCCCAGGGAGCGCCAAAATCGAGGCCCCGGTCCCAGGCCCGGCCGGGCCCGGCGGGCCCCTCCGCCTCACTGGACTGCCGCTCGCCCCACGGGCTGCCACAGGACCGCAAGCACCACCAGATGATGCCCCGGACCGGGCCAGCGTGCCACAACGCTGGGTGCCCTCAGGAGTGCTCAGGGCCAGGATATTTAGGCAGGATAGTAGCCGGCTGGTCGGAGCTCGCTCTCTACACGACTGCCATGCTTGCGGGCTAAGCCACGCCCCCCCTCTTGTGTCGTGTTTTGACTTTATTTCTGTTTGAAGTGCTGCATAAATAGCTATCAGAGGGTTGAGCATAGTTTAATTTGGGATTTGCTTGTGACTGTACCCTAACAGAAATTGTGGTTACTTTGTGAGTAAGGTTTAACCCCCTTCAACCAGTAGCTCAATTTCCTAGAGTATCCTACACAACTTCCCTAAAAGGTAAAACTTTACTAACATATATGTTTTAACTGAAATTAAAGATAGCTCAAACACTCAGCATATCCATTTTAAACATACACTACTATTCAAATGGATGTAATGTTCATGCTACAATAGCTAATAACAATTTAGAAAAACATAAGAGAGCATCAACATCCACCAGATATGGTTGTTAAAGAAGTGTATACATATTGTTCAAGACTTGAAAGAGGCTCCCTCAAGTTCCTCTGCATTAATTGGGGCAATACTTAAATATTTTGTTCTAAGTGTACTCTTGTGCAAGTTATAGGACAGATGGCTTCTATACCTAATTTAAAGCAAACAATAGCCCAACATTAAGAGCAGAAAGACAGACTATGCTCGTACCTAAAAGATTGCAGGTACAGACTTTCCAGCAACCAACGGACAAATTATAATTACACTTTATACTCAAATACATACACACATATTTTCAATTGAATACATATTATTATTCATGTATACCTTATTAATTGAAAAAAAAATCCATCCAACATAATCATCTAAAAATAGCATTAAATACATGCTCAGAGCTTTGCAGCTGAAGGTAATTGAGAAAAAAAACCTATAACAACAGATAGAAACCCTTCAGTAACCCCCATCCCATAAAGTGTAATGCACCTTTAAAAAGTAGTATTCCACAAACCAAATGGCACATCTCGCCCTAGTAAACACTCAAAACCCACAAAGCATAGTTGAAAATAAGAAAATGCACCATGAATCAAAAAATGAAAGGAATCATCTGATCAGCCTCAAATTTGCGTTATGCAGCCGACTAGATCATCCTCCTCCAGGGTGGAGGTCGGTAAGGGAATTGGCACAAGATAAAGGAGGGGAGTCTGAGGGTAGCACTAACCAAGACGGTTTACCAAGAGACACAGTCCGATGATCCGGATGTGGAGTATGAGAAATGTACTCATCGGCTGAGGACAACCATTGATGTTGTGGCTCCCGCACGAAGGGATAGGATAGTGGACAGAACAAAGAGTGCCCCTTGGTATACCGAAGAATTGAGAAGTGGAAAACAGGCCCTTCGTCAATGGGAAAGGCATTGGCGGAAATCATATGTGCCATTGCTCGGGAAAGCTACAAAGTAAAATTAGCCCTTACAAAGCATCTCTGATTGCCACAAAGTATGAATATTATGATTTGAAGATCAGGGAAACCACTGACATTCAAAAGGAGACGTTTAACGTACTTAGGGAGCTGAGTAAAAAGAAGGAACGGAGGTCAGTTGCTAACCAGGAGGACTGTGACAACACACAGGACGTATTTTTAACTAAGGTTACATAGATAATTATGGGAATAGGCATTACTCGTATAAGTCAGTGTCCCTTCCCGGTGCTTGACCCACCAGACTTTGAGGGAGGCACACTCTCTGGCCTCCCTGCTCTCGATTTAAACAGTCTAGTCTATATTATGGCTAAAGTAAAGTCTTCGTCACCGGAAGACCCCTGTCCTCCTAGGGTGCTCAAAATGGTCCTCCCAGTGGTAGGGTAAGAGATACTGGCCCTACTGAACGTGTCCTTGGTAACAGGAAAGGTCCCACACAAATTTAAGGAAGCCATAGGAACCCCTTTGCTAAAGAAAGCAGGTGCGGACCCGAAAAATCTGAATAATTTTTAACCTATCTCCAGACTTCTATACCTGGCTAAAGTGCTTGAGCAACATGTGCTTAGAGTGCTCTCATCCTTTTTAGAAGAGCATCAGCTGCTACATGCCAGGCAAGCGGTATTTAGATCCCACAATAGCACTAAGTTGGTGATGCTCTCAGTGCAAGATAAGCTATGGCTAACAGCTGATAGGAAGTCCCCCTCGGTTTTGATCCGATTGGACCGCTCAACACAGTGAACTATGCACAACTGGTGGATCGTGTCCGTCGGCTGGAAGTCACTGGGATGGTCCTCCAAAGGATTGTCTCTTTTTTGGAGGGTCAGTCCCAAAAGGTCCAAATTGGGGAATGTAAATTTTGTCTCAACACTTTGTCATGGGGAGTTCCGCAGGGCTCAGTGCTGTCCCCTTCGCTTTTCAATATTTATCTCCAGACTTTGATAGCAGCCTAAGCTAAACTGGAATGTCAGATATATAACTATTGTAATTGTATTGTAATTGCATTTATATAGTGCTTACTACCTCTGACGAGGCGTCAAAGCACTTTTTCGGCGGGTAGCACGCTACTCCGGGACCCACAGAGGATTAGTGTTGAATTAGTATAGTGAAACATGCAAGTACATTTTAAGTGGTGGATAGGTTAATCAGTTATTTGGATTTGGAATGATAGCAGAAGGATAGAGTAGGACAAAGGATTGTATTTATTTATCGCTCGCTTGTTGACGCATGCTATTCAGGGAGCCTATAGAGGATTAGTGGTGAATTATTATTGTGAAATATGAGGAAATTTCAGTTGTGGATATTAGTCTGTTACTTGGAGTGAGAAGGATAGCGGATGGATAAAAGGGGAAGAAAGATTTGCATTCATATAGCGCTTGTTACCCCTGATGGGCGTTGAAGCACTTTTCTGGCGAGTAGCACGCCACTCCGGAACCCATAAAGGATTAGTGTTGAAAATTAGTATAGTATAAATATGAAGTAAATTGAGTAGTAGATATGTTATTCAGTTCTTTGGGCAGTATATTAGTATAGTTGAATATGGAATATGGAATCTGAAAAGTGAAACATGTTAGTCTGTTAATTTTGATTGAAAAAGGATAGTGGAGGGATAAAATAGTGAAGGATTTTTGTTTAAGTCTTAGCAGTAGGAAGAGGATTTTGGGTGAGTAAAAAGGAGTTTTGGAGGGAAGGAGTCAGAGGGGAGAGTTTAGAAATGTTTGTTTTAGGGGTTCGGTGTAGTAAAAAGAGGTTTCAGATGATGCAAGGAGGGGTAGAGCAGGAGAGAGTCTAGAAAAGGTTATTTTGGCGATCATAGTAGTTGTATGGGGTTTGGGATAAATTAGAGAGTGGATGTAAAGGATATATTGATAGATCTATAGGATGAGAGATAGGGTAGGGCATTGAAGGAGTAGTAGAAAGAAGTTTGAGAGGAGTCAGAAGGTTGGGTTAGAAGATATATTGAGTGAAGTATAGGCTGAGCAATAGGCTAGTGCATTGGAAATGCTAAATTAGAAGAAAGTGATAAATATATAGATCCATAAGTACATTAAAAGTATATAGATACATAAATGAAGTAAGTATATTTAGATTAAATATATTGATAGAGGCACAGGATGAGAAATAGGGTAGTGCATTGGATATGCTTTTTCAGGAGAAAAGTAACAGACACACAGATCCAAGTACATGGAAGGTACATAGATGTAGATGAAGTATGTACATGTAGACCAAAAATGATTTTTATTTATTGATGATTATTATTATTAATATTTTTTTTTCTTCCCTTAACAACATAATTGTTTTACATGTTTTATAAAGTAATACACAAAGATAGGTACATATCTATAACGAAAACAAATGCTTATATACAGAGGGATATGCTGTAAATTTCTATTTCCGTATGGTGCTTATGTGGGGAAGATCCAGATCTTGAGTAGTTTTCTGAAGATAAGGTGGTTGTCGGTGGATCTTACGTTGGGGGGCAAAGAGTTCCATAGTTTGGCTGCTTGAACAGAGAAGGATGTGCCACCCATTGTTTTTTCTTGTATGGTGGGATTTTGAGGCGAGATGCTCCTTGAGAGCGTAGGTTCCTTTGTTGAATGTGTTTGGTGATTTTATTCCTGATGAAGAGTGGTCCTATTCCATGTATTGCTTTGTGGGTAATACAAAGCAGCTTGAACGTGGATCTTCTGGCAACCGGTAACCAATGCAGGGCTTTCAAGGCAGGGGAGATGTGGTCTCGTGGTTTGATATGCAAGAGTAGTCTGGCAACCAAGTTCTGAATCCGTTGTAGTCTTTTCATGGTCGTTAAAGGTGATCCGTGGTAGAGGCTATTGACGTAATCGAGTTTGGATAGAAAAAGGGAGATGGTAGCTTGGACCTTGTATGGAAATCCCAAATGAGGATAAATTCGTCGCAGCGTTTTTATAGTAGCAAAGCTTGATCTTGCTAGTTTGTTTACTTGGACATTCATCAACAGCTTGGAGTCCATGGTCATTCCGAGGTTTTTTACTTCCTTTGATACTTTAGGCAGTGAATCCCAGTTCATCAGGCCATGCGGCAAGAGGGTTGTAATTTTTCCAATCGCCACACGTGAGTATTTCAGTTTTTGAAGCATTCAATTTGAGATGGCTCCAAGTCATCCACTGATCCACGGCTCTGAGACAGCTGAAAATTGGTGATTTTCCAACGTCTTTGGGGCATTCCAGTTGAAGGAGTATTTGCGTGTCATCTGCATAGTTGTAGCACATGAGGTGAAATTTATTGATCAGTACTGGTAAAGACTTCATGTTAATGTTGAAAAGCATGGGCGAGATGATAGAACCTTGAGGGACCCCTGCTTTTGTGGAGTACGGTTTGGACGAGAAAGGTGGGGTGTGGATGACATTAGTTCTGTTTCGAAGGTAGGACGCGATCCAGTCTAGACCAGTTCCCTCTATGCCGGCTTCATAAAGTCTTTTTTTCAGAGTGTCATGGTCAACCGTGTCAAAGGCAGCTGAGAGGTCCAAGAGGAGTAGCGCAGCAACCTCGTTGCGGTCAACTGTATTCTTTAGGTCATCCCAGATGGCAAGAAGGAAAGATTCAGTGCCTCTTCCCGGACGGAATCCTGTTTGGAAATCTGAAAGTATGTCATTCTCTTCAATGAATTGTGACATCTGGGCGAACGCTGCTCTTTCTATCAGTTTGCCCAGGAAAGGTCCATTTGTAATGGGTCTGTAGTTGTCGGGGTTCAGCGGGTCCAAGTTTGTTTTCTTCAGTAAAGGGCGTATGTATGACTTTTTGAGTTCTTCTTGAAATATTCCAGTAGTTAAGGAATCGTTGATGATTCTTCTTACTAGAATGGCAGCAGAGGTTGTTAAAAGAATAGTCTTTAAAGTTTGTGGCGGACAGGGGTCAGAAGGGCTGCCGGCAGGCCTGCTTGCTTTGACCAGGTCCATAAATTTATTGTGTGAGATGTGTTGGAAGGAACGGAGAGGCTTGATTAGAGCATTCTTGGATAGTTGTTTTGTACAAGAGTTAGTGCTGGTGCTTTGTTTCTGTTGTAAGTATGAGTCCAACGTGTCTGCTTTGTCCTTGTAATGATTTGTCAGTTTGTCTGTGAAATCTTGAGTAACAGGATGAGTTCCTTCTAGGCAATTTGGTTTTTGAAATTCATTGAGTATTTTATAGAATTCTTTATTTGCACATTTAGCGTTTTGAATTCTGTCTGAATAGTACCTTTTCTTAGCTTTTTTGATAGCCGACTTATATAATCTGTTAATTTTTTGTAGGTGAAGTTTGTTTTGTTTGGCGTTTGTTTTGAGCCAGGTACGTTGCAGCTTTCTAATTTGTTGTTTCATGTTTTTTATTTCTATGTTTCTCCAAGGCGCTTTTTTCCTTTTGTTCTGTTGTGTGGTTTTGAGTGGTATCAGGATGTCAAAAGCTTCCTGTAGCCACTCATATAGATTCTGAACAGAATTTATCGTTTCCAGATTTATACTGGATGTTAGTTGTGTTTCCAAGTGTTCCAAATTGAGTTTGTTCCACGGCCGATAGGTGGATGGATGTAAGGTAGTTTTAGGTGAGTCGCTTAGTGTTGTTTTATGTTGGAAAGCAAGCAAGTGGTGGTCTGACCATGTGACTGGAGTTATAGTTTGATAGGTAACTAGTTCAGTATTAGCAAAAATGACATCTAGGATATGTCCAGCGATGTGTGTCGGATTGGGGACAATCTAATGCAGGTTCAATGCGTCTAGGCCAGTGATTATTGTTTTTGGATGGGTCATATTGGTTTTATCAAACCAAATGTTAAGGTCACCCAGAATGCACAGGTTGGAGTGTATTGTTATCAGGTTTGAAACTGTGTCTAGAAGTGCATCTGGGAATGTTGCCTTGCTAGGTGGAGGTCTGTAAAGGAGCAGGAAGTTACAGGTGGAAGACAGTGTAGGATTGCATCTTGTTAGAAGAGCCTCACAATTCTTTATGGACATGTTGTCAACTTTAGTGATATGTATTGTTTGCCTGAATACAACAGCTAGACCACCTCCGTTTTTGGCTATACGATTTTTGATAGCCTAGAGGAATGGCTTCATGCAGGACTGGAGCCATATCCTCTCCCAACCATGATTTGGTTATGAATAGTATGTCTGGTTTTGCACCGGTGAGAAGGTCGTAGATGTGATGCTTGTTTTTAGAGAAGGATAGAGCATTTATTAGTAGACAGTGTAGATAGTGGCCTTTGGTGATAGTGGGACTTTGTTTTGTAGAAGAGTGATCAGTTTTGTGTGGGTGTGTAGCAGGTGTGTTTTTAGTGCTGGTATTAGCTGTATTAGGATAGCAATCGTGTAGCTGTTCTGTATCGTGTTCCTCATCCAGCATGCTAAGAAGACATTTTGATGGGTCTGCATGTGTATATGTTGGAGATGGTGTTTGAGAATGAGTTGGAGTGCTCTGTTGCTTTTGTGGTGTAACATTGTTGTGTGGTAGACTTGGGGAAGCAAAGTTGTGAGGTGTGGCATGTTACTTATCTTTGTTGCGTATGTTAAAGGCGGAAGGTGTATGAGTCAGGGGAGGTGGTGCAGCATGTGGGTCATGTCGCAATGTTTTAAATTGTCCAATGGATGAGAGGCGGTTAGAAGAGAGGTGCTGTATTGCTGTATCTGTGTTAGGTGTGGTGGAAGAGTGAAAGCTTGGCATTGGAGTTTGTTCCTTTGTGTGCTTTGAAAGGTGGGTATATGTATGTATTTTGTGATGGTAAGTATTATGAGGTGTTGCACTCTGAAGATCTTGTTGTGCTGGTGTGTGTGATATGTTTTGCTTTTGAGGTGTGGTGAAAAGGGGTGCAGATGTATATGTTTCATGCACCTGATTTGGTTGTGTAGTATTGTTTGTGAGAGGAGGGTGTGACGTAGAGGGGGTGGTGATGTGTTTATGTGTAAAGTGTATGTTGTGTGTAGGCGGGAATGAAGTAGAGGTGAGAGTGTTTATCTTAGACTGGTTTGTTTCAAGAGTTACAAAGTGTGGTGGTGTGCAGTGTATGTGTTGTGTGTTAGTGCTATTATGGTAGAAGGGAGAGGAGGGTGTTTGTTGGACAACTGATGGAAGGATCATTATATATTTGTTAGTGATAAAGGGTGGACTGTTAGGTGTAATTACAGCAGGGAGAGTGTGTCTGAGTGGGATGTAGTTATTTATGGTGTTGATTGGCGTTGTGTTAGTGATGAGTGTATTGGTTAGTGGTATAGGATAGAGTTGTTTACTGTTTGTGGGTGATGGTGGATATGTGTGGGAGTTGGGTTAGTAGGGTGTGTAGATGTGGTTTGGTTGGGTTTGTAGTGCAGGCTGGTATATCAATCTGTGCATAGTGTTGTGCATGGTGTATATTTGATGTGAGTGTGTTGCTCTGTTTGTGGTTGTGGATGGTGTAGGCTGGGTATTGTTAAATGAGAAAAAGGGCAGCATTTCTGGCCCTAGTCCCGACCAGTCTCGAACAGGCGCAAACAGGCAACTACCCTTGTCCTCTCAGCCCTTAACAGGCTCAAACAGGCAACTGCCCTTGTCCTCTCCGCCCTTAGCCTCGACGCCCGGGCTGGGACGCCCTAAGCCTGGCCTTTTTTGTAGCCCTAGTAATCAGGTGACCCCCTTCAACCAATGGGAACCCTAGCCGTAACACTATCCAATCACAACACTAGCCCTAACATCTAGAACCAATAGGAGACCAGGATCTTGCAGCCAATCTGAACCCTAGTCCAAGCACCCAATCAGTTCAAAACCCTGATCTCTACGTCCAATAAAGGCCTTAGCCCTACCACTAGTCCCAACCCAAGTCCAAGCAGCCAATGATACAGGTAGCCCTAGTCCCTACTTCCAATAGAAAGCCTAACCCTACTCTTAGTCCCACAACTGGTCCAACAACCAATCACACCAGAAGCCCTAATCACTACTTCCAATTAAAGGTCGAACCCTAGCCCTAGTCCCACCCTACTCCCAACAACCAATAACATAGGAAGACCTAGTCCCTACTTCCAATAGAAATCCTAACCCTAGCCCTAGTCCCAACTCTGCAATGATTGATTCACAGACCGAGAAACCAATCAGAACCCTCAAATACCCAACCAATGAGAACATTAACCCTAACCCAATAGAAACACCAGATACAACCACCAATCAGTGTACACATGTGCCAACCACTCGCACACCATATAAGGTCCCAGCAACCTCAGACAAGGTTTGCTGGCCAGGGAGTTGGAAGCTGCTTGCTCCTGTTCAGAATCTCCTAGGAGACAGACAGGCTCAATCCACAACATTGGTCTTCAGCAGGTAAAGGCTTCACTAACTTGAAATCTAACAATACTGTTTGAAAAAAGCTTTACTCCCCTGCTGGTCAAAAAACGAAGTGCACAGGCCCCAGTAAATACAGTTTAAACAGCTCACAGACGCTCCCTCTGATGTAGAAAATTCCTGTTGCTGGGGGGGAGGCAGGGGGGCTTGACTCACTGGCTTGTGAATACAAAATGGAGGCTGGGGGTGCACTGTTTGAGCACACAGGCCTAAGCACAGAGCAAAGGAGAAATTTGGAGGGAAAACAGATTTGTCACCAAGGAATGAGAGGGACAAACTACAGAGGTTGGACTGCAAATCCCACAATTCAACACACTAAATGAAGGCAATCATGGGCAGGGAAAACCACACATTTAAAACACAACACAGGTGATACAATATGCAATTACAGGCAGGCTAAAACTAACAATTTTAACTGTAACAACCACAGGCATAGACAGTAAACACAAAAAGTGAAAATCGTTTTTAAACAACTTTTTGTCTTGGGAAGAGACAGCACAAGTCTGTCTCCTTACCACTTCCTGGACTCTGCTCACTGCAATCAGGGCCACATGTATGCTGAAACTCACAAGATGGAGGAGAATGATTTGGGGTGCACCCAGCAAGGCCTTGAGGGGCCTGGGCAGGTGTGAGAGGAGGGCTCAGACTTGCCTGGTAGCTGAATAGCCAATGGTCTGCTGGCCTGGGTGTGGGGTCTGGGCGGCTGCTTGCTCCTGTTCAGAATCTCCTAGGAGACAGACAGGCTAAATCCACAACTTTGGACTTCAGCTGAAAAATGTACTAAAAACAGGCTTGAATTTTATTTGTAACTCCAATCTTATAAACATTGACGAAATTGCTTATATTTGGGATAGACCAGTTATACTATTACAACTTCAATCCTGCAAACATGGGAGAAAATGCTCATATGTGGTACAGACAGAACCTAGGGGCATATTATCAAGGGAGTTTATCTCCGCTTTTTTGGCTTTAAAAGCCAAGAAAGCGGAGATAAAATGATCTCCCTATTACCTACCTGTCGCTAACACCAGTTAGCGACAGCTAGTAGGAATAGCGACCATCTTGGGCCCCACTTTGCATGTCAGTGATATTTATCACTAATGACATGCAAAGTGGGCGTGCCAAGATGTTAGGGACTGGAAACAGTCGCTAACATCGCTATCTCCTATTACTAACTTTTGGAGATATTCGCGCTAAGCGCGAATATCTCCAAAAGCTAACACCTGCCCTGAGCAGTTCTTAGCCATGTTATCCAATGGGAGGTGGATAACATGGCTAAGAGCATTAGCTCGATAGCGATATTCATGCATTGCGGCCGTTTTTTATCGCATTTGCGATAAACCTTGGTGATACCAAGGTTTATCTGCGATAAAAATCGCCGCAGCTCAGCGGTAAAATTTTGTCTCTAACCAAGCAATAGCGATAATTATCGCTATTGCTTGGTAATATGCCCCTTAATATTCTAACTCTAATCCGACACACACTGGAGAAAGTGCATATGTTTAGTGGAGAGCTTATAGTTACTATTCTAACTCAAATCCTACAAACTTTAGGTAAACTGCTTATACATGAAGGGGTTCACATTTACTATTCTAACTACAACTCCAGAAACATTGGAGAAAGTGTATATATTCTATGGGATTTATTTATTATTCTAGCACAAGCCCCCAAACAAGGGGGAAGTGCATATATTTGGAGGAGACCACATTTACTATTCTAAATGAAATCCCACAAAAATTGGGGAGGAAGTATATATTTGGTGGGGTTCAAATTAACTACTGTAACGTCATTCTATAAACATTGGGGACACTGCTTTTAATTGGGATAGACCAGTTCTACTATTTCAACTTCAACCCCACAGATAATAGGAATAAATGCATATATGTGAAGCAGATGAAATCTAGTATTCTAACTCCAATACCACGCTCGCTGGAGAAAGTGCATATATTTACGGGAGAGCGTATTGTTACTATTCTAATTCAAATCCTACAAACTTTGCGCAAACTGAATATATATGAAGGGGTTTCAAATGTACTATTCTAACTATAAATCTACAAACATTGGGGAAACTACATATATACTAGGGGATTTATTTGTTATTCTAGCACCTACCCCACAAGAAAGTGGATGTGCCTATATATGGGGGAAAGCACATTTTCTACTCTAACTCCAATCCAGCAAATATTGGGGGAACTTCTTATACTTGGTGGAGACCATATTTACTTTCCTAATTCCATTATATTTCCAATTCCACAAACATTGGCATCACTACACATATTTGAAGGACTTCAGATGCAATATTTTAATTTCAGATCCACACACATTGAGGAAAATGTATGCATTTGGGGATGGGGCAAGAACTATTATTCTTACTCCAGCCTATCAAACGCTGGGGAAAGCATATCTATTTGTGGCATTTGAGAGGCATAACATACAACAATATTTTACAATTTTGTACCTTGCAATTTTCCAAATCATATGGTTTGATACCACACAATACCTTTTTGCTGTGTACAAAAGTCCTTTTATGCACTAGAAAAGTCTTGTCTACTCAAAAATGGGTTTTTATAAATATGTGAGAATTGTATATCAAAAGGGCAGTGATAGAGTAATTGTACTTCTACATGTGATTCAGAGAGGAATGTATCACTAACTTGTGACTGCAATTGAATTTGCCAGAAATTTATCAGATATTTACACCGCAAAAGGGTGTTGTGGGATTCGCACCAGGGAAGCTGTCGCTCCCCCTTTGGGAGATAGCAGCCTTGGGCCACTGCCTTCTCTTTCAGTTGTCTTACCAAACAGTAAATACATTATTTCAAATGATGCCAATTGCAGTTGTTTATTTTATAAAATATTTTACTTTTAGTTTTCAAACATTTGAAAAAAAAATCTATTTTGAACTCCGATACAATTAATTAAATATCAATGTTTATTTTTTAATAAATATTACAGAAAAGGTACTGTTATTAAAAAAAATTTAATATAGTTCGACTGAACTCTAGTTTTATTACTGTTTTAACAATGACTAAAAAGTAATTCGTTATGTGATCATTATTAATTTCAATGATTTAAAACACTGCCTACTCAATCACCCAAGAAGTTCAAAAACCCATAAAAAAGTTTAAAATAGCACACAAATGAAAAATAACATACTTAATTATCTATGAACTATACATAAAAATACTAACAATAAAACATTCTATACAGCCATTCCCCTCAATCAGAGCAGTAACCCAAATAAAAAATTATTAAAAGCTGAGGGGCTTATTACCAATTTGACGGTCCGATTGCCCGAGAACCGCATACGCGTCATTCACGTCACCACTGCTCTGGTGATCTACCCGCCTGCTGTATTACGAGCTGTGCTGTGTGAAACGCCGACCACAGAGGTGTAACCGGCAGGACCGCAGCAGTCTGAATGTAAACAGTCGTACTTGCGGTCTCACACACCCCATCCCTGTCCAGAATCCTTTACTAAGAAAACCACTTAATTCACTTTTTTTCATCTACACTTTTAGCACTCTCCACCACCAGTAAATATTTTTGCTACCTTTTTAACTCTATCACTTGTTTGTTCTTCATTCACACACTCACTCGCATTTTTGCTTTTTTTCAGCATGTCTGCAAAGAAAAAACCTAGCTTCACTGAGCAAGAGTTGACAGTCATGGTGGATGAAATCATTAGAGTAGAGCCACGCATTTTTGTGTCTCAAGTCCAGCATACTCCTATCAGAATGAAAATAGTAATGCGGAACAGGATAGCCAATATTGTTAATGTTGTTGGTAACACCCTGCACACACATAAAGACATTAGGAAGAGGTGGATCGACTTCAGGCTGGGGGTCCGTACCAAGTACAACAGCCTCCACTTGGGCACTAAAAGGACTGGTGGTGGTCCTCCCAGTGCACTATTACAACTCTTACCCTTGGAGGAGAATGTCTTGGCCAACCTGTATAATGAGGGCTTTTCAGGAATAGAGGGGGGAGTGGACTCTGGTAAGTTACAATTCAACAACTGCCACAATATCACAATGTCTTTTTTGTTCTCAACTCTGCTTTTCCTATTCTGTTCTCTATCTACTTTCCTAACATGCAAAACTGAAAAGTATTTGAAATGTTGTGTTGTCAGTGGCAATGCGTATTGTTACATATAAAACTACATGTATCCAACTCCAGGACATGCCACATGTTGCAATGCTGCCTGTAAGTGCATTTCCATTAAAA
Source organism: Lissotriton helveticus (assembly GCF_964261635.1). Classification (NCBI taxonomy): domain Eukaryota; kingdom Metazoa; phylum Chordata; class Amphibia; order Caudata; family Salamandridae; genus Lissotriton; species Lissotriton helveticus. The sequence continues at coordinate 927,456,966 of NC_136061.1, forward strand.
TATCTATCAAGGACTTATATGTGTGAAAATGTAAATGTATGGTCCCTCCCAAATGCATATACTGATCGTTTGTCAAGTGTTTCTAAAGTGCGACAGATATGACTACAACTACCATGATGCCGTGTCACTCCAACTATAAAGAAGATGCTACACTCCTATTGCCCCTTCTCACTTGTCTCCCATGCTACTACTGAAGTTCAGTACTCAAGCGGTTACCATTACTCATGTGTTGCCAAAGTGAGACTGAAGTGACTACAACAACCCTGAGACATTGTCCATCCAACTCTAACCAAGATGTCACACTCCTACTGTCCTTTCTAACTTGTCTCCCATGTCACTACTTCAGTTCACTAATCATGTAGGTTACCATTACTCAAGTGTTGCTAAAGTGAGACTGAATTGACTACAACTAGGATGAGGCCCTGTGACTGGAACTCTAACCAAGATGCTACATTGCTTTTGCCCCTTCTTACTTGTCTCCCATGTTGCAACTGATGTTAAGTGATCTTCACTCATTTTTTTTGTTTGAATATGTTTATTGCATTTTCCATGAGATCACAGTGTCGCAGAAATGAAAAAATGAAAATGAGCAGTCATGCCTTAATACAAATAACAGATCAGTAGCTTCTGCATACAGTTACATACAGTATTCAGTATGAGTGTGAGGGCTAAAACATAGTCAGAATAGCAGAGCAGCATATCAGTCTCGTGTATAACCGGCATACTAGCAGTAGATAGGAAGTTACATGAGTGGTGGTAAGGCTAGTGTCGCCTCCCGGCATTTCCTCAGATTCGTGTTCAATCCGGAGCAGAGGGTACGCTTTGATAAAGGTCCGAAGTAGGTTCGGCACATCCATATTACAATATACATTCAAAGCTTTATTGCTAAACAGTCATATATAGAGAACAATCTGAACAAATATATTCTAGAACTAGAGACTGGGTGGTGTTTAACTGTGAGTGCATGTGTCTGCGCAGGGCGCGTAGGTCAGGTGGACGGAGGCAGGCCTGCGCCACGCACTAGTAGCAGAGGGGTGCGAGACACAAGTTCCGCCAAGTGCCCAGCAGGGGGGTGAGGGGGGGAGGAGGAGAGGCGGGGGGGAACAGGGCCAGACAGGAAAGGAAAAAGGGGGGGAAGGGGAGAAAATATTAATCAGAGCCACGCAGGGGGAGACAGCAGTGCTTAAACAATGCCTCTCCGCAGGCACGCTTGATGGAAGGCCGCCAGAATGGCATCCCAGTCCAGCGCTATGGGATACTTGCGGTACCCCGCTGTTTCCTCGCTGTGCAGCGCAGTGTTTTCCGCCCGCGCCCAGTTGTCAAAGGACGTGCGCCAGTCTAATGCTAGGGGGGGGGGGGTCATTTTTCCAGCGCCTGGTAATGAGGCGTTTCGCCGTTATCAGCCCCAGGTCCCAGAATCGTTCCCGGACTTTTGTCTGCTTCGTCCGTTTGAACAAACCCAGTAAACATGCTTCCCATGTAGAAGGTAGGCTGCCCCCCGTTGCCTGCGATACGGTATCTACCACCGCCTGCCAGTATGCATGCAGGGAGGGGCATGTCCAGAGAGCATGCAAGAACGGTGCGTCCACAAGTTTGCACCTGGGGCACGCCGACGTAGTCAGTCCAAAGTATCTATTTATTTTGTCAGGCGATACATAGGCGCGGTGCACTATGTAGTATTGCATTATCTTAAAGCGGGCATTGCGAGGAACATGGAGCATCCCAGCCAGTATCCGCGACCATTCCCTGTCAGTCCAGTCCCGGCCCCTATCAGCTGTCCACTTGTCGCGCAGCCGCTGTGACGAGAACTGCGTGTGGGTGTGCAGCACTTGCGCAAGCCAATGCACCACGTGTGAGCCCTTCCCCATTACATGCTGATATTGAACCAACAGATGTGTCGGGGGCTCTTCCTCCAGTGGCCCCCAAGCTTGTGTCAATATATGTAGGAGTGTCGCGTGCGTCAAGAATTGTCCAGCCGGTAGGACCGCGTCGCCCGCCAAAGTCGCGAAAGGAAGCAGAGCGCCATCTTCAAACAAGTCACCCAAGCTCTCTAGTTCAACTGCCGTCCAGCTGCTCAACGCAGGTCCCGTGAGAACTCCCCCATTCCAAGGTGTACCCAGTAGAGGCAGGTTGGGTGCATATGGTTTGGTGGCGCTCGTGAGTTTTAGGGATCTCACATAGCATTTTCTGGCCACCGCAAGGAGCAGTCGGTCAGGGCAGCGGGATCTAGACAAGGGGTGAAACAATGCGTATATTTGCGGGGTCATCATTATCTCATCACTCGAGGCAGTATCCCCCAGATTTTTCCCACACAGCCAATAAGTGACCCATTGTAGCTGCGCTGCCAAGTAATAGAGCTCGTGGTTGGGAACCGACAACCCACCACTCTCCGTTGCAGCGTACATGGTTTTCAACGCCACTCTGGGGCGCCCCTTGTTCCAGATCAGACGTCTGATCAGAACTTCCAGCTCTCGGAAAATACGAGTAGGGACATACACGGGTAAGTTCGCATAAAAGTACAGTAGCCGGGGCAGGGCAATCATCTTTGCCAGTGTAATGCGACCGGGGACGCTCAGCGGTAGGGAGGTCCAAAAGGTCACTTGGGCCGTAAGCGATGAGATCGTTTGCATGATATTGCCAGCCAACAGATCAGCAGGATCGCGGTAAATCCGAATTCCCAGGTACCGGAAGACGGTTGGACACCAGAGAAGTCGTTCCCCCGCCACCGTAATGTCGCACTCCGGGGTGTCCGCAGCGAAAGAATACACCCCCGATTTCGCCCAGTTGACCCGCAGCCCCGATACATCGCCAAAGGTGTTAAATATGGCAGTGAGCGCGCGTGGAAAACAGGTCAGGTCCCTGACATAGATCAGCAGGTCGTCAGCGTACAATGACACTGAGTGTAGCCCGTCTGCCAGGGGGATGCCCCAATCCACGCCAGAAGTACGCAGCTGGGCAGCCAAGGGTTCCATCATCAGCGCAAAGATCAGAGGGGAGAGGGGACTTCCCTGCCTGGTGCCTCTACGCACTCGGATAGGATCCGAAAAGAGCCTGCCAGTGCGTACCCGTGCCAGTGTGCAAGAGTAGAGGAGTTCCACTACACGGATGTAGTCAGCACCCAGGCCAAATTTTTCCAGAACCCGCACCAGGAAGGGCCATTCCACTGAATCCAACGCCTTCTCAAGGTCCAATATAACACATCCCGACCGCGGCCAGCGGGACACAGCCAGGCTCTGCACACGGAACAGTCGCCTGATGTTATAAGATGTGTTGCGGGTGGGCACAAAGCCGTTTTGGTCCGCGTGCACCAGTGTGGGGACCAGAGGCGCTAGTCTCTGTGCCAATGCAGACGCCAGGATCTTATAATCCGTGTTAAGGAGGGCTGGGGGTCTATAAGATCCCATACTGAGCCCGTCCCTGCCAGGCTTCAAGAGCGAGATCACATTCGCCTCGTTAAGGGTGGGTGAGAGAATAGCATCAGCCACCGCCGCTCGATACATTCGTAGGAGTTCGGGGATGAGGATTGTTGAGTAGGCCTTGTAGAACTCCGCAGGTAAGCCGTCTGGGCCTGGGGTTTTACCGTTTGAAAGGGAGACAATAACAGTTCCTCCGCCGAGAGAGGCGCGCCCAGTTCATCGCGCTGCGAAGCAGTAGCCGTCAGCAGCGGCAGGTCCGACAAGTTCGCTGTGATATCGTCCCCAGTGGCCCGTAGTCGGGAGCGGTACAGCTCCGTGTAATGACCAGCAAAAGCCTCTTGTATGGCCCTCTGCGTGTACACCACCGTCTCTTGTGCAGTGCGGATCGACATTATTGGTAGTGTTTGGGTATCTTGTCTAATCAGCCAAGCCAAAAGCCAGCCTGGCTTGTCGCTAGCGCGGTGTGTGCGTGCCGAGTGCGCGGCATAATTCCGATTCTTGAGTCTATCCAGGAGTTGGGCATGTTGCGCGCGTGTGGCTATAAGTCGTGTGTCGTCACCTTGCGCTGCTTTCTGTTCACAATCCAGCAGGGTAGACTCCACTCGTGTCAGATCCCCGTCCACCTGACGCCGCAGCCCTGCCTGTGTGCCCAGACAACAACCTCGCATGACCACCTTGAACGCATCCCACTCAGTTTGCGGGGAGGATGCTGTGTCAGTATTATCTTCAAAGTACTGAAGAATTTGAGACGAAAGTGTTTCCCGGAATGGGGCGTACAGCTCCGTGTAATGACCAGCAAAAGCCTCTTGTATGGCCCTCTGCGTGTACACCACCGTCTCTTGTGCAGTGCGGATCGACATTATTGGTAGTGTTTGGGTATCTTGTCTAATCAGCCAAGCCAAAAGCCAGCCTGGCTTGTCGCTAGCGCGGTGTGTGCGTGCCGAGTGCGCGGCATAATTCCGATTCTTGAGTCTATCCAGGAGTTGGGCATGTTGCGCGCGTGTGGCTATAAGTCGTGTGTCGTCGCCTTGCGCTGCTTTCTGTTCACAATCCAGCAGGGTAGACTCCACTCGTGTCAGATCCCCGTCCACCTGACGCCGCAGCCCTGCCTGTGTGCCCAGACAACAACCTCGCATGACCACCTTGAACGCATCCCACTCAGTTTGCGGGGAGGATGCTGTGTCAGTATTATCTTCAAAGTACTGAAGAATTTGAGACGAAAGTGTTTCCCGGAATGGGGCGTCCAGTAAGACAGTAAGAGTCTCCACGTGGGGATCGGTGGGTGTGGGCGTTCCGAGGCAAAGTCAAGCGTGTGGGGATTGTGATCCGAGTGAGTGCGACCCAAATAGAGGTGTCCGTTACATGAGGCAACAGGTCTCTAGACAGCATGTATCTGTCCAGTCTGACGTGCAATGTGTGTGCACCGGAATAAAAGGAGTACATACGTATGTTGGGATTGCGAGTACGCCAGGCATCGTGTAGATCCCAGTGTACCGCCCAGTCAGCAAATGTTCGCGAAGTACTGGTTACCGGTGCGCTCGCCAGAGGGGGGAATGAGCGGTCTAGGTGGACATCTAGCACGCAGGTATAGTCGCCCCCGAGTAAGAGTGGGACGCCCGGGTATGTCGCTAGTGCCGTCGATAGCTGCATAAGAAACCGTCCTTGCTCAGTGTTAAGGGCGTATACAGAAGCTATGACTACCTGCTGACCGTCCAGCCTACCCTGCAATATCACATATCGGCCCTCAGGGTCTAGTGTGCTGTGAGTGAGAGCAAAGGGGACCCCTGGACGAATCCATACCAATGTTCCACGCGCATAGGCTGAAAAATCTGTGGCATACAGTTGCCCCCTCCACCTGCGTCGCAATGTGCGGGACTCGCGTTCCGTCAAGTGTGTCTCCTGCAGTAGTGCTATTTGGACTTGGTGTCGTTTGAGATATGAATATACCTGATAACGCCGCGAGGGGGTGTGCATGCCGCGCACGTTCCAGGTGCAAAGTTTAATAGGAGACATTGTATCGCCATGCCCACTCCCCCCACCCCCACCACCCACCCCCGGCGCCCCACCCAACAGTCCAAAGGATCAGTTTGTCACACCTTGGCCACCACAACACCCACACAGTCCCGCCACCCCGCCAGCACACAGCATAGGGGAAGGGAAAAAGTACCAGTCTCAGAAACATGAAAACCATAAACAGAATTCCAAAAGGACAACAGCCGAACATGTCGCCGTCCAAACGCTCTAGTGAGCACTAACAGTTCGTATCTTCAGGGGGGGAGTGTACTGAGTTTGTAGTGTTAAGCGTAACAAGGATTCATGGAAACAGGGTGAGAGTATATACTCCCCAACACAGGCAGTCATTGTTTGAATGCCCACAATCAGCAAAAGTCACCAGTACACAATGGAGGAAGTCCAAGTGGGCCACACACCAGGGAAATAACAGAGGGAGTTGGCGGGGCGCATGGAGGCACTTACCTCCGGAGAGGCATGCCCCCCTCACCATACAAACCCAGAATACGTCACCATGCGGAGCAATCAAGGGATATCAGTAGGGCATGTTGCTTCACACAGGTGCACAGGAGGTAGACCCAGATCCTGTCACCGCAGCAGGGCACCATCCCCAGTGGTACAGCAGTAAGCCTAGCACCGTGTGGGATGATCACTGGAGAGACGATGTCACCTTCCATGTGCTGGTCGACCAGCTGGAAAACATTTTCAGTGAAGCAAATCAGCGGTTTGTGGTGTGACGTCAGGAAGGTCTCCCGACACTAAGGAGTCCGGCAGTCCGTAAAGGTATTCATCGTCGCTCAGCTGACGTTCGGGGCTAGTGCCTGGGGCTAGATCACCCGGAAGCGATCCACTGATCTCCGCAACCATGCGGAGAGCCTCCTGTTGTTCAGTCTGCTGATGGGCAGGGTTAGGGCCCACATCCGACTCCGTGTGTGTCGAGGCCGCCGTCGATGGTCTCCTGCGCCGGCGCCGACGGGTCCCTCTGTCGCGACACATCCGTGGGGGCATCTCGCCAGGTTCGGTGTCAACTCCTGAGTCGAGCCAAGACTCGACCGCCTCAGGGGTGTTGAAAAAGTGTGTCTTGTCTTGCGCCACGACACGGAGGCGAGCAGGGAACAGTAAGGAATACTTGAGAGCCAGGCGGCGGAGGCGCTGTTTCACTCCCAGAAATGAATGGCGCTGGCGCTGCACTTGTATCATGTAATCAGGGAAGAACATTATTTTCGCGTTTTCAACCCTGACTTCGGCGAGCTTCCTCACTTCACGGAGGATAGTATCGCGATCACGGTAATTCAACACACGAATCAGCAGTGGTCTCGGGTTGGACCCCTCAGGGGGAGGCCGGTTCTGCACTCGATGGGCTCGTTTTACGACAAAGTGATGTGAGAGGGGGCCTTCCGGAAGAATGGCCCTCAGCCAGTGCTCCACATGCTCGGCTACTGCTCTAGGTTCCCATCGCTCCGGCAGGCCCACAATGCGAATATTGTTCCTTCGGGCCCGGCCTTCCGCGTCCTCTGCTTGGTTCTCCAGAAAGTCTACCCTGTTAAGAAGGTCCCGGACATGAGCATCTAGTTGGGTGATCTTGGGAGTCAGGTCCGTCATCGTGGATTCCAGAGTGGTGGTGCGGTCAGCAAGTTTCTTGTGGTCAGCTCGGAGGTGGGTTAAATCTATAGCCACACTGTCTATTTTAGACTCTAGGGAGGTGCGGGTCAATTGCATAGATTCTTCTAGTCTTTCCATCGCCGCCAGCATTGTGTCTAGCTTGGAGGCCATGGGATCCTGTTCAGACGGCTTCATAGTCTTGCCTCTCACCTGCACGCCACTGGCCACAGCTCTCGTTTTCGGGCCCCCTGTAGACATGAGAGGAATCGCCTAGTGTAGCCAAGCGTGGGCTGCGAGGAAATATGTGCTTATGCGGCCGGGGAGTAGTGCTCATTGGGGGGGACAGCGTTATTTGTGGTGGCAATGGAAAGTAGACACCTGTGTCCTGGAGTTACGCTGCGAATAGGACCATGGCGGGGGGTGGATCCGCTGTCAAGTTTCACAAGCCCAGGGGGGGGGACGGACCACGTCCCAGGCGCAAGCAAGGAGTCGCAATGTCAGAGGGCGCCCTGGGTGAAGGATCACGTGCAGAAGGAGGGGAGGCTATCCCTCAAGTGCCCACCCGTCCGCCTCCGTGGGTGGTAGTCGCCGTGCACCAGGCCGCAATCCTCCGCGGTGTCCCCCATGTTACTAGGCACTCGCTGGTCCTCACAAGCGTCCCACCATCTTGTTCACGTACAGGGCACGGGCATCAGCATCTCAGAAGGCACCACAGCGTGGGTGAGTAGGGGGCGGGACAGCTCAAGAGGTCGGCGCTACCCCCTCAAGGCAGAAGGTGGTGGGTGGAGGGCACAGTACATAGACCAGGTCTGCAGCAACGGTCCGAGTCCAGATCGGGTGTGGGGTAGGGCGGTAAGCGGGCCCCCGCAACAGTTCCACAATGGCGTGTCCCACTACAGCACCAGCACTCAGGAGGAGCAGTACTTATGCCTCGGTGCGGGAGGGGGAGGGGGTTGCCAGGTGCAACTCACTGTGGTTTCCGCCGCCTCCGGGCCAGTCAACAGGGGTCTCCGGGTCGGAGCCGCGGGAGAGGCACCAACGATCACCGTCTGGTAAGTGCAGGCAGGATTATGGCCCAGGCGCCGCAGTTTCCCTCATTCACCGGCTCCTCGCAGCTCCGCAGTATCGAGCAGGCAGGACCCGTCCTCGGATTCAATAGTCCTCAAGCGCCGGCCGGAGGAGATCTTAGCCGGGAGGCCCGCTGCCAAACTTCTGGGACGGGGATCTTGCCTTGCCGTCGATCACAGCCCCCAGCAGGCAAGTGGGACTCACCGCTAGGCACTCCGCGGCAATCTACAGCTCCGATCTGCCTCGGCTGCGGAGGTGTCCGCAGCACCGCCTCGTGGGCCCCTCCGCGTGGCAAAGCAATAGGTGGGGGCGAGCTCGCCCCGCTTCAGCAGGTCCTCCAGTGACCCCCAGCCACACGCTCCAGTAGTGGAGCCGTCGAGTGTGTCGAGGCGTCGCTCCGTCTCGTATGGCCCAGGCAGCCAGCCAGATCCTCGGTCTCGAGTGCCGCACCACGCCGGGCAGGAGCGCTCGAAGGTGGGGCGGGTAGCGGTCTTCACCGCCAGGGCAATGCCGCAAGAGTCAGCGGCCCCAAACTCCGTCAGGGGAAAGATGTGTGTTTCATGCACACTCGCTGCTGATTGTAGAGCAAAGCGGGCAATATTTCCGGAGAAATGGCTCTTACGGAACTCTTCCCAGGCACGTCGTCCACCATTGCGTGCTCGGCCACGCCCCCGTTAAGTGATCTTCACTCATCATGGACTGTGCAATGTACAGACAATGCTCCACTCAGACACACGTATGCATACTTTGCTTGATGGTGTTCTGGACCCATCAACTGAAATTATTGATGGCATGAGTGACACCATAACGATGGTGTACCTCTAATATATGTCAGTCGTGAGCGCAACTTAGCTCATTAGCACTGCCAGATGAACCCTTGACTCTGCACTTCTCACATGATGAACAATGTTGCATATACAAGCAAACTGGGTGTTCGCCTGAATTAGACACAACTAGGTCTTGGAATGGACAAAAACACACAGTATGACTACAAAGTATTGGTTGTTGAGTTTTGGAGTTGTCAAGTCGATCCCTAAAGTCAAAATGCCAAATGGCTTCACATCTAATGAGCTAATGAAATGTAATATTTTGATTGAATGTCTACCAATGTCTAGGACCAAACTTCAGTTCCAGGCTAATAGCTGACAATACTAATCTCTAACTATTTTGTTATACTCTAGGTACACTTTAACTTTGACACAAACAACATGAATGTAGATACCTCACTTCCAATATTAACAATGTTCTCCATTTCCCAACAGGTCGATCTACCACTGCACCGTAACAGCGGTTGGAAACTGAACGGCAAATTTAGAGTATGAATGCTCATTCTGAAAATCTGCAATACACAAAAGGATTCTGGGACCAGCTCCCCTCACACTGGGTTGGTGCCTGGATAGACAACGCCTTGGCATTGAAAGGCCCCTCTTCCACAGATCTCACTTTACACTTAAATATGAATGGGCTAGCTTCATCCTGATCCTTGTCGATTAATAAAGTTCTTGAATTGTCCCCCACTGCCTTTCTTGGGAGAGGATTTCACGTTCTTCACACCCAAGAAGTAGGTTTTATACCTCATCAAGGAGAAAGCAGAGAACATAATCAGCTGCTGGCAGGCTAATGCTAATTAACCTATTAGAGTTTGAGACAGACAATGTCTAATTTTTTAATAAATATTAAAACAGTGGTTGAATAACCTCTACAGAAACCAATATTTAGTCAAAATAGTACTTTAATTGCAGTTTAGTTTTTTCTCCTAGGAATAGCTACAGCCCTATACACTAAAAATAGCATTTAGGAGCCAGCCACTGTAGGAGCATGCCAACATAAAACTCTTACATATTCCACTTTTAAATACCAGGTATTTTACCTTGAGGGCTAAAGGGATGACACAAAACCCATCCTCTCCCCCACAGATGAGAACAAGGCTACCAGGATCAACTTTACAACCTACATGGCCAAGGTGATCTTAACACATATGCAGCAGATGAACAGAGATCCTGATCTTCAGAAACAAGAGCTTTCTGTGAGACTTCTCCTGGTGGCCAGTGGACAAACTGGCTGGTAAAATCAAGCAATGGTTTAATTTGCCTCAGACCATGGCAGGTCGATTAGCGATAATCAAAATGATTGTACTGCCCCAATTTATATACCTATTTCAAAACATCACAATTCCGTTGATCAATCTTTTTTTCACAAAGCTACGTACACAGTTATTGAAGCTTAGATGGGGTGGCAAACAACCATGGATTAGCTGGGACACATCAACACTACTATATGAACCGGGTGGGTTTGGGGTTCTGAATTTTCACCTATGTTATCTGGTGGCTCAGTGCAGTTTTTCTAGATATTGGTATAACTCAGATGCCAGGATCCCCTACAACAAACCGGATGCGGATCTCACGTATCCCACCCCCCAGCAGAAAAATTAACAACAGGGAATCTGTGTGGCCCATGTGACATTCAGACGGTCTCCACGACAATCTGGGTTGGGAAATGACTTATTAGGGCAACTGGGAACCACCTTCTCAATTCCCCTACTATACCAGTGGCAGGTATCACCTGGCTACCCATCACACAGGAGGCCCTAGTAAAACGAACCCTGTTCAAACATGCCCTGGAAACGTTTGGGGAGCTGCTCCCCAATGGGCACGTCCTGTCGCGAACAGAAGACAATTGTTTTAGGGATGCTTCACTGATGGACCAGTTTGTACTGCAGAGGTTACAGGGAGCACTTAAAGCCCAAATTCCTAGTTACCCCCGTGAACCGACCAAATTCCTACCTCTGACGCGACTTATCAAAGACACCGGTGGGGAACACCTGATGTCCAAAATGTATAAGTCCTCCATGGCCCTGTTGCCCTCTAGAGATGCGGTGTGCAAACTGCGTGGGAGCAGGACCTGGGTCATCCTCTTTCCAACTTCCAATGGTTCTACTGTTGTGAACATACTCGTAGAGCCTCACTTAACCATAGCCACAAATTGTTACAGTATATGTTTTTGTGACGTGTATACATTACCTTTGTCAAGGTGCACCGTATGAACCCGTCCCGCCCACATACATGCTCCAAGTGCCGCTCCCCATTCGCAGACTTTCACAGACGACGTGGAAGATCACCAAATATTGGAGGGAAATATTTAGGGAATTGTCACGTATAACGCAACTGGAACTTACACTCACTCCACTACAAGCCTTAGCAGGATTTGTACACGACATCCCCAAGTCAGCACCATGCTGTGTAGCCAGTGCACTAAAGCTTGCTAAAGGAGAAGTGGCAGTTCATTGGGGTAGTAAACATCCTCTGACACTTAAGGCATGGTTGCATAGCCTGACACATTGCAACACAAACAGTGATCTATATGTACAATTGTAACCTCTAGCATCCAGGTCACGCAATATATGGCAGCTACTTTGTTCATACCTGCTTGAGCTACAGACCATGGTAGGCTCTTAAACAAGGCACAATATATCCCCAGAACTCACTGGGACAGATACTGGCACATCCTCTATTGCTGAGTAGTAAGCACCGCATAGAAATGTAAGGGGACCTGTTCATATAGAAAACTAGTTGCAGATGCCTATGTGATATGTTATAAATGAAAAAATTGACAAATATGTACATTATGTATTATTCATAAGCTATACATGTACAGTACTTTAATTGTTTTGAAATTAATAAATAACGTTTTTTTAAAAATAGCAATAAAGCATCTGCTGTACATCGTGAAAAGAAATCCCATGCACCTCTGGTTGCCCACACATACATCCGCAGTGATCACATCAATCAACAGAGGTTGCATAATATAAAATAGTGCTGATTAGTTTAACTTCTATTTATTTTTCATTTAAGGTGTGAATTGTTTTATATGCAGTTAACTAATGGTAAAAGATCAATAAAATAGTCACTGAATACATTGCCTTTTTAGCCACAACTATGATTCCGCCTAAGCACTCACTCACCTAGTCCCAATTGAACTCAGGATCAGAGTAGCAATACTAATTTTAATGCACTTTGACTGCTGTGTTGACTAACTATGTAAAGTCTGAGAAAGCCAGTGATGTTAGCATATGGCTTCCTGTGGTCCTCTCCTTTACTATGTACATTTGTTTTTTAGATATTGTGTCAAATTGACCTGTGATCTGTATTTACTTAACACAGTCTACTATTCATCTGACAGAATTGTACAAAGTCACTGTCCTCTGGTGCTAAAGTAGATCAAGAAAAAGAAGGTAATCTAGTCAGTTTCTTAAATACACTATGGGGCATCTTTATCATAGTTTCATACAGCGCAACGCAGCAAGCCACCCTGCTGTGCTGCGTGAAAGAGCAGGAATGTGCCGTATTTACCATCATACGGTGCAGTCCTGTCCTTTCCATGCACTGCTGCACTTTTGGCTGCCTAGCGCCAATGCTGTCACCCTTGCACTATGGTGCAACGGTGCCTACTTTGTAAGCAGGATTGTTTTTGCACAGGAAGGGACAGCTTTCTGCACAAAAACAACCCTGAGGGTGATTTTCCTCTTTCTGCATGTCCTGCAGCATGCAGCTCACATACAAAGAGAAAAGCATGTGGAGAAATAAAACATATTTCTCCTTGATACGCCCCCACACCCCCTAGAGAGGTGTAGCATGTTGTTGTTTACGCATTTCTAGGTGTACCACCTATGGTAAATCAGGGATTGCACCAAAGTCCATGGGTGGATGCGTGGGGGCAACCATGCTCCACCCATGGAACGCCTCTCTAGGGCAGAGTAGCGCAAGACAGCAATTTGCGCTGCCTTGCATTACTCTACCTTTAGCAAGCCATGCAGGGCCGCGCAAGGTGGCCTTGCGTGGCTTGATAAATCTAACTTTAGTGTCACTCTTTCATTGTGCAAGGGCGACACATCACAATGATTCGCATCCTGACTTTAGGTGTGACCCACACGATCTGCTCTGCCTCATTAATATTGTCAGGCTTAACATCTAGTAGAGGGTAAGATAAGCAGAACCTGAAAAAGTAACTTACCTTAACGTTTCTCAAACTGTTTGCCATGGGTATTGAAATGTTTAGGTACATAATCAAAATTTTGCTGTTCATTTCTCTCCAAGAAAGATTGACTAGATTTGGGTTGGGGTGATATCCTTGACACCATGCTTAAGGGCATCAATTTACTGTTGAATAAAGCCTACTTAGAGGCAGTCTCATGTAGCACAGTGCATAAAAATTGTAAATAAGTGCAACATTAAAAATAGTAAATAAATGGATTGATTAAGTATTGGGGTGTGGCCACACCTCTAATGTGTCAGTAAAACTTACTTTTTGTCCTGAATTTTTACCCTTTGTCCTGAATGTTTTACAGTCCTGTCCTGGATTTGGCTCCATGCCAGGTAGTCCTGGGACCCACACACACAGATTCCTTACAGAGTCAATTTCCAAATTTGCCTGACAAAAATGCATAATCTGTCAATGAACAGAAAAAATATTCATGAACTAATTTCTGCACAGAATGATTTGGTGATTGTCTTCATTATTAACAAATTTGCAAGTTTTTCACATCTCCTCCCACTAATGTTTTTCACAATGTATTGGCATGTTGCATGTCAATGGCGAAGGCTAAGATGAATGTTCTTTTGTTTGTTTAAAAAATACCCAGACAAACATCTGAAGAACCCTCACAACGGTGGGTTTTTTGCAAACCACGATGTCTGGACCGTGTGCTTGAAACAGGAAGTGTGCCCAAGACTAGGGAAGTCGTTGGTTTTTGATGGCCATAGGAGTGGTTTTTAAACTTCTGTTTTTTCCATTCTCAAAGGAAATGAAATGGACGATATGTGTGAGAACGAAATTAAGTACTGCATCGGGCGATAATGTCATGAATGGCACACCACTATTAGAAGTTCATGAACTTGGGGTACAAAAACCTATTACTCTTTACATAGCAAGTAAATCAAATTAATTTTGTTAACCATTTGTAAAGATATAATTGATATCAGGAGAGGTGTAGTCTATAGCATTCTTCTACCGTATTAAATTGAAATTGAAAGATCACATTTTCAGACAAAACTAATATTAATTGCATACCAAATAGTAACAAAAGTTTATGAATGCAAAATTACGACTATCATTTCTTTGCTAAGTGTAAATATTCAACTGTATTTTTTAAACTATATTTTTACCCATTCTTAGTATTGAATATACATGGTAAAATACAATAAATCGATGAGAATCCTGCAAAAAATATTATTCGTGTAAACGGCAGCAATACAACTAAAAGGCACCAGTTCTTAAAATCTATTCTTAGAATAGAAACCAAACTGTGGCCTTTCTGGCTTTGATGCTTGATAGTAAATTCATTCAGTGACATGACTGGCAAACCTCAAAAGACGTCAATGGTAGTCTGTACTCAACCGTGCTCAGCCTGCTGTTATCAGAACTTGGGTTTTCATGATTCATTCGCCAACATATTCTGATAACCAAAATATATCCTTTTGTTAAGACCCTAACATTTAAGGCCTTGCATGCATTTTAGAGCACCTTTTACGTGTTTCCAATAGTTTGAGAGCTCTGTGGACTTAAGTTCTCTCTAAAAGTGCAAACTTTATTCGCAAAGGTATATTGCATCACCCGCATTCGAAAAGATCACTTCACTTGTCTCTTTCTAGCTTGGAGTGGATGGCACTATGCTAATCCTATGCTTAAAAACTTTGCTAGAAAAGTAGACATTCTTGGGTGAGCAAATTCATAGTGTCGCTGGCGTTGTTCGGTGCTCTATATAGGAGCTGCTCTACACATAAACTTGGGAACTATCCAAAGTTCTCTGCTTCTTAACATAATATTATATTCTGCACCCCAAGCTTGAGATAAATATATATATATACTGGTGGTCGCCAGTAGGTAGTTATATTTAGGTATGTAGGTATGCTTTTCCAGAGGCTCGCTAAACCCTGATGGAAAATGAACCCCTTCAGTGCATGGGATGGTGTGAAGCTATCCTCCGCCACGGTGGGCTTGTGCAGAGGTCGGCTCAACTGACACTGCACCTGACCCATGTTGGGAGCTCTGGGCTCCCCATACAGGCCCACTTCAACCTGCCTATATTGGGCGTGGCAGCGGAAGCACTTCTGCTGCCACCCCTGTCCCCCTCCTCTGTGATCTGATGACGTTGCTGTCATCAAAAGATGCCGGGACGCGGTGGAAGCCATTTGCTTCCAGTGCGGTGAAAGAGGAGGTAGGTTTTTCTCTGAAGGAGGACTCGTGGAAGGCAGAGAGGCACCGTGGGAAAGGAAAGAGTTTTTCCTTTCACCCTGTATCTCACCCTGTATCTCTTTGCAGTGCATTCCTGCTGCGCAATCCCGGATGGGGCTGCGAGTGCACAGAAGGAATGCACCCACAATCCACCAGCAATTATATTTTGTATTATGGAGCGGCCCCTTGGGCAAGGGTTACTCCTTTTCATTTGAGCAATGTTTTGCCCATTTTCTGTCACTCCCCCATCAGCAGATTGGCCATATTTTTAGGCCAAACTGCCTCTAAGGTGAGCAGAAAGCCACTAGACACCATGTCGGGGAGTGGCCCATAGGGCAGGGGTCGCGCCCCTTTATTTTTTTTTTATTTATTTTTTTTTTTAAAAAACCTTTATTTGAGCAAGCAGAAACGTACAAGGATGGGCCTACAACCACACGGGCCAGCCGCTAAAAAGGAGTAGACACATATCACATAAGCCCGCAGAGGTAACCGTCAATCAACAATGCAATACTCCACATTAAATACAGGACCAAAACAGGTTTTATATATATGAAAGAACAAACATACAAAAAGGCGAGAGTGTATCACTGAAGGTCAGCCCAAGGGACGCAAGGGGGGGACAGCAGCGGAGGTGCAGTAATAATATCCTAAGCACTAAGGAGTATGGAGCGGGGGGGGGGGGGAGGGGGGCAGATATCAGGAAGAAGAAGGGGGGGAAGAGCTGGTGACACCAGCTCAGTCCCTATATGAAGATTCCGGGAACGCTAGCCTAGGGAGATAGGGTAATCTCGATAGTGTCCACAAGGGGAGGAGTACAAATGTCGCCACGGTATTCGTTCCATTGACCCCACACCTTCACCCATGCCCTGGGTCTACCCCTGGCCACATAAACAGTTTTCTCACGGAACATGGACCAGTCCATATTGTCCTCCCATTGCGCGAGGGCTGGGGGCCTGGAGGCCCCCCAGAGTTGCGCAATGTCTCGCTTCGCAATCATATAGCCCAGGGTGGCCCATCTAGTCTGTGCCACCGAATAGTCCGTGGGCTCCCAAACATTCAAAAGACAGCGACGAGGTTCCGGTCGCAAGGATATCCCCGTCACCACAGTCATCAGATCAAGCACGGCCACCCAATAAGCAGCCACCATCGGGCACTCCCAAAGAATATGCAGGAAAGTAGCACGCAAACCACATCCACGCTTGCACAGTCCATCAGAGGAAAAGCCCATCACCATCAGTCGCGGTCCCGTCACGTACACACGATGAAGGATCTTCAATTGGACCAGACGGAGTCGAGCCGGTATAGCCACCTCCTTCGGAGAGGAGAGGGCCGATTGCCAATCCTCATCATCAAGTTCCAACCCATCTCCCATCCACTGTTCCCGAAGTCGGGCCAATAAGTCAGTCCGATTGTTGATCAACTTTTTATAGATCAGGGAGATAGTGCTATCAGGAAGATGTCCGTCGAGGATACGGTCTTCAAGTGGGGAAGAGTCAGGCGGAATCTCACCAGGAGCAAACACCGAAACCAAAGCGTGCCTGATCTGCAAATAACGAAAGAATTCCCGACTACTCAGGCCATAGTCAGCCTGGAGGGCCTGAAACGGGCGCACAGAACCCTTAGAATATACATCCCCCACTTTAGAGATCCCAATCAAGTCCCAACGGTCAAAACCCTTGGAAGACCAAAGACCGCCCAGACGTTCCGAAGCATAAAGAGGCGTCGCCAACGTCAAGCGATCCTCCCAGCCCAGACTCACATTCGCAGCACGCCACACCGTCAAAGCAGTCAAAGTAGGTCCCACAAGATGGCGCCCAGCGGAGCGAGAATAGAGTACTCTATTAAAGTCACCTCCCGGAAGCTGAAGTTTATCCATCTCAAACGCCGGATTACGACCCGGAGAGGACATAGCGTGATTAATAGCGGACAGATGGGAAGCCCAGTAGTATCTCTTAATATCGGGGAGCGCCATGCCCCCATCGTACCACGGGATAGAAAGTTTCGCGAGAGCAATGCGCGGTCGCCCATCCCAAATAAGTTGCCTCTGAAGGCTCTCAATCTCCCGAAAATAGGTCTTGGGGATAGGATCATAATAATTCTGGAGAGCGTAGAGAAACCGCGGTAGTGACATCATCTTAAACAGGGCCGCCCGACCCAGTGGAGACAGGGGAAGTTTGCGCCAGCGGGCAACGTCCAAACGGAGCCTAAGCAACGGGGGAAGGAGATTACGATCAAAACGAAGGGACGGATCCAAGGTAACGAAAACCCCCAAGTATTTGAAACCATCCCGGACCACCTGAAGAGGAAGTCTACTCGGCAACGGAGGCAAGATACCAGATAAAACGTATACACAGGATTTAGACCAGTTGATGACGAGGCCTGAGTTAGCACCAAAGGACGCAAGAACGTCAAATAAAACAGATAAAGACTTGCGAGGGGAAGTAAGATACAAGAGGATGTCGTCCGCATAAAGCGGTAAAGGTACATAAAGCGAGACGCGGTCTTCGAAGTCCGGGGCCCATCGAATACCTTTAAGGGACGGTTCCCAACGGAGCCAGGCCGCCAACGGTTCAAGAGCGAGCGCGAACAACAAAGGGGACAAGGGGCAACCCTGACGGGTACCCCTGCCCAAGGAGAAGGGGGTCGACACTCTACCGTTCACTACAACTTGCGCCAGAGGTTCCGCGTACAATAGTCTAACCCAGCTAATAGACTCGCACCCGAATCCAAATTTCTCAAGTGTCGCCCATAAATAGGGCCACTCCACAGTATCAAAGGCCATGGAGGCATCCAGGGACGCCAAAATGGCCGGTTCAGTCAAAAGCCCCGCCCTCGCCAGCGCGCCGTGGAGGCGACGTAAATTCAGAGCAGTGTTGCGATGCGGGATAAAGCCAGACTGATCCGGATGGACCAACTCCCCAAGAACCGAAAGGAGACGGGTCGCCAAAAGTTTAGCCAACACCTTAGGTTCAACATTTAATAGGGATATGGGCCTATACGAGGAACAGAGGTCACGCGGTTTACCCTCTTTGGGAATGACGACGATTGTCGCCAGACGCTGATCGTAGGGAAGCATGTTCCGCTCACGAGATTCTAGAAACATGGCGCGGAGATGCGGCGCCACCTTATCGGGGCATAATTTGTACAACTCAATAGGCAAACCGTTCGGGCCCAGTGCTTTGCCCGAACGGAGCGATCGAACTGCATTAGCTATCTCATCATTCGTAAAAGGGGAGTCCAAAGCAATACGGTCCAAGTCGGTGACACAGGGCAAAGTGATATCACGCAGAAGAAGGCGGGAGTCGGCAACATCCCTCACAGACACGGGAGCATATACCACACGGAAATATTCTGCAAAACGATCAACAATGGCGGTCGGATCAATCAAATTTTCACCACTCGCAGACTGAATCACGGGCACCACACGATTAACTCTTTCTTTCTTGTCCAACCACGCTAGGAGTTTGCCCGCCTTGTCACCCACATCGTACAATCTGCCCTGCTGCTCACGAAACATCACCTTTGCAGCGTCAGTGACCAGAGATTTATATGCAAACTGTTTTAGACCCAGGGCATGGAGTTTGTCAGGCGTGACACCAGATTCCAACTCGTCCTCCAAAGCAGAGATCTCCCCCTCAAGGTCCACCACCTCCTTCCTCCCTGCCCTCTTAGCTTCAACAATCAAGGAAAGGGCCTGTCCACGAATCACAGTTTTAAAAGCTTCCCACAGGGACACAGCCGAAGAGACCGACCCCTCATTTTCCAGGAAATATGCATCCATGGACTTGAGCAAGAGGGTACGAGTCTCAGGGGAGGAAAGATACCAAGGGTTAATGGGAGCCACTCGGCCCGCCGCCTCCACCCCAACCTCGAAACGGAGCCAGAGCGGCGAGTGATCAGAAATACCCCTCGGCAAGTGTAAAATCTCACGAACCGCCGATGATTGGGCTGCGGGCATCAGGAAATAATCCAGCCGGGACAGACTGCCATGGGCCCCAGAATGAAAGGTGTATTGGAGCTGAGTAGGATGCAACAGTCGCCAGCAGTCCACAAGGCCAAAGGTATCTAAAAACCCACCCAACCACTGCTGAGCCTGCGGGGTATCTCTAGGGGGATGGCGATCGTGAAGGCCGGAAAGCACCGAATTAAAATCACCGGCAAGAAAGAGAGTGCTATCAGGGAGATCCAACAGAACACGGCCCAAGTCAGTAAAAGTAGAGGCCTGCAAACCCGGGGGAACATAAACATTTAAGAGAGATAGGGTGCGGCCTTCATATCTACCCACCAGGACAGTATATCTCCCACGGTCATCATGAATCACCTCATCGATAGTCAGGGGGAGGGAGGTTCGAACAAGAATACCCACACCCCTAGATCCGGAGGTAAACCCTGAGTGCGCCACAAGGCGGTAGCCCCATCTATTCATCGCATAACAAACATTACCAATCAAATGGGTTTCTTGCATGAAAACAATGTCCGGTGACAAACGTCGTATACAGTTTAAGACCACACTGCGCTTAATACGATCTCCCAGGCCATTAACGTTCCAGGAAAGAAATTTCAACCCTCTACCCCCCATCCCAACCACCCGAGCCAAGACCCCTCGTCCATGAGCTAGACATCAAGAACAGCAGCAAACACAGGAGCAACTCGCCTTGAAAACAACACACAGAAAAGAAAAAACTTCCCAACCCCCCTCCCCCAAACTGAAGAGAAACACCCCCCACCCTGCACCCCTGCAAAAAGCTAAAGAGCCACCCCAACCTGCAGTGTGCCTGTCGCCCAAAAACCCCTATTCTACACAAAGACCCCGGAGGAGGAAAGGTCTCCGTTCCATCCACCCCCCGACCTCAGCAAGAACAAAGAAAACAAACGAAAAGACAGAATAATCCCAATGTAGAGGGACGCCGGCCAACACTCCTGAGAATGTATTCAAAATAAGACATAAGAGCCGAACAGTTAGATCTCCACACCACCTTCGGCACCGCCCGGGTGAGCGGCGGAGTCTGTCTCAGGAGGACAGTCAGGCAACGAGTCCAGCCAGTCATTAACAGCATCTGGCCGATCAAAGAAAAGGGTACGTTCATTGTATTCAACCCGGAGTCTAGTGGGAAAGAGCATGGCGTAACGTAGGCCCCGATCCCGGAGACGTTTCTTGGCACCACGAAACTCCATACGTTGTCTCTGAACCTGTTGGGAAAAGTCCGGGTAGAAGTTCACCGTAGCATTCTCAAAGGCCACCGGGCCCTTCGCCCGCGAGGCCTGCAGGATAGCGTCCCGGTCTCTATAATGAAAAAGCTTCGCTACAATGGGCCTCGGCGGGGCTCCCGGCTTGACTTTGCCCCCTGGAACACGATGTGCACGTTCCACCGTGAAAAATTTTGTGAGACCAGAAGGGGCCAAATGGTTCAAGACCAGATCCTCAACCAGGAGATCCACCGAGTGGGGTTCAGGGTTTTCCGGTACACCAACCAGGCGAACATTGCAGCGACGCGCCCTATTTTCAAAGTCCTCCAGGCGACGGGTCATGAAGTCGTTCCCCCGACGGAGATTCCCAATCTCTGTTTGGAGCTCCGAGACGTCATTCGTAAGGCTAGAGGATTTAATATCCAGTGATTGTACCCTCTCATTCGTCTTGCCGAGGTCAGCACGAATCAGATTCACCTCGATAGCCACGGTGTCAAGTTTGTGGGCCAAGGCCTCGTACTGTAGGCCGATGGATTCCCTCACACCCGAGATGGCGCCCATGATATCCTGTAAGGAGGGCTCCGCCGACTCTTCCAAAATCCGTTCAGACGCAATACTAGAACCAGGCAGGGCAGCTCCGGGGGACCCCTTAGAATGGGTATAACGGTCCATGACATGTGATTGAACTGGAGCTCCGCGCAGAGGTGTTTTCGTCTTGCGCGTCTCTCTGTCCCCTCTGCCCGCCATTTTGAAGATGCGTCACAGGACAAGCCACCAGGTCCGACGGGCCCGACACCCAAAGTACAGGATCAAAAGTACAGAAAAAGGGGGCACAACTCGGGTAGAGGTCGCCAAACCAGCAAATAGGTCACATGAAAGCCCAACAGCCGATCTGCCTCCAAGTCTCAGTCGCAACACGACATCCACAGCCGTGGCCCAAGTCGGAACGGAATCGAAACCGAAACTTAGGAAGGGGGGACCCACAAGGCCAGATCTCCTGCCGTTGTTGTTCAATTGCAGGACGGCTACAGTACCGCACCCCGTCCCGGGCGCACCTCAAGGGCGGCGCCCAAAAGTTCAGAGCACCGTATCTCAGGAATACGAGATCCAAATCGATTTCTGAAAAGTGCTAGGGTAATCAGCCAAACGTCCCCTACACGAATTCTTGCAAGAAATCAGGATTCAGCCAGGATAAAATGTCGGGAGCGGCGAGGGTCCAGAGAGCGCTGTGCTCAAGCGGCCATCTCGGATGCCCGCCAAGCTCCTCCTCTCGCGCCCCTTTATTGGGTCAATAATTAAAGCATTTTTCTGCCCTCTCTGAGGGCAGATTGACCATATTTTTAGGACCATTTGCCCCCAAGAGAGGAAGAAAGCCACTAGATACCGGAGTTTTTTTATTTATATGTCGGAGAGCCACCCTTTGAGCAGGGGTCACTCCCCATTATGGTGTTAATATTTTGGCTGATTTCTGCCCTCCCCCCTAGAAAATAGGGAAAGTTTCTGTGTGTGTGTGAAATCGAGTTCGGTTGATGGTCTGCGTGTACTGGGGTTTGGCTGGCTGTGTGTGTGCTGGCATTTGGTTGGCAGTGTGTGTGGACTGGCGTTTGGCTGATGGTGTGTTTGATATAGGGATTTTGCTGGCGGTGTGTATCGACTGCCTTCTGACTGACCGTGTGTGTTGGCTGGCTTCTGGCTGGTGATGTGTGTGGCTGGCATTTAAATGGTGATGACAGGCTTCATTATGTTTATAATTTTAACTGTTTTATCTCTTTTCATCATTTGCATTTGTGATCATAAAGTTTTATTTCTCCTTTTTGTTCTAGTGCAATGCTTTTCAATTCCTTTGCTGCCACTCCTGCTTGTGGGTTTGACACTGGTAAATCTGCAGTTTGTCTAGTTGCATGTGTTTGGTAAGAAAATATTTTTTGTACTGTAATTTCCAAATGAGTATCATTGTCCTGCATGAATGGTCTTTTTGTAAATGATGTATTAATAGCAATATATTTAGCTCCTATTTTATTGTTTGTCAAATTCACCTTGGATTTGTGAAGATGTGTATTGTGTTGTCTTGTGTGTAATTTTCTTTTAGTTTTCCTTTCTAGTGAGATATCATTGGTGCTTGCTGTGTCTGTATAGAGTAGATGTAGGTGATCCTCAGTCTAGCGGTCCCTGTCAAGTGAGTGGCATAGTTTTTGAGCAGATAGGTATTTGTGTTCTTTGCATTGATTGACTTTTCATTCAAAATTACTGTGTGCCAGTAGTTATACTTGTTCTTGATAAAGCCACACATTTTTGTGTATTACTTATTTTGCATAATATTGGTTGTTGACTTATTTGTTGTGTTACTTTTGTTAGTAAGGATTATGGCTAGCCGCAGGATTACCGCTCTGCAGGTTGTTGATATGCTTTTCGAGTCCTCCTCTGGCCATGGTTCTGAGACTGACTCTGCATCTGAGGCAGAGGAGGAAGTCCAAGATTCTGGCAGTGAATTTACTGTCTGAGAGGAATCATCTGATGATTAAGCCATTCTCAGAGAGGAGGAAGCGCCTCATTTCAAGGAGGACACGGGGATGCCGGTAGTGCAGAAGGAGACATCTGGATTGCAGACTGGGGCTGAAAGGCTTCCCATTGAAAGTGCTGAACTCTGGGTTGGCCCAGACATGGTGCAACTGCTGTTGTCTACCTTTAGTGTTGTTGCATGGTGTAGAGTTAATACTGAAAACGTTTTGCCTATATTTCTTTCAGCTGTTTATGGACAGTGTATTTTTGGATGAGATTTTTGAACAGACTACTTTGTATGCTTAACAGTATTTGAGGGACAATAGTGCCAGACTTAAGCCCTACTCTAGCGCTACCTGGCGGACTCCCACAAATCTGGTTGAGCTGAAGAAGTTCTGGAGTTTCACTTTTTTTATGGGATTGATAAAGAAGCTGTTCCTTGCTTCATATTGGTATACTGGTCTCTTGGTGGCAACTGCTATATTTCCTGCAACCATGAGTTATGATCGGTATTTGCTTCTGCTTTGGATGCTGCATTTTGTTGATAATGTTCAGCATTTCAATGGGATCACCCTGATTGTGACTGTGCCTGCAAGTTTCAGCGTGCTTCAGATTATTTTGTAGATAACTTTTCAGAGATCTATGTTCCAGGGAAAGAAATAGCCATGGAAGAGTCTTTGGTCCTGTTTAAGGGCTGTTTGTTTTTTAGGCATTAAATTCCTAGCAAGAGGGCACAATATGGAATGGTAGGGATTTTCTATTGACCCCCCCCAGGTTGTCTTTAAACTTTTGGAGTCAATGAAAAATGATGTAGGAACTTGGTAGAGGACTTTTTAACAAAGGACACCATTTATATATAGATAACTTATGCACTGGTGTGCAATTGTTCAAGGAACTGCTCAAAGTGGACAGTTTTGCATGTGGCACAATCTGCTGTAACCTCAAAGGTTACCCCAAAGAGCGGTTTGTAAAACACCTCAGAGGGGATAGTGCAGTGCCTTGCATAGTGATGAACTTCTACCTGTAGAATTTTCAGACAAGAGAGATGTCCACATGCTGATTACCATTCATGATGAAAGTACTTCACCTGTGGCTGTTCGGGGTCAGGTTGCTGAAGTGTGCAAACATGTGTACATTTTAGACTACAATAATACCATCCATGCAAGCCACACCTCCTTGAATTCCCCTAGGAGCCTAGTTTTTAGAAATGTCTAGGTTTTGTAGTATTCCCTAGATGGTTCCAAGCTCGGGACTAAAAACGCAGGTGCCTACCGTGCAAAAAGTTTTTTCTCTGGAGCCTTGGGGGAGCGCTTGGTGGTAGGAAATCTTTTGGCTTCATGCGGATTCCAGGACTTTTCCTCACATAAATGCAAGGAAAGTGTGTTTTTATGCAACGTTTGAGCTTTGGACAGGATCCTGGATAAAAGAACCTGGTGAGAGCCACGCATGTCAACCCACCCTGGATTACCCCGAGTGTCTAGTTATCAAAAATGTGCTGATACGCTAGGTTTCTCAAGTTGCAGGCTGAGCTGGGGCCCAAAATCACAGCTACCCACATTGCAAAAAACATGGGGCCTGATTATGACCTTGGCGCAATTGCGCAGCTCAATGCAGGCACGGCGAATCCAAAGCCACACAAGGACTGCCCGCCTTATTATGAGTTGTATGAGTTGAACTTGTATAAGGCTGACGGTCCTCTGCCTTTCCCACAATGGTGCCAGAAAAAAATGCATTGCAATGGAATGGCAAAAATGTTCCAGCAAGGTATTGACAGTGAATTCCATGCCGTGCTGGAACTGGGGGTGTAAGTATACAGAGAGGCACATGTTATGCCCCCCTGAATGCATCACAATGGCGGGGGTTATGTTGCTACACCACCAGCCTTTTCATGGTGGGGCTCCTGCCATAAAATGGTTGGTGGTGCACCCATAATATGCCCATAAGGACTGCAACAGTCCCGCTGAGCATGTTACTTTGTGGCACAGCTCTGTCACCACCAAAGAAGGACTGTTCCCTGGCACAGGCGGCGGTCCATTGCCGGTATGACTGTGAATGTCATAATCCAGCAGACAATGGACTGTCACTTCTGCGTTACCGCATGTGCGGCAGTCAGAAGACCGCCGCACTCATGATCAGGCACACATTGTTTTAAAAAATAATTTTTTATTGAGCAGAGATAACAGATAAATCACAATTATTGATTAATAAATAATTCAGCTAAAATATATTGTACAAAAAAAGCCACACCCGTTGGCTTAAGCAAATCATCTAAAATACACGGTAAAACCTTCACAAATAGCTCCATTCATTATGTACATCTTTTAAAGCTAATTTCTGCTATACATTATTTTGTTCCTTTGGAAAACTAGAGATGAGGATACCGACACGATGATGCTTCTACTGAAATCTACTTACCCTTTTCTCCACCTCCTCTGCTCTGATCCACATAATCAATCCTAATCTTGCCTTTGTCGAGTGCAAGTACAGGAGTACTTAATATATTAGCATCAACATTTGATTATTTTGACTATTTAACAATTAATTAAAGGAAAACATGCGCCTAAGTGTT
Organism: Lissotriton helveticus; assembly: GCF_964261635.1. Lineage (NCBI taxonomy): Eukaryota > Metazoa > Chordata > Amphibia > Caudata > Salamandridae > Lissotriton > Lissotriton helveticus. The sequence continues at coordinate 927,482,547 of NC_136061.1, forward strand.
TAGAGTAAAATAGCTAATATATGAATACAATGCTTCCGTATAAAGTGCATTTGCGCTTCTAGCGAGTAATCCATTTTTGGGTGCACTGAGAAAACTGTCAGATCAGAAGTAACACTCAAAAATCCAGTTTTCTCACATTTATTTAAAAACCATTTTGAAAAAGAAACCACCATACATCTAGCATAGTATGACCTATTCATTGTCACTTCTTCGCCTTGTTTGCAGAATTGCCAAATGGCCTTATATCTTCCCCCTACTCGCTTTGCATAGGCTTCTTCAAACTTCAAAGTGCAAGTCATTTTTACCTTTCCATTTCAATTTTGTAGGAGGCTTCCAAGTTCACCAATTCTGGATAATCAAAGAACGTTCAATAGGCAATGCTACAAAAATAAAATATTGTAGACCCTTAGTAAATTGTTGTCTTCTTTTTGGGGAAACCAAATAGAGCCAAATTTGGATCTGGTGGCACTGCACATCCTAGGACCTTGTTTATATCCTGAAACACTTGCCGCCAAAAATTGGTAAGGTGCGGTCATGTGAAAAATGTATGAAGCCATCCCCCTTAACCAAAATGTTGGCACCGAAAGCAGATATTGGAAATGGCTGGATACATTTTGTGGAGAATATCTGGAGAATAAAATGCCAGCCATCTTGACATAAAGGCCATTCTTTTATAGTTAAGGTTTATCACCAAACTCTGCCATTAGTTTCCACTTACTCATTGATAGCTGGCATTGTGTTTTTTCTGCTACCCTTGAACAAAATGGCTGTTAGTTCTATCTTTCTAGAAGCCTTCTTTAGTGTTCTATACCAGTTTCCAAATCCTTGTAATTTGTCCACATCGAGAAAACTGCTAATTGATTGAAGCTCTTGTGTCTGATTTCTATAATGCAGCTGAAAGAAATGCTAGATCTTATTGAAACTTAAAAAATGTTGCTCACACTGGGAGCCCACCCTAGCAATTAGATCTCCCCATCAGATAGATTCCCCTTGTCCCATAAAGTCACCAAAAGTATTGAAACCTACAGAGTTCCAGAATCTAAACTCATGAGCAGTCAGGCAGAGGCCCATCGAAAGAGGACCTATATACTTTGCCCAGGGTACCCATCAAACTGCGCAAATCACCCAAAGACTTATATCTAGTTTTTTTTGGAAGCTTCGCTATTTTTAAAAACACTGGCACACTTATATCTGATTCCTGAATCATCCTTGTGGTGAAAAAGTATCTAATCCCCCAGTACTATCGAGCGAGAACATCCAGCAAAGCTGCCTGGTAGTAGATATGTATAATAGGACATGCCAACCCGCCTTTTTCTTTTTCCATTTGAAGCACCTCTAGCCTCACCCTGGCCGTATTTATATTCCAAATAAAACTCCTGAATGCTGAATCAAGTCCCTGAAAGAAACTATTAGGAATTTTTATTGGCACATTACAAATTAAAAATATTACATGGGGAGGATTGACATTTTTGATCATGAAAACACAACCTATAATGGTCAAGGGAAACAGGGACCAACCTTACAAATAGTCTCTTAATTTTAACTAATATGTTTTCATAATTTAAATGAAAGAGACTAGAAAAGTTATTTGTGACCCAGATACCCAGATATCTAATTGGAGACGCTATCTTAGCTTGTGACTGTAAAGAAGAAAGAAGGTCTCCTACTGTCACATTAAAAAGCAGCAATTCTGTTTTACTTTGATTTATTTTGTATCCTCTGATCTCAGTAAAATCCTTTATCACCCTTAAAGTACAATTTCGATTATCTTTATCTGGCTGGAGATATAATATCATATCATCAGTGAACAATCTAAGCTTTGTCATGCTTCTATGGGTGCCCTAATATTGATATCATTGTGAAGTTAAATTGCTAGTGGTTCGATGAAAAATGTGAACAAAATGGGCAAAAGATGGCACCTTTGACCAGTGCCTCTCTTAATCACAACCGATCTGGCCATCTTGGAATTCCTCAACACCTTAGCTTGAGCTTCATTATATAAATTGGATAACATCAACATGCATTGAGTGGGTAAAATCTTTCGGAAAAGAGCGAGAAGGGGAGGTGGACATGGTGTCAGAGATCTGTGCACGCCACACAAAGCGGAAAGAAGTTGCAGAGTGGTATTGTTTTTTGTTCAAAGTAAAGAAGTTACGAGTGTCGCCTTCACAGAGACTTGGAAGAGGGATTTGCCAGAGGTAGCGCTTGAAAAATTAGGGCAAGTATCCATGTCTCTTTTATGGTCACGTGTGAAGTCTGCACCATTCAAAATGAATCATCTCTTCACAGTACATAAAGCTTACTGGACACCACAGAAAATCTCCAAAATGGGAAGTCGTGTGATTAAGAAATGTCTGAAATGTGGAGAAGATTGTGCCAACAAGGTTCACATGTTTTGGAGGTGTCCTTTACTACAGGTATTCTGACAGAAAGTGGGTAAGACCATATCAGATATCAAGTCAAGTCAAGTCAAAATCACTTTAATCGATTAATTAAAATCATAAAAGTTCGCCAAACATATTACATTTCAGTTACAAATAGGAGACCAACTATTGTTAAAAAAAACAAATGTAATAAAAACATCTCTTAAGTTAATATTTAAAAACAGTTTAAAAACATGATAATCATGTAAAAAACAGTACATGGCTTCCTATGTTCTTCTTCCTAGCAGCTGCCACCAAAAAGTTTGCGATGTAAAAAGTAACCCATGGGGTTTCCAGTAGCTGTAAATACATTATTGCTGGTTTCACTTGAAGGAACCCTTTGCCTTGTAAAAGTGGAAGGATAAACTTTTTTCTAGGCTCAGAATAAAAATCACAAAACAATATAAAATGGGCAGTGTTTTGGGTGGAGCTGTGGTCGCACTCACAAGGAGCTCCATCCTCAGGTTTTATCCATCCATGAAGGTTCCCCAGAGTATAGTGAATCAGGTTAAAGCGGAACCTTATTAGTAACCATCGATGAAACAGCTTGGTTACCAACTTTAGGTAGGGTTCTATAGTGGGAGATGTCATTAAAAGAAAATGAGCCCTAACAGTAGATTTTTTCAGCTCCACAGTCTCACGATCCTGGGCCATAAGTGACAGGAAATTAATTTTTGCCCAACTGACATCGCCTTTAGTGATCAGTTCTGGATTAAAATATATTTCAGGCCGCCCTAGTTTAGAATTGCAAAAAACACAGTTGATGGACAGAATGTAGAACAATGTCATACATTCACCCCAGTACAGAGATCTGGGCCTAAATCCATCGTTTTTTTGCACTCCACACCACCCTGGGTTAGACACTGGCTATATGCAAATCAGCTCTGACCCTGTGCCTCATGGGAACAGTCCAGTCCGAACTACCAAGCCATGTCTTTCCCAGACCGGAATCAAGCATCCAAGGACCGGTTTCTGGCTATCACCCTTCATCAGCCTGGATAGCTTGACTCCAGTGGTGTGGAGAGCCTGGGACTCACGTCTGAGCATACCCAGCCCACTCGGGGTGAAAATTGCAAAAAACACAGTTGATGGACAGAATGTAGAACAATGTCATACATTCACCCCAGTACAGAGATCTGGGCCTAAATCCATCGTTTTTTTGCACTCCACACCACCCTGGGTTAGACACTGGCTATATGCAAATCAGCTCTGACCCTCTGCCTCATGGGAACAGTCCAGTCCGAACTACCAAGCCATGTCTTTCCCAGACCGGAATCAAGCATCCAAGGACCGGTTTCTGGCTATCAGCCTTCATCAGCCTGGATAGCTTGACTCCAGTGGTGTGGAGAGCCTGGGACTCACGTCTGAGCATACCCAGCCCACTCGGGGTGAAAATTGCAAAAAACACAGTTGATGGACAGAATGTAGAACAATGTCATACATTCACCCCAGTACAGAGATCTGGGCCTAAATCCATCGTTTTTTTGCACTCCACGCCACCCTGGGTTAGACACTGGCTATATGCAAATCAGCTCTGACCCTGTGCCTCATGGGAACAGTCCAGTCCGAACTACCAAGCCATGTCTTTCCCAGACCGGAATCAAGCATCCAAGGACCGGTTTCTGGCTATCAGCCTTCATCAGCCTGGATAGCTTGACTCCAGTGGTGTGGAGAGCCTGGGACTCACGTCTGAGCATACCCAGCCCACTTGGGGTGAAAATTGCAAAAAACACAGTTGATGGACAGAATGTAGAACAATGTCATACATTCACCCCAGTACAGAGATCTGGGCCTAAATCCATCGTTTTTTTGCACTCCACACCACCCTGGGTTAGACACTGGCTATATGCAAATCAGCTCTGACCCTGTGCCTCATGGGAACAGTCCAGTCCGAACTACCAAGCCATGTCTTTCCCAGACCGGAATCAAGCATCCAAGGACCGGTTTCTGGCTATCAGCCTTCATCAGCCTGGATAGCTTGACTCCAGTGGTGTGGAGAGCCTGGGACTCACGTCTGAGCATACCCAGCCCACTCGGGGTGAAAATTGCAAAAAACACAGTTGATGGACAGAATGTAGAACAATGTCATACATTCACCCCAGTACAGAGATCTGGGCCTAAATCCATCGTTTTTTTGCACTCCACACCACCCTCGGTTAGACACTGGCTATATGCAAATCAGCTCTGACCCTGTGCCTCATGGGAACAGTCCAGTCCGAACTACCAAGCCATGTCTTTCCCAGACCGGAATCAAGCATCCAAGGACCGGTTTCTGGCTATCAGCCTTCATCAGCCTGGATAGCTTGACTCCAGTGGTGTGGAGAGCCTGGGACTCACGTCTGAGCATACCCAGCCCACTCGGGGTGAAAATTGCAAAAAACACAGTTGATGGACAGAATGTAGAACAATGTCATACATTCACCCCAGTACAGAGATCTGGGCCTAAATCCATCGTTTTTTTGCACTCCACACCACCCTGGGTTAGACACTGGCTATATGCAAATCAGCTCTGACCCTGTGCCTCATGGGAACAGTCCAGTCCGAACTACCAAGCCATGTCTTTCCCAGACCGGAATCAAGCATCCAAGGACCGGTTTCTGGCTATCAGCCTTCATCAGCCTGGATAGCTTGACTCCAGTGGTGTGGAGAGCCTGGGACTCACGTCTGAGCATACCCAGCCCACTCGGGGTGAAAATTGCAAAAAACACAGTTGATGGACAGAATGTAGAACAATGTCATACATTCACCCCAGTACAGAGATCTGGGCCTAAATCCATTGTTTTTTGCACTCCACACCACTCTGGGTTAGACACTGGCTATATGCAAATCAGCTCTGACCCTGTGCCTCATGGGAACAGTCCAGTCCGAACTACCAAGCCATGTCTTTCCCAGACCGGAATCAAGCATCCAAGGACCGGTTTCTGGCTATCAGCCTTCATCAGCCTGGATAGCTTGACTCCAGTGGTGTGGAGAGCCTTGGACTCACGTCTGAGCATACCCAGCCCACTCGGGATGAAAATTGCAAAAAACACAGTTGATGGACAGAATGTAGAACAATGTCATACATTCACCCCAGTACAGAGATCTGGGCCTAAATCCATCGTTTTTTTGCACTCCACACCACCCTGGGTTAGACACTGGCTATATGCAAATCAGCTCTGACCCTGTGCCTCATGGGAACAGTCCAGTCCGAACTACCAAGCCATATCTTTCCCAGACCGGAATCAAGCATCCAAGGACCGGTTTCTGGCTATCAGCCTTCATCAGCCTGGATAGCTTGACTCCAGTGGTGTGGAGAGCCTGGGACTCACATCGGAGCATACCCAGCCCACTCGGGGTGAAAATTGCAAAAAACACAGTTGATGGACAGAATGTAGAACAATGTCATACATTCACCCCAGTACAGAGATCTGGGCCTAAATCCATCGTTTTTTCGCACTCCACACCACCCTGGGTTAGACACTGGCTATATGCAAATCAGCTCTGACCCTGTGCCTCATGGGAACATTCCAGTCCGAACTACCAAGCCATGTCTTTCCCAGACCGGAATCAAGCATCCAAGGACCGGTTTCTGGCTATCAGCCTTCATCAGCCTGGATAGCTTGACTCCAGTGGTGTGGAGAGCCTGGGACTCACGTCTGAGCATACCCAGCCCACTCGGGGTGAAAATTGCAAAAAACACAGTTGATGGACAGAATGTAGAACAATGTCATACATTCACCCCAGTACAGAGATCTGGGCCTAAATCCATCGTTTTTTGCACTCCACACCACCCTGGGTTAGACACTGGCTATATGCAAATCATCTCTGACCCTGTGCCTCATGGGAACAGTCCAGTCCGAACTACCAAGCCATGTCTTTCCCAAACCGGAATCAAGCATCCAAGGACCGGTTTCTGGCTATCAGCCTTCATCAGCCTGGATAGCTTGACTCCAGTGGTGTGGAGAGCCTGGGACTCACGTCTGAGCATACCCAGCCCACTCGGGGTGAAAATTGCAAAAAACACAGTTGATGGACAGAATGTAGAACAATGTCATACATTCACCCCAGTACAGAGATCTGGGCCTAAATCCATCGTTTTTTTGCACTCCACACCACCCTGGGTTAGACACTGGCTATATGCAAATCAGCTCTGACCCTGTGCCTCATGGGAACAGTCCAGTCCGAACTACCAAGCCATGTCTTTCCCAGACCGGAATCAAGCATCCAAGGACCGGTTTCTGGCTATCAGCCTTCATCAGCCTGGATAGCTTGACTCCAGTGGTGTGGAGAGCCTGGGACTCACGTCTGAGCATACCCAGCCCACTCGGGGTGAAAATTGCAAAAAACACAGTTGATGGACAGAATGTAGAACAATGTCATACATTCACCCCAGTACAGAGATCTGGGCCTAAATCCATCGTTTTTTTGCACTCCACACCACCCTCGGTTAGACACTGGCTATATGCAAATCAGCTCTGACCCTGTGCCTCATGGGAACAGTCCAGTCCGAACTACCAAGCCATGTCTTTCCCAGACTGGAATCAAGCATCCAAGGACCGGTTTCTGGCTATCAGCCTTCATCAGCCTAGATAGCTTGACTCCAGTGGTGTGGAGAGCCTGGGACTCACGTCTGAGCATACCCAGCCCACTCGGGGTGAAAATTGCAAAAAACACAGTTGATGGACAGAATGTAGAACAATGTCATACATTCACCCCAGTACAGAGATCTGGGCCTAAATCCATCGTTTTTTTGCACTCCACACCACCCTGGGTTAGACACTGGCTATATGCAAATCAGCTCTGACCCTGTGCCTCATGGGAACAGTCCAGTCCGAACTACCAAGCCATGTCTTTCCCAGACCGGAATCAAGCATCCAAGGACCGGTTTCTGGCTATCAGCCTTCATCAGCCTGGATAGCTTGACTCCAGTGGTGTGGAGAGCCTGGGACTCACGTCTGAGCATACCCAGCCCACTCGGGGTGAAAATTGCAAAAAACACAGTTGATGGACAGAATGTAGAACAATGTCATACATTCACCCCAGTACAGAGATCTGGGCCTAAATCCATTGTTTTTTGCACTCCACACCACTCTGGGTTAGACACTGGCTATATGCAAATCAGCTCTGACCCTGTGCCTCATGGGAACAGTCCAGTCCGAACTACCAAGCCATGTCTTTCCCAGACCGGAATCAAGCATCCAAGGACCGGTTTCTGGCTATCAGCCTTCATCAGCCTGGATAGCTTGACTCCAGTGGTGTGGAGAGCCTTGGACTCACGTCTGAGCATACCCAGCCCACTCGGGATGAAAATTGCAAAAAACACAGTTGATGGACAGAATGTAGAACAATGTCATACATTCACCCCAGTACAGAGATCTGGGCCTAAATCCATCGTTTTTTTGCACTCCACACCACCCTGGGTTAGACACTGGCTATATGCAAATCAGCTCTGACCCTGTGCCTCATGGGAACAGTCCAGTCCGAACTACCAAGCCATGTCTTTCCCAGACCGGAATCAAGCATCCAAGGACCGGTTTCTGGCTATCAGCCTTCATCAGCCTGGATAGCTTGACTCCAGTGGTGTGGAGAGCCTGGGACTCACATCGGAGCATACCCAGCCCACTCGGGGTGAAAATTGCAAAAAACACAGTTGATGGACAGAATGTAGAACAATGTCATACATTCACCCCAGTACAGAGATCTGGGCCTAAATCCATCGTTTTTTCGCACTCCACACCACCCTGGGTTAGACACTGGCTATATGCAAATCAGCTCTGACCCTGTGCCTCATGGGAACAGTCCAGTCCGAACTACCAAGCCATGTCTTTCCCAGACCGGAATCAAGCATCCAAGGACCGGTTTCTGGCTATCAGCCTTCATCAGCCTGGATAGCTTGACTCCAGTGGTGTGGAGAGCCTGGGACTCACGTCTGAGCATACCCAGCCCACTCGGGGTGAAAATTGCAAAAAACACAGTTGATGGACAGAATGTAGAACAATGTCATACATTCACCCCAGTACAGAGATCTGGGCCTAAATCCATCGTTTTTTGCACTCCACACCACCCTGGGTTAGACACTGGCTATATGCAAATCAGCTCTGACCCTGTGCCTCATGGGAACAGTCCAGTCCGAACTACCAAGCCATGTCTTTCCCAGACCGGAATCAAGCATCCAAGGACCGGTTTCTGGCTATCAGCCTTCATCAGCCTGGATAGCTTGACTCCAGTGGTGTGGAGAGCCTGGGACTCACGTCTGAGCATACCCAGCCCACTCGGGGTGAAAATTGCAAAAAACACAGTTGATGGACAGAATGTAGAACAATGTCATACATTCACCCCAGTACACAGATCTGGGCCTAAATCCATCATTTTTTTGCACTCCACACCACCCTGGGTTAGACACTGGCTATATGCAAATCAGCTCTGACCCTGTGCCTCATGGGAACAGTCCAGTCCGAACTACCAAGCCATGTCTTTCCCAGACCGGAATCAAGCATCCAAGGACCGGTTTCTGGCTATCAGCCTTCATCAGCCTGGATAGCTTGACTCCAGTGGTGTGGAGAGCCTGGGACTCACGTCTGAGCATACCCAGCCCACTCGGGGTGAAAATTGCAAAAAACACAGTTGATGGACAGAATGTAGAACAATGTCATACATTCACCCCAGTACAGAGATCTGGGCCTAAATCCATCGTTTTTTTGCACTCCACACCACCCTGGGTTAGACATTGGCTATATGCAAATCAGCTCTGACCCTGTGCCTCATGGGAACAGTCCAGTCCGAACTACCAAGCCATGTCTTTCCCAGACCGGAATCAAGCATCCAAGGACCGGTTTCTGGCTATCAGCCTTCATCAGCCTGGATAGCTTGACTCCAGTGGTGTGGAGAGCCTGGGACTCACGTCTGAGCATACCCAGCCCACTCGGGGTGAAAATTGCAAAAAACACAGTTGATGGACAGAATGTAGAACAATGTCATACATTCACCCAAGTACAGAGATCTGGGCCTAAATCCATCGTTTTCTTGCACTCCACACCACCCTGGGTTAGACACTGGCTATATGCAAATCAGCTCTGACCCTGTGCCTCATGGGAACAGTCCAGTCCGAACTACCAAGCCATGTCTTTCCCAGACCGGAATCAAGCATCCAAGGACCGGTTTCTGGCTATCAGCCTTCATCAGCCTGGATAGCTTGACTCCAGTGGTGTGGAGAGCCTGGGACTCACGTCTGAGCATACCCAGCCCACTCGGGGTGAAAATTGCAAAAAACACAGTTGATGGACAGAATGTAGAACAATGTCATACATTCACCCCAGTACAGAGATCTGGGCCTAAATCCATCGTTTTTTTGCACTCCACACCACCCTGGGTTAGACACTGGCTATATGCAAATCAGCTCTGACCCTGTGCCTCATGGGAACAGTCCAGTCCGAACTACCAAGCCATGTCTTTCCCAGACCGGAATCAAGCATCCAAGGACCGGTTTCTGGCTATCAGCCTTCATCAGCCTGGATAGCTTGACTCCAGTGTTGTGGAGAGCCTGGGACTCACGTCTGAGCATACCCAGCCCACTCGGGGTGAAAATTGCAAAAAACACAGTTGATGGACAGAATGTAGAACAATGTCATACATTCACCCCAGTACAGAGATCTGGGCCTAAATCCATCGTTTTTTTGCACTCCACACCACCCTGGGTTAGACACTGGCTATATGCAAATCAGCTCTGACCCTGTGCCTCATGGGAACAGTCCAGTCCGAACTACCAAGCCATGTCTTTCCCAGACCGGAATCAAGCATCCAAGGACCGGTTTCTGGCTATCAGCCTTCATCAGCCTGGATAGCTTGACTCCAGTGGTGTGGAGAGCCTGGGACTCACGTCTGAGCATACCCAGCCCACTCGGGGTGAAAATTGCAAAAAACACAGTTGATGGACAGAATGTAGAACAATGTCATACATTCACCCCAGTACAGAGATCTGGGCCTAAATCCATCGTTTTTTTGCACTCCACACCACCCTGGGTTAGACACTGGCTATATGCAAATCAGCTCTGACCCTGTGCCTCATGGGAACAGTCCAGTCCGAACTACCAAGCCATGTCTTTCCCAGACCGGAATCAAGCATCCAAGGACCGGTTTCTGGCTATCAGCTTTCATCAGCCTGGATAGCTTGACTCCAGTGGTGTGGAGAGCCTGGGACTCACGTCTGAGCATACCCAGCCCACTCGGGGTGAAAATTGCAAAAAACACAGTTGATGGACAGAATGTAGAACAATGTCATACATTCACCCCAGTACAGAGATCTGGGCCTAAATCCATCGTTTTTTGCACTCCACACCACCCTGGGTTAGACACTGGCTATATGCAAATCAGCTCTGACCCTGTGCCTCATGGGAACAGTCCAGTCCGAACTACCAAGCCATGTCTTTCCCAGACCGGAATCAAGCATCCAAGGACCGGTTTCTGGCTATCAGCCTTCATCAGCCTGGATAGCTTGACTCCAGTGGTGTGGAGAGCCTGGGACTCACGTCTGAGCATACCCAGCCCACTCGGGGTGAAAATTGCAAAAAACACAGTTGATGGACAGAATGTAGAACAATGTCATACATTCACCCCAGTACAGAGATCTGGGCCTAAATCCATCGTTTTTTTGCACTCCACACCACCCTGGGTTAGACACTGGCTATATGCAAATCAGCTCTGACCCTGTGCCTCATGGGAACAGTCCAGTCCGAACTACCAAGCCATGTCTTTCCCAGACCGGAATCAAGCATCCAAGGACCGGTTTCTGGCTATCAGCCTTCATCAGCCTGGATAGCTTGACTCCAGTGGTGTGGAGAGCCTGGGACTCACGTCTGAGCATACCCAGCCCACTCGGGGTGAAAATTGCAAAAAACACAGTTGATGGACAGAATGTAGAACAATGTCATACATTCACCCCAGTACAGAGATCTGGGCCTAAATCCATCGTTTTTTTCGCACTCCACACCACCCTGGGTTAGACACTGGCTATATGCAAATCAGCTCTGACCCTGTGCCTCATGGGAACAGTCCAGTCCGAACTACCAAGCCATGTATTTCCCAGACCGGAATCAAGCATCCAAGGACCGGTTTCTGGCTATCAGCCTTCATCAGCCTGGATAGTTTGACTCCAGTGGTGTGGAGAGCCTGGGACTCACGTCTGAGCATACCCAGCCCACTCGGGGTGAAAATTGCAAAAAACACAGTTGATGGACAGAATGTAGAACAATGTCATACATTCACCCCAGTACAGAGATCTGGGCCTAAATCCATCGTTTTTTGCACTCCACACCACCCTGGGTTAGACACTGGCTATATGCAAATCAGCTCTGACCCTGTGCCTCATGGGAACAGTCCAGTCCGAACTACCAAGCCATGTCTTTCCCAGACCGGAATCAAGCATCCAAGGACCGGTTTCTGGCTATCAGCCTTCATCAGCCTGGATAGCTTGACTCCAGTGGTGTGGAGAGCCTGGGACTCACGTCTGAGCATACCCAGCCCACTCGGGGTGAAAATTGCAAAAAACACAGTTGATGGACAGAATGTAGAACAATGTCATACATTCACCCCAGTACAGAGATCTGGGCCTAAATCCATCGTTTTTTTGCACTCCACACCACCCTGGGTTAGACACTGGCTATATGCAAATCAGCTCTGACCCTGTGCCTCATGGGAACAGTCCAGTCCGAACTACCAAGCCATGTCTTTCCCAGACCGGAATCAAGCATCCAAGGACCGGTTTCTGGCTATCAGCCTTCATCAGCCTGGATAGCTTGACTCCAGTGGTGTGGAGAGCCTGGGACTCACGTCTGAGCATACCCAGCCCACTCGGGGTGAAAATTGCAAAAAACACAGTTGATGGACAGAATGTAGAACAATGTCATACATTCACCCCAGTACAGAGATCTGGGCCTAAATCCATCGTTTTTTCGCACTCCACACCACCCTGGGTTAGACACTGGCTATATGCAAATCAGCTCTGACCCTGTGCCTCATGGGAACAGTCCAGTCCGAACTACCAAGCTATGTCTTTCCCAGACCGGAATCAAGCATCCAAGGACCGGTTTCTGGCTATCAGCCTTCATCAGCCTGGATAGCTTGACTCCAGTGGTGTGGAGAGCCTGGGACTCACGTCTGAGCATACCCAGCCCACTCGGGGTGAAAATTGCAAAAAACACAGTTGATGGACAGAATGTAGAACAATGTCATACATTCACCCCAGTACAGAGATCTGGACCTAAATCCATCGTTTTTTTGCACTCCACACCACCCTGGGTTAGACACTGGCTATATGCAAATCAGCTCTGACCCTGTGCCTCATGGGAACAGTCCAGTCCGAACTACCAAGCCATGTCTTTCCCAGACCGGAATCAAGCATCCAAAGACCGGTTTCTGGCTATCAGCCTTCATCAGCCTGGATAGCTTGACTCCAGTGGTGTGGAGAGCCTGGGACTCACGTCTGAGCATACCCAGCCCACTCGGGGTGAAAATTGCAAAAAACACAGTTGATGGACATAATGTAGAACAATGTCATACATTCACCCCAGTACAGAGATCTGGGCCTAAATCCATCGTTTTTTTGCACTCCACACCACCCTGGGTTAGACACTGGCTATATGCAAATCAGCTCTGACCCTGTGCCTCATGGGAACAGTCCAGTCCGAACTACCAAGCCATGTCTTTCCCAGACCGGAATCAAGCATCCAAGGACCGGTTTCTGGCTATCAGCCTTCATCAGCCTGGATAGCTTGACTCCAGTGGTGTGGAGAGCCTGGGACTCACGTCTGAGCATACCCAGCCCACTCGGGGTGAAAATTGCAAAAAACACAGTTGATGGACAGAATGTAGAACAATGTCATACATTCACCCCAGTACAGAGATCTGGGCCTAAATCCATCGTTTTTTTGCACTCCACACCACCCTGGGTTAGACACTGGCTCTATGCAAATCAGCTCTGACCCTGTGCCTATGGGAACAGTCCAGTCCGAACTACCAAGCCATGTCTTTCCCAGACCGGAATCAAGCATCCAAGGACCGGTTTCTGGCTATCAGCCTTCATCAGCCTGGATAGCTTGACTCCAGTGTTGTGGAGAGCCTGGGACTCACGTCTGAGCATACCCAGCCCACTCGGGGTGAAAATTGCAAAAAACACAGTTGATGGACAGAATGTAGAACAATGTCATACATTCACCCCAGTACAGAGATCTGGGCCTAAATCCATCGTTTTTTTGCACTCCACACCACCCTGGGTTAGACACTGGCTATATGCAAATCAGCTCTGACCCTGTGCCTCATGGGAACAGTCCAGTCCGAACTACCAAGCCATGTCTTTCCCAGACCGGAATCAAGCATCCAAGGACCGGTTTCTGGCTATCAGCCTTCATCAGCCTGGATAGCTTGACTCCAGTGGTGTGGAGAGCCTGGGACTCACGTCTGAGCATACCCAGCCCACTCGGGGTGAAAATTGCAAAAAACACAGTTGATGGACAGAATGTAGAACAATGTCATACATTCACCCCAGTACAGAGATCTGGGCCTAAATCCATCGTTTTTTTGCACTCCACACCACCCTGGGTTAGACACTGGCTATATGCAAATCAGCTCTGACCCTGTGCCTCATGGGAACAGTCCAGTCCGAACTACCAAGCCATGTCTTTCCCAGACCGGAATCAAGCATCCAAGGACCGGTTTCTGGCTATCAGCCTTCATCAGCCTGGATAGCTTGACTCCAGTGGTGTGGAGAGCCTGGGACTCACGTCTGAGCATACCCAGCCCACTCGGGGTGAAAATTGTAAAAAACACAGTTGATGGACAGAATGTAGAACAATGTCATACATTCACCCCAGTACAGAGATCTGGGCCTAAATCCATCGTTTTTTTGCACTCCACACCACCCTGGGTTAGACACTGGCTATATGCAAATCAGCTCTGACCCTGTGCCTCATGGGAACAGTCCAGTCCGAACTACCAAGCCATGTCTTTCCCAGACCGGAATCAAGCATCCAAGGACCGGTTTCTGGCTATCAGCCTTCATCAGCCTGGATAGCTTGACTCCAGTGGTGTGGAGAGCCTGGGACTCACGTCTGAGCATACCCAGCCCACTCGGGGTGAAAATTGCAAAAAACACAGTTGATGGACAGAATGTAGAACAATGTCATACATTCACCCCAGTACAGAGATCTGGGCCTAAATCCATCGTTTTTTTGCACTCCACACCACCCTGGGTTAGACACTGGCTATATGCAAATCAGCTCTGACCCTGTGCCTCATGGGAACAGTCCAGTACGAACTACCAAGCCATGTCTTTCCCAGACCTGATTTGCATATAGCCAGTGTCTAACCCAGGGTGGTGTGGAGTGAAAAAAACGATGGATTTAGGCCCAGATCCTTGTACTGGGGTGAATGTATGATATTGTTCTACATTCTGTCCATCAACTGTGTTTTTTGTGATTTTCACCCCGAGTGGGCTGGGTATGCTCAGACGTGAGTCCCAGGCTCTCCACACCACTGGAGTCAAGCTATCCAGGCTGAATGAAGGCTGATAGCCAGAAACCGGTCCTTGGATGCTTGATTCCGGTCTGGGAAAGACAGGGCTTGGCAGTTCGGACTGGACTTTTCCCATGAGGCAAAGGGTCAGAGCTGATTTGCATATAGCCAGTGTCTAACCCAGGGTGGTGTGGAGTGAAAAAAACGATGGATTTAGGCCCAGATCCTTGTACTGGGGTGAATGTATGACATTGTTCTACATTCTGTCCATCAACTGTGTTTTTTGTTATTTTCACCCCGAGTGGGCTGGGTATGCTCAGACGTGAGTCCCAGGCTCTCCACACCACTGGAGTCAAGCTATCCAGGCTGAATGAAGGCTGATAGCCAGAAACCGGTCCTTGGATGCTTGTTTCCGGTCTGGGAAAGACAGGGCTTGGCAGTTCGGACTGGACTTTTCCCATGAGGCACAGGGTCAGAGCTGATTTGCATATAGCCAGTGTCTAACCCAGGGTGATGTGGAGTGAAAACAACGATGGATTTAGGCCCAGATCCTTGTACTGGGGTGAATGTATGACATTGTTCTACATTCTGTCCATCAACTGTGTTTTTTGTGATTTTCACCCCGAGTGGGCTGGGTATGCTCAGACGTGAGTCCCAGGCTCTCCACACCACTGGAGTCAAGCTATCCAGGCTGAATGAAGGGTGATAGCCAGAAACCGGTCCTTGGATGCTTGATTCCGGTCTGGGAAAGACAGGGCTTGGCAGTTCGGACTGGACTTTTCCCATGAGGCAAAGGGTCAGAGCTGATTTGCATATAGCCAGTGTCTAACCCAGGGTGGTGTGGAGTGAAAAAAACGATGGATTTAGGCCCAGATCCTTGTACTGGGGTGAATGTATGACATTGTTCTACATTCTGTCCATCAACTGTGTTTTTTGTGATTTTCACCCCGAGTGGGCTGGGTATGCTCAGACGTGAGTCCCAGGCTCTCCACACCACTGGAGTCAAGCTATCCAGGCTGAATGAAGGCTGATAGCCAGAAACCGGTCCTTGGATGCTTGATTCCGGTCTGGGAAAGACAGGGCTTGGCAGTTCGGACTGGACTTTTCCCATGAGGCAAAGGGTCAGAGCTGATTTGCATATAGCCAGTGTCTAACCCAGGGTGGTGTGGAGTGAAAAAAACGATGGATTTAGGCCCAGATCCTTGTACTGGGGTGAATGTATGACATTGTTCTACATTCTGTCCATCAACTGTGTTTTTTGTGATTTTCACCCCGAGTGGGCTGGGTATGCTCAGACGTGAGTCCCAGGCTCTCCACACCACTGGAGTCAAGCTATCCAGGCTGAATGAAGGCTGATAGCCAGAAACCGGTCCTTGGATGCTTGATTCCGGTCTGGGAAAGACAGGGCTTGGCAGTTCGGACTGGACTTTTCCCATGAGGCAAAGGGTCAGAGCTGATTTGCATATAGCCAGTGTCTAACCCAGGGTGGTGTGGAGTGAAAAAAACGATGGATTTAGGCCCAGATCCTTGTACTGGGGTGAATGTATGACATTGTTCTACATTCTGTCCATCAACTGTGTTTTTTGTGATTTTCACCCCGAGTGGGCTGGGTATGCTCAGACGTGAGTCCCAGGCTCTCCACACCACTGGAGTCAAGCTATCCAGGCTGAATGAAGGCTGATAGCCAGAAACCGGTCCTTGGATGCTTGATTCCGGTCTGGGAAAGACAGGGCTTGGCAGTTCGGACTGGACTTTTCCCATGAGGCAAAGGGTCAGAGCTGATTTGCATATAGCCAGTGTCTAACCCAGGGTGGTGTGGAGTGAAAAAAACGATGGATTTAGGCCCAGATCCTTGTACTGGGGTGAATGTATGACATTGTTCTACATTCTGTCCATCAACTGTGTTTTTTGTGATTTTCAGCCCTAGTTTAGAAAGCGTTTCTTTTATATGGGTGAGCCAGGGTATAGCAGATGCTCTATCTAGGAGCATACAATCTTTTAAGATCAGGCGATTCATACTGAGTTCAGGGTTCAAGCATGTTTTGATCCAACAAGTTAAAGGAGCCAAGCTTAACAGATCGGAGATATATCCCATCCCCAGCTCTTGATGCACAGCAAGGGTGGATGACGATTGGGGGGTAGAAAGGAGGGTTCGGAAGAATTTGTTCTCGACCTGCTGAATCCCCTCAACATTCTTATACCCCCATAAGGCAGCACCATACACCGCAACTGTAATACATTTAGCCTTGTAAATTGTCAGAACTGCCTCAGAAGGCTTGCCACCCAAACGCAGTGTAAAGCTTACAATGGCAGATGCGGACCTACTGACGCTGTTTCTTTCGACTAAAAGTTGGGGGGCCCACGAACCTCTATCGTCAAGCAGGACCCTCAAGTAAGTAAAATCCTTAACTCTGGTGACTGCCGACCCCTTACAATAGAAGGTTCTAGCTTTGTCTTTCCTAGGTCCCATCGTTAAAACATAGGATTTGGCTATGTTAACAACTAGGTCCAAAGAACTCATGTAATCACCAAAGGAATTCAAGAGTCTTTGCTGGCCTAGTGGGGTACGTGCTAGTAAAACGGCATCGTCCGCGTATAGGAGTACCGGGATGGCTTGGCCTCCTACACGCGGAGTATCCAGAGTAGCTTCCCCTAGGGTTTTATCGATATTATTAATATATAAGGTAAAAAGCAGGGGGGCCAGGATGCACCCCTGGCGAACTCCTCTACCCGATTTAAAAGGGCGTGTACAGTTACCATCGTGAGGGACTCTCACTGCCGCATACAGATCCTGGTGCAGGTCAGCTAAGAAGTGCACCAAACGTGGGTCTAACCCCATATCCAGGAGGATGATCCACAGCCTCGATCTGTTGACCAGATCGAAGGCCGAGGATAGTTCCATAAATCCTAGATACAGTGAGCCCTTTGTAGCCAAGGTGTACTTACTTATCAATAAATACAGGTTTAGACACTGGTCCATAGGGCCTCTGCTAGCTCTAACCCATTTTTGAAATTCAGACAGGATCCCCTGCTCGGTCACCCAGTCTGAGACCTTGTCCAGGATTACTTTTCCAAGAATTTTTACGGCAGAATCAATTAAAGAGATGGGTCTGTAACACCTAGGGTCGTTTCTTTGCCCTTTTTTAAAAACTGGAATTATGATCGCTTTGGACCAAGAATCTAGAAACCCCTGGGTAACACTGGCATTAAATACATTATTAAGGATTTTGGCTCACGGGGGCGTGGCCGAATGGGCAGCGAGATGGCCGCCTAAAAAGCGAGTTCCGCCGGTTGCTGTAATTATCCTGACAAAATCCTGGCTGTTTCGTGACGAAACTGTAATATTCCTGGTGGAAGTGGCATCGGAAGATCTGGGGCGAAATCGACCCGCTTCTCGAAGCCCTGGCGTGCTCGGAACCGGTGGTGCACGCTCCGGCTGATCGGACCGGGAACAACCCATAGCGCGATCCGACAAGTGTGGATGTCCGCCCGGGGGTCTTGCGCCAATTGAGGCCGGGGCTGAGGAGGCCCACCCGATGGGGAGGTGGAGCAGCGAGCGGAAGCCAGAAGCTCACGCATGTCGTGGTGGGTCGATGCCCTAGTGAGCGCTACTTGCGCCCCATAAAATACAACATCCTTATGCAATTTAGTAACTTTGGCACATAAAACTCACCCGGCTGGGCAGAACTTTGGTGACAAGAGCCGCCATCTTGGTATGGGCTGAATCGCCAGGCAGCACGATCGTAAGAGCGGCCCAACCAGTCATCCTAAATCCTCGGTGCCAGCTACAAGGGCAAAATTGGGCCCATAGTGGACACGGGAGAGTGTATGTTGGCATGATAGACCCCCGCAGCGGGGCACCACACTCAGCTAGCAGCGCCTGCCTGGAGGCCGGAGGCTGATGGTGCTGAGCCTGATCGGGCTGTAGTGGTGTCTGGCGCTTAGCCTCATAGACGGCAACTGCCTTTACCTTGTTAAGTCTGAGTGTATCCCTGAGAGCAGAGTGAAAGACTGCTACCCTACATAAGTGTTGCGCGGATATCTGCAACTCGGCGCACACGCCCTACGCAACCTATAGTCTACAATCTATCACAGAGGACTGTAGAGGACGGGGAGACAGCGCTCCAATGCCCCCCTGATTGCACCTCGTACACAGAGATCTTTCTCCGCTACTGTAAAGTCGCTGCACGCTGGCGTGGGGTCTCCCGCTGGAGAAGCACGACCTGGCACACCTGCCCGCTTGACGGCCCCAACGTGCACAGGGAGTCACTGCCAGGGGGAAAGCTGGGAGGTCTGGTTAACTCGTAATAACCAGTCAGTGCTGTGCCTCACTCCTGACCCCTGAGGCCTAAAAATCGGTTGTGCTCCGGTCTCGTACATACGCAAGACGACTGGGGGCGCAGGTAATCCTCGTATCCAACCATGGGCAAGGGTGACCCCCGGTAGCCAAAGCTTACGTTTGAGCAGAAAAGACAGAACAAACAAACAGAGCCGGACCCCGCAGCTGCAGGGGGGTCATCACAAGAGACACCTCCTGGGATGGATGTCGCTGTTCTAATGCTGGAGGTGAGATCGAGTCTTCGGAGCATAGAGGCATAATTGGATGCGATGACGACCCAATTGGATAATGTGCGGTCCCAGGTCACAACGTATGAAACGCGTCTCGTTAGCCTTGAAAATCGTCACACAGAATGCTGTGAGTTTCAACAGGACACTAAAACACACATAACCAATATGGAAAAGAAAATTGAAGCATTGTGCGCCAAGGTGGACGATTTGGAGGCGCGCTCTCGAAGATGCAATGTTCGAATTATAGGGATTCCGGAGACCACAGCAATGGGGAAAATGGAAGTCTTCGTCACAGAACTGCTACATGACATATTTGACCCTAGCCTATCTCCGGTGTTCACTGTGGAGCGTGCTCATAGAACACTGGGGAAAAGCCGCCGGTAGGGGCCTGTCACAATTCGGAACAGATTGACCCACCTGTAGATCCAGACACGGCGGGAGCGAAGCAGATGCTAGATTCACTCTTCCATAGGAGCGGTACTCCAAGTGAGCAATACAAAGAACGCACCACTGGGAGGACCCTGCCCACGGAAGGGGAAAAATGGAGAAATAAAATATAAAGGACTGGCAGCCAGAAATCATCCACAGCACAGAAGGACGGGTGGAACTGTCACTTTGGGTCTGGGATCTGTGTACCTGCAGAAATACACAAGTGACACTATCAGTACACCCTCCCCTATCTCGTCTCAACGTATACTATATTGGTAGCTGAATATATCACTCACTGGGATAAGCTGCCACAAACGCCCATACAAAAACAGGTGCAAAAAGGCAAAAATAAAGAAAAGAGAAAAGAATGTCGAACAAGCAGAGCTTCACAGTCTGATGAGCAAGAGTCTAGTAGTGAATGTCAATACCAGAAGAAAGCTACTAGCGTATAAAGTGATTGGCATTTCCATGGAAGAAAAAATATGCATTCAAGTTCCAGAGCGCAGCCGGAAAGCAATCCCTCTTGTCTCCTCACAAGTCTCTGTAAACCAAAAAACTCCGAGCAGCACCACTGCTCGTAATTCCACAATCCCACAAGTTTGTGAATTCAAGGTAAACACGAGTGAATACCAAAAATAAATCCCCACTGAACTGTTAATTCAAAAATAAGCTCACAGTTCACGGTTCGCGCACAGTGAAAGCTGAAGTGTCTCTCCTGACTTCCAGCACGGCTCCTCACAGCGCGGCTCAAGAGGTCAAATGTCAAGCATATCGAAGGGCTGAAGGCGTCTCTCACTGCTTCCAGCGCGGCTCCTGCTCGTTTGTTTCCAAGTTCAATTCCAGGATAAAAAACACGGAACACCATGTAAGCAGAAAGCAACCTCCTGCTTCCTGAGGCTACAAAGTTCCTTAGCCCGTTACACGGACCCACGATATCAGACTCTCTGATTCTCCAAACTCCAGACAACTCAGCAAGGGGTAACACTAAAGTGACAAGCACCGAGTGCACTGAAAAGGAGGCAGATATAGAAAAGGGAGGGGAACAACATGACAACACAAAGAATGGACTAACACACAGGCATTCTGGGATATGGAGTCCAGGGCACACAGCACCTAAACCGTGACAGGGCCACACCGAGACCGATCCTAGTGAAACTGCTAAACTACCAGGACAGAGACTTAATATTGCAATTGGCGAGGGAGAAAGGGAAGATAACTCAGAAAGGGAATAACATTTCTTTTTACCCGGATTTCACGCCTCTGGTGCAAGCGGCCCGGAAAGAGTTTTTGCCTGCCAAGAGACTGCTGCTCCAGGCGGAAATCCCATACTCCCTCATGTACCCAGCAAAATGAAGGGTTGTGCACGAAGGTACCAAGCATCATTTTCTTGATGCTCGATCTGCTCTAAAATTTGCGAAACATGTGGGTGGGCCCAAGTCCAAGATGAGGGCTCTTACTGAGGAGGGCGCTGAAGGTCGACTGAGTGATAATGACTAAAGACATTATGCCATCGTGTGTTGCTATACTTGGGTAGGCCTCACACCTCACAGGTACTCTTATGGATGACCGCCCGTAACAGTCAGTTCACTCTTGCTGTTCAGATGTATGTCGTTATTGATAGCACAGCTGCGGGCTACAAACTGCTTCCCTATTTTGGCCCAAATGCATATTACCTCATTTGAAATTTATCCTTTTAGCCAGACTTTGGTTATTTCCTAATGTCAGTGAAACAGCCAACAACAACACAGCCATCCTGTGCAAACAGGGGTGTACGCCCGAGATACCGCGCCTCCAAGGGGTGTCTCCCACATTTCAAAAGTTTTACTGTTCTAACGCCACTGGCGTTGTGGGGGGGTATTGACACAACCTAATTGGGGGGTTGGTGTGGGAGGGGGGAGGTTTGGGGACAGGGGAAGTTTGGCGAGATGTCAGTACTACTTTAATGTGATTGTTTTTCCTGATGTAAAACGTTCTATCATGGGTCAATCCGTATACACACACAATACTATAGACATGTCGAAATGGGTGTGACTAAAGTTCTAACATGGAACATAAGAGGCTTGAATGATGGCAGAAAGGCAAGGTTGTTGCACAGTTACTTACTCAGACACTACATAGACATATGCTTCCTACAAGAAACACACATAAACTCCACATGCTCTCCCAGACTCAGACACTCAAGATGGGGATCCACATACTCGGCAATTTTTTCAAACTATGCCAGAGGAGTAACTGTTCCTCTACGAAAGGGTATCGACTGGAGTGAACATGCTGTGACCTGTGATAAAGATGGCAGATACGTGGTGCTACATGGAACCCTACTTGGCAAAAGTGTGGTGCTAGCAGCCATATATGGGCCAAACGTAGACAATCCGGAATTTTTCAGGGAAGTGTGGGCACAGATAACTATTCTAGACTGCCCGACGATTATTTGGGGAGGCGACTATAACGTAGTGTTGTGTGATTCTCTAGACAGAAAGCGTGCATCCAGACCACTACATCCACACGCCAGTCAGGCACTGAGTGACATAATTAACGAAGGTTCACTTATCGACATATGGCGGTCTCGAAACGCACATACCAAGGCGGGCACATGCATATCTGCTCATCACGCCACCTGGTCTAGATTGGACTTTTGGCTGGTGTCGCAAGACGTGGCCACCTGGACAGTAGGCTTTGGGATCTTAGCCCGCTCACTATCTGACCATGCCCCCTGTCTTTTAGAGCTAGAAATTCCAGGGGCCCCCACTAGAGCTTTCACCTGGGGACTCCCACCTCATGCGCTTCAAGACGCAGCCTTCACTGAAGAGATAAGGCGTGACATTTCTGATTATTTTGCTAACAATGAAGGATCCGTTACTACGGACTCAGTCTTATGGGACGTCTTTAAGGTGGTTATAAGGGGGCAATGTATTGCGCGTAGGGCAGGGGTTTTAAAGGCCATTAGGAACAACATAGCTGAAATAGAGAGAGAGCTTAAAACACTTGAACAATCATTTTGTGATAATCCCACACCTGACCTAGCCGCGCAAATAAAAGCTAAACTACTGGACCTCGCTTAGGAGGCTGAGCGCGAACTAAAATTCTTAGGCAAGCAGGCTGAAGCTCGGAGATATGGTGAAGGCGACAGGCCCAGTCGGACCCTAGCCAGAATGATCAATACCTCCACACCACCCACACATGTGCACACACTTACTAACGCAACGGGGGACACGATAGCGGGGCAAAGTGAGATATTGCAGGCTTTCAATACATACTACTCGAATCTATATGAGTCCACGCATGGTACACCACAAGATGCTCTCAAGTCGTATTTAGAGTCCATAGCGCTAGTATGGTTTAATAATGCACATAGGCAATATATGGAACAGCCAGTAACAATTCAAGACATCGCCAAAACGATCAAAGCCCTCCCGCTAAATAAATCTCCAGGACGTGATGGTCTCACGGCGGCGTTTTATAAAACCTATGTGGAAGAACTTGCCCCACGGCTACACACTGTGTTTGCTGAGGCTCTAGAGGAGGGAATACTGCCGGAATCTATGAGAGAAGCCCTAATCATAACCTTGCTGAAGCCCGACAAAGACAGCCCCAGCCTGGACTCCTACAGGCCCTTGTCACTAATAAATGTGGATGTAACAATATATGCGAAGATAATAGCAGATCGATTACAACCTTTACTCCCAATGGTGGCCCTCCCGGACCAATCAGGATTCATACCAGGCCGGGCAACCTCGCACAACCTGAGAACTGTGTTCTCGGTCTTGCATTATCTGCATCCAGATGTGCAAGCAGCAGCGATATTTTTAGATGCCACAAAGGCATTTGATTCTCTTGAATGGCCATATCTGTTTACTATACTGGAGCGTATGGGGTATAGCCCGTTGTTCATTAATCAAATTCGCTTACTCTACACTTCACCCAGGGCTAGGGTGAGAGTCAATGGCATGATATCGGACCCATTTCCAATCTCAAGAGGCACTAGGCAAGGCTGCCCGTTGTCCCCTCTCCTATTTGCAATTGCCATGGAGCCATTAGCGGCCAGAATCAGGCAGCATCATACCGCCAGAGGTATAGGTTTCAGCACCCGGAGCCTGCTGATCTCGCTATATGCGGATGACGTCACTTTTTATGTGCTTAACCCAGCTGAGAACCTGAATCCATTTTTGAGAGAATTTGTTAAATTCGGGGGGCTCTCAGGTGTTTCTATAAATTGGTCTAAGTCAGTGATGTTTCCTTTAACTGACAATACTCCTGAAGTACACTCTGACTACACTCTGCGTTGGGAAGCTAATGAAGTCAAATATCTCGGCATCTGGATTAGCCGTAATCTACAGGATCTCTGGACTCTAAATTTTGGAAGGGCAGTGACCTGGCTTGAAAGTAAAGTGGCAATATGGACGAAAATCCTCTACCTGTTTGCAAACATACCCATCCCACTGACAAAGCATTTTTTCACATGTTTGCGCTCGCATCTACTATCATTGGTATGGGCAGGGAGTCAGGTCAGGATTTCATGGGCATTGCTGACACTACCACTGAGGCAGGGTGGTATGGGAGCTCCAGACATGCAGCTGTACGTGCTGTGCGCACAGGCCCAATATCTTCACTTCTGGGCCTACCCCACGCCTTATCAGCCACATGTGGCGGTAGAATTAGACTTGGTGGCTCAGTTACCTCTGGAGGTGGCTTTATATTGCAAAACTCCCAGGCCAACACAGGACATTGACTCAGCCAACATGCTTCGCTGGACGTGGCGCGAGCTGCAAAAGAGTGCGGCCCTACCCCTCTTATACGCGCCCGCGATCCCCCTCAAGCAGAACCCCATGCTCCCATGTCTGGAAGAGGGCAGAGGAGATGTATCCATTGCTGGATCTACAATACGCACATTTGCTGATATATACCCAGATGGCATGTTCAATGATCTGCAGGTTGCGGAGGAGGGCCAGCCCTTGTCTGTTTTAAGAAGTCTTTATTCGATAATTAAATCATAAAAGACATGTAACACTATATACAAAACTTTAAAATACATGTACATTCCATAAAATAAATAGGATAGATATAAGACAGTCGAGGACCATATTAAATCATTAATACAAAACTTCTTTGAAACACATTAAAAGTTACAATAAATCCTTAATCAGATGACCATAATAATCCTATGATATTTAACAGATCCACAGTTTACACATAACCAATAGCAGCCTACAGCCTGTTACAAATTAATAAATCTGGCTCTAAGGATCCAAGCCCACCCTATATATTTAGCTACTCCTATTACAATTGGGGGTGACAGGTCAGACTTTAGTAACCTACTAGCATATGCTGCTGAACGTGTTCCCAGGTTCCTACAAACAGGGTTTAGCCACTTGGCTCTAGGGGCACTGTACAACGGACAGACAAAAAGAAAATGATCAACATTCTCTTCCTGTCCTAAACAACTAGGACAATGCCCCAGGCCACCCTTACCCCATTTTTTAGTAAAGTCCCTTAAGGGCAAAGACCCGCATCTAAATTGATGAAATAGTTTGCGGTCCAGGGGCTTAGTTATTGCATCCCAATAATTTTCGTAACAGGGGACATCTTTCATAGCAAAAAAGTGCCAGTAAGGTTAGTGTGTGTCAGACCAGAGTGTCTTTTGTTCGCGACCCAATCCCAATAATACAGCTTTAGAGCCCTTTTGGAGGGAAAGGTTGCGTTGGCTGGATTTGACCAAAGTTCCCCGAAGCCCATGTCACATAGGGTTGTTCTTAAGGCCTTGAACCAGCCAATGTTAGAGGAGCCGGGGAGGTCCCTAACCTCTAAACATGCCTTTGCGTACAACTGAAGTTCGGGCGTAGTCCAAAGGCGCCGCCAAAACGCCAATGGACGCAATCTGGCCATATCCTCCACCGGCTGACACCCAAGATCATACAAGAGTGGAAGCCGCGGGGAGGACTGTGGGAGGCCAGTAGCTAGCCTTAAAAAATTATTTTGGTCAACCTTCAAGGGGTCAAGGTTGCTGTAGCCCCAAAGCTCCGCACCATATAAGACAGATGGTAAGACTTTCATGCCGTAGATTTTTATTAGTGGCAACATGGGCCTGGAGAAGGAGCTTTTATGTTCTTTAAGCAATGCTCCTCCTATCTGCGAATGCTTCAGTGCCAGTAGGTCAACCTGTTGAGACCAGCCAAGGGTCTCACTAAATGTAACTCCAAGGTAGGTAAACAGCTTGGTCTGTTCCAGAGGTATACCTCCCATAATAACCCTGGCTGTGATCGATGAGTGTCCTCTTAGAACCATAAATTTTGTTTTAGACACATTTACCTCCAGCTCATGTTCGCAGCAGAACTGTTCAAACCTTGACAGAGCTTGTTGATGGCCCTGTCTGGTCTTAGATATTAATAAAGTATCGTCTGCGAACATGAGCAATGGGATTTTCAATCCAGCCAGGGACGGGGCATTGGTGGGCTGATTTATAAAATACTGTGTAACCCCATTTATATATAAAGAAAACAGGGTGGGTGCTAAAACGCACCCTTGCCTTACACCTTTTGCAACTGGAAATTTATCTGTTACCTCACCTGGTTTACCCCAGCGTACTTGGGCATACGTGTGGGCATGAAGATTGACCAAGAGGCGTAAAAGGGGAGCTGGCATACCCTGCTTCGCTAGACAGTCCCACAGCTTGGCCCTTGGGACAAGGTCGAATGCAGACCGTAGGTCCACAAAGGCTGCTTAGAGGTTACCTTTGCCTAGGGTGGCAGTCTTCCAATGAAGAAGAGTAAACCGAAGCGCCTGGTCTAAGGTACTCACGTGTGACCGAAATCTAGCCTGAAGGGGAGTAAGAATATTAAACTCATCAATCCATTCTTGGATCCTACCTAGCACAAGGCGGGCAATAATTTTTTGCACCGCATCAATTAGGCTGATCGGCCGGTAGTTGGAGGGAACCGACCGATCGCCTTTCTTGTAGATTGGCAGGATTTCAGCCCCAAACCAAGATTCGGGGACCTTAGCACCTGAGGCTAAAGCATTTGCCAAATGAACTAAATAGGGGACCCAAAGGTCCTGATCCTGTTGGAAAAGGTCGGCAGGTATGCAGTCCGGGCCTGGTGCTTTGCCACTTGGGATAGACTGCAGAGTATATTTAACTTCACGGTTCGTAAATATAAGAGGGGGACTGGGAATAAGACAAGGAATATCATCTTGGGTGTTACTACAGTTCTTAAATTGTTCTTCAAAGTAGCATACCCACTGGTGTTGACCAACCGAAGCGGGGCTTGGGCGATCTTCATGTGATATGCCCCATTTTAATAGGTGCCAAAACTGACACATGTTCCGAGAGC
This sequence comes from Lissotriton helveticus, assembly GCF_964261635.1. Taxonomy (NCBI): domain Eukaryota; kingdom Metazoa; phylum Chordata; class Amphibia; order Caudata; family Salamandridae; genus Lissotriton; species Lissotriton helveticus. The sequence goes on from NC_136061.1 coordinate 927,509,782, forward strand.
TACATGCTTCGGTTAGCATTCCCCATCGTTCATCATCCCAGTTGGACTTAGCTTTATCCCTTGCTTTTTTATAGTCCTTCCTACAGTCCCTTATCAAGCTACGATTTTTTAGCTTTATTGAGTTAAACAAATCCCCATGGGTTCGACGACAATCTTCATCAAACCAGGATATAGTTTTCTGTTTACCCCTCCTACCCTGCTTGGATATGGTTTTAACAAAAAGTTTTTTTAGCTCTAAAAATAAGTTAGTGTGGATATTAGTGATTTTTACAGTAATATCCTCTTGGGACTTACAGCACGAAATTTCTTCCAAAGAGCATGAGACCAAGGTTCTAATCTCCTTACGTGCTTCAACATTGACGGAGACTTTTGGCCACCGAACCCTTCTCATGTCATTACTAAGCACAACTTCATTCTGAATGACATTCAGGCAACTACTCTCTATCCCCTGAAAGCTGTGTTCCCTTAAATCCATCACCAATGGATCATGATCACTTTCAGGTCGTGTTGTGACCACCATATCTTCCACTGTGGCCCACATCTTAACATCGACCAGAATATAGTCTATCCGACTACTATATCTGCCGTTACAAAAAGTATATCTACCTATCCTATCGGATCGCACCCTACCATTAAGTGCTCGTAAGCCCTTGTCCAGGCAAAACCCTTTGATAAAAGTGGCGGATTGCGTCCATTTCCTAATCGGGGCTAGCTCAAGCTGGGGGATCCCCCAGGTCATGTCCTCAGCCTCAGTAAGTAGGTCGTCACCTACACTCATGGGTTCGAAACAGGAGTTAAAGTCCCCCATTACAACCGTAAAACCTTTAACATTTGTACCAGAAAGAAAGTTATCCAGAATGTGAAGGCTTGGGGCAACCCTTCCACCGAGAGTACTCCTGGCGTAAATGTTAATCAACAGGATATCTAAGCCTTTAGAAGATCTTAATCTAACCATCAGTATATCGGGGCTATCAATTTGTACCTCCTCAGCACTTACACCCTCGTACTGTCGAACCCAAGTATTCAGGCCTCCCTTTGCGCGTCCTCTATGGCCTTTGATTGCTGGCTTACTAAAACTTAGGTAACCAACATGGAACACAGCTTGGAGTGCCCAAGTTTCCTGAAATGCCCAGACGTCACTTTGATTAATAAAATCCACCCATTCCGTATTATACAAATGGGACTCAAGCCCAGCAATATTCCAAGAGCCAAACTTGGCCCCGCTAAAATCTGTCCCGGGGGTACTAAGAGCCTTTACTATGTCATCATCCATAGTGCCCATATAATTTGATCTGTCTATTGGGGGTGCAATGTCACTCCTTTTTTCCAATTCAACCCCCCCGTGAACTCCCGACTCAGGTAGCCGGGCCCCATTACACAACCCACCGTTATTATCAATCACTATGTCGTCAGCTTCAACATTCGTTACTTTTTCGACTACCATTTCTAATTCCTGATTCCTGCCCCAAACCCTACTGGGAGGATCGCACTTCTCCTTACCACAGTGAATATGTATCTCACTGGCAATAGCTCCATAGTGAGAATCCATTTCTGGGGTAATAGAGGTACCCGTACAATCTAAATTGGTTTTGGGAACTAGAATATGAAAATCAAGTCAATCATTTAGGTCCATCCCTGACAAAGGTTCATACAAATTTTGCAGTGGAATATTCCAGTGCTCATTGTACCAGATGGGGTTAGAACGATTACTTGTTGTATGGAAATGGCTTGGTGGATAGCGGCGGAGGTTAAGGGGGCATGGAATGTTAAAATTATTGGTAGGATATGAAAAGAATGGTGGATGTTTTGGGATGTTCAGGAAGGGAGTATATCCACTGGTGCTAGGATAAACAGGGGGTCTGAGCAAGGGCTCTGGATAAAAGTAACTCAAGTTTCTAGTGGATACACCACCTTCATTGTTTCCGGGGTACCAATCGCTTATGTGAGAGACCACTCTATGGTCTTTGAAGTTAATAATCACAATGTCACCCTCTAAATCTTTTGGACGGAGACCCACCCAGTTACACCTCCTTACCGAGATAATGTCTCCGTTAAGATGGGCTGGAAGGGGTCTATGGTTTCTCAGCCAAAAGATGACTTTATTTTTCAGGCTTGCGTTGGGCTCACGGTTACCATTTGTGATCGGGGGAACACCAGTTAAAACGATCACAAAATTAGACGATTCGGGGGGTAAGTCCACTATATTTTTATGAGTTGGAAAGGGTCTTTGAGATATAGTTTTGGCTTTATCAGGCCCTGGGGGCACTGTCTGACTATTTACAATAGATGTGTGTTTAGAGGCCAACACGTGCTTTTCATTAGCTAATTTATTTACGAGTGACGGTTTAGGTGTTGGGATGACTTTGGTATTTTTACAAGGTGGATTTACATTTGTTTTAAGAGATGTGTTTTGGATCAATGTTGTAGTGGGATGTTGGCCCTTCGGTTGGGACTGGTCCTTACAATGCTTTGGGTGGGATATTTTAGTCGAATCAGCTGTTGTTAAAAGGTTATCCATTTTCTCCCCCAAAATCCTTTCCCTCTCCATAAGGGGGAGCATATAGGATTTTAAAATTTTGTCAAAGAGTTCTATAGTCTCTTTTTTTGTCATAAGTAAAGGTTCATCAATGACGGGTGGAGTAGAGTGGATAGGGGATCCCGGCGAATCCACCCTCACAGAGGGGACACTTTTTTTAATCTTAGGTGTTTCTCCCGGCGGAGGAGAGGCCCGGGTAATAGGACATTTCCTTTTGACCCCCCCCTTTCTCCTCCTCTTTCTAGGCGGGGAATGATAGACCCTACGTAAATTCATGGGTTTAATTCCAGTAGCATTTTTACTATTTAAAGAAATTATTTTATTGTTATGAGTTGGCTTAATTGGGGCTACACTATCAATTGATTGATTAGTCAGAGAAGAGTGTAATTGAGGGGCTATGAATGGAGCTACTGGGGTGTTTAGGTCTATAAGACTATTTGAATCAGTGGGTGGACTAATACAATTGTCGACACTATTATTACCGGAGTTAATGGCAGATGTGTTTAGATCACGGAAAATACTAGGGAGGTGGTCAGTACAAAATAAATCGGCATCTCTGTCCAACCTACCAGTACTTCCCGTGTCATGAGTAGTACTTCTATCGGTCATAAGGGATAGGGGTTTCTGTTTCAGATGTTCAATGGATCGACGTCGCTCTGCACGTTTCTCTGCTAGGAGAAGTTGTTTATCTATCTCCTTGTTAGCTTTCTCGAAATATTTGTCAAGAGGCCCCAAAATCGAGACCCCGACACAAGATGGTAGGGAGTTAGACATATCTGTAAAAGGCTTAACAATATTTGGAGAAATAGAGTCAAAACTAACCTGAGGACAACTGGGGCTAAATGTAAATTCTTAAAACTTAGGGGCCTGGCCCGACCCGGCCTCCTTCGGCCCCTGACGGCCACAGACGGTCCCGCCCATGTCCCGGGCTTCTCCCGGGAAGCTCCCGCGCACTACCGCGCCGCGGGAAGTAACGCTTGTAATTATAGGTGGGCTGCTAAGCTGGAGGTGGGGCGGGGCAAGCAGGGAGAGCGGCCAGGTGTCAGGCGGCTCGGGTTGCCGGGACTTCTGGGATGTGAAGTCCGGTACCCGATGCTCGCAGCCCTGCGTGCACACACCCCCCACAGAAACAGTCCTGAGTTCCAAGAAGGCAAGCACGGCGCTGCGGGACCCGCGGAGCGGGTTCCGCGAGTTGTGAAGGAAAAGGCAGGTGAGCCATCAACAGGAACCGCTACAAGATCCAAATGATGTCCCAAGGCTGTTAGCGGGCAGAGTCCTTTTCAGGCTGAAGGTGGGGCGGGGCGAGCAGGGAGAGCGGCCAGGTGTCAGGCGGCTTGGGTTGCCAGGACTTCTGGGATGTGAAGTCTGGTACCCGATGCTCGCAGCCCTGCGTGCACACACCCCCCCACAAAAACAGTCCTGAGTTCCAAGAAGGCAAGCACGGCGCTGCGGGACCCGCGGAGCGGGTTCCGCGAGTTGTGAAGGAAAAGGCAGGTGAGCCAGCAACAGGAACCGCTACAAGATCCAAATGATGTCCCAAGGCTGTTAGCGGGCAGAGTCCTTTTCAGGCTGAAGGTGGGGCGGGGCGGGGCGAGCAGGGAGAGCGGCCAGGTGTCAGGCGGCTCGGGTTGCCGGGACTTCTGGGATGTGAAGTCCGGTACCCGACGCTCGCAGCCCTGCGTGCACACACCCCCCCACAGAAACAGTCCTGAGTTCCAAGAAGGCAAGCACGGCGCTGCGGGACCCGCGGAGCGGGTTCCGCGAGTTGTGAAGGAAAAGGCAGGTGAGCCAGCAACAGGAACCGCTACAAGATCCAGATGATGTCCCCCAGATGATGATGGCCAGCCCTTGTCTTTCAGGGACATGTACACATATCACAAACTCAAGTCTGCATGCAAAGCATTGTGGGGCAAATTCCCAGAGGAACTGCCGCAACTACATGCACTCCAAAATGTATTAGCGAGGGCATCCCGGAAGAAACTGGTGTCTCGCTTGTACAACTCAATGCAGGAACAATCCCCAATTGTGGTGCCTAACTCTATGTTATGAATGAGGAACTTGAGACGCCCTTAACTGATGAACAGTGGTCATTCTGTAGTAGGCAGCTGTTGGAACTTTCCCCCAACTACAAACTTCGACTAATACACTTTAAGTTTCTCCACAGGTTCTACCACACCCCACTGGCTCTCCACCGCATGGGTATCAGGGAAGATGACAAATGCTGGAAGTGTGGGGAGGAAGGGGCTTTCTTTATGCACGTGGCCTGGAACTGCTCAGCTTTGTTTGATTACTGGTCAGAAATGTTTGTTGCCATAAACCAAATTCTGAATAGAGTAGATGATCCCTCCCCGCTCCTTGGCATCCTTGGGTGGGTGGCAAACACGGAACCCAAAAGGCGAAAACTGCATGCCTTGTTATTGTTATATGCTAAACGACAGGTGGCTATGAAATGGAGGCGTAGAGCCCGACCTAAATTTGCAGACTGGCTGACGGATGTGACATATGGCCACACACAACTAGGAGCATATTGGGATCTGATGCCAACTGCCTCGCGACCAAAGGATATATGGGAGCCGCTCTTACAATGGTCACAGAACAGGGCGGAATCCCTCCCATCTGAGCCCGATGGCCAGGACACATAGCTAAGTCATGCTGGGTTGAAATTCCCTCTAACTGAGATTGTGCAAATGTACCGCACAAGGCCACGCTGACACTATACTATGCTTAGATGAGCCTGAGACCACGACACCTTCTGCTCAAGCCGAATTCTGGTATAACATTTGATATGCTCTCACCTATTTCTGAATGTATCGTTAAGGGATTGGCCCACCAAAATGTGCATTGTCTCCAAAGGATATGCTTGTTTATTGCTATGACCCGTTTTTGTGAAAAGAAATGCTAAGATTACCAGATTTATTTCACATGTGTACTGACGTGCGCCTGTTTTGTTAGTTATTTACAAAATTCTTATCCTACCGAAATGTGCTACAGCAGAGCCCATAGTGCTCGACTTTTCTTATATCCATATGTCATTGAAATATGTAACTGCTGTATTTTGTGGTAAATAAATAATTAATTACCGGTTCTATTTTTTAATACAGTGAATGAAACAGATAGCTCAATAAATAAGAGTCAGGATTCGAGGTATCTTGAGTCTACAGGCTTTAATCAGGCATAAAGGACAGGAACAGGACAGCCTGTACGGGAATAGAATGAAGGCAGCTGCCGGGGAATGGAAATCGGGGCTTGGACTTGGGGGGCTTTCAGTAACAGTTCACAGTATATATATCAAAACAATTGCATTACATTCAATACAGTAGGCGTAGCAGTAGGCGTTTCTTGTAGCAGTCGCGAAAGATAAGAGTAAAATGATGTAACAAGAAGGCGTGTACAGGGCGTATACATAGACATGTGATGTAAACGTAACAGAAGTGTCATAAACGGGGCGGAAACATGGAGGGGGCTACCTGAGCAGCTGGGACCTTTAACCTAGTGGTGCGCGCAAACGGGCAATGACGTGTTACCAGGGAGAACTGGGGGCTATGACTTCTGCGCTAGAAGAGGAGACTAAAGTCTGGAGTGTCAGAGCGACATGTACCTAAGGCATATCTGGTATCTGGTGTTTGGAGTACATATTGATAGAATCCAAAAGTTATCAGGGCAAAGGCTACTAGACACTATAGGGGCCGATTAGGATGGCGGACGGACTTGCGTCCGTCCGCCACCCTTGAGGAGGAGGGAACGTCCGCAGGGGCTGCGGCGTTCCCTCCGTGCTGATTAGGATGTGACCGCCAGGGTGGCGGTCACATCCTCTATATTTAACATTGCGGCGGGTGCAGCTACAAGCTGCACCCGCCGCAATGTTAAAAAAGCATGTGTTACATTTACATGCACAAAGCGGCAGGCACCGCACGGTGCCTGCTGCTTTGTGCACGCAAATGCAGGGGGGTACCATAGGTACCCCCCATGTGCACCCCCCACCCCCCCTTCACCTAGGGGGCTTGCAACGGGCCCCCGCAGTGAAGTTCCGTATGCTTTTCCACGGCGGAAAACCCACCGCGGAAAAGCACACTTTACAGGCCATCCTAATATGGTGGACGGTGTCTGACAGACACCATCACCATATTAGAGCTTTTCCGCCGCGGTTGTAAGCCAGCCGCGGCGGAAAAGCTGCGGACGGAAACCAGGACCCACCAGCCATCCTAATGTGGCGGTGGGTCTTTGGTCAGTCCGCTGCGGTTTTTCCGCATCCTCTGGGCCGGCGGTGCCTTCCGCCGGCCCCGAGGATGCGGAAAAACCGCGATCCTAATGACCCCCTAAGACTGGTGCGTGCATAATTCTACATGTATTGCGTGTACGAGGAATATTCTATGAATATTAATACAGTATTTCTCTTACATGGAGACATAAAGGCTAGACCATGACGGAAACTATTGATGCGGTGCAGTAGCTTAGGAATGCAGAGAAGGAGGGCTGGACTGATAACTAGAAACATAACATATTCTTGGCAGACTGGCAGGCAGAGCCAGGCCGAGCCGGGCACTGTGAGGCAGAAAGTAAGCGAAGGGTCAGGGATGCAGGTGGGGGCTGTATCGCTCCTCGGATAGGGTTGAGGAGACAGGAGCTGAATCTGGTGTCCTGGCCCTTTTGAGGCCTAGAAACGGGGACAATTCAATGAGTGAACGTGCACACTGTAAAATGTAGCAACGTAGGTTTACATAAGCCTAATATTCGTTGTTTTCACGGGAACTGGAAACTGGCATACTAGAAATGGACACAACTGTAATTGCGTCTTTAATCACTCATAGGGGGATATATGCATATCGATCATGCACATATAGCATAATATGGGGAACACGTAGGCACATACAACATGGCAAAATTTACTTTTCCACATTCCCTCCTTATGCCCTACGTTTCCATCAGGAAACATCAATATTCATGATACCATCTATCATTTCATATAGCATCATTTGCTCGTCTCGATTTGTCTTGGTAGCACACATGCCGCAAATCGCAGGGCCACATTGTATACAGAGGCAGCAACTGAATATGATCATTACTGCAATACCTAGGAATGACAATACTTTCCATCCCCAGGCAGATATGATACTCCAAAGCCAACCGGACCATGTCCAGGTGCCTGGATTCTGGTGTAACTGATGGGCAATTTTATGAAGTCTGGTTATAGCTGAATAAACAGACGGCGCGTTATTAGGAATGAAAATGCAGCAACTAGATCCGATGACTCTACATGCTCCTCCTCTATCGGCCAGTATGACGTCAAGAACGAGACGATTTTGGAGCACGACAAATCTCATAGCAGATTGCTCTTCAGTTAAGTTACCTAGAGCAGAAGTAGTCTCATTTACTACAGCTTCAAGGGTTCTAGTTAACCTACGTATTAACTTACTATTCTGGATAGGTCCTATAAAAAAGAAGAAACCTTTATTGAAGTCTTGATACTGTTCTAGAGTAGTTTCAGTTTGATCGACAATCGGGGACTCGATCTCCCTTCTATGTCTGGTGTGCACTAGATGTGTGTTTCTGTGATAATCGGATGGGGCTAGAAAAACTGGTGGCAGTAGGAAGGCAATATAACATGTTCCATCCCAATCGAGGGGCAGACGAACATATGCGGTCTGACCACAAACAAAATAAGAATGACGTGAGGCTTTGAAGATAGATTTCCCACTGTCACTATACTCGACAGTAGTAGTACAATCACTATGTCCTACATGTGCGGAACCATTCTTTCTGACACATAATTCGCCTTTGACTGGTAGTACTGAAATAGCAGGCAAATCTGGAGTAGTATCGGACTGAACATTCAGGACCATGAAATTCGAAGAATAATTACCTAAATCATACACTTCATTTTCTAGATCTAACCCTGTTCTATGGGAAAGACCTTGCTTGTCTGGAAAACATGTTCTATTCAGAAGGGACATATCATCAGAGGATGACGTTAACGTGGACCATGCTCCACACGAACCGTTATGTGAAAACGGATAAGGAAAGAGTGGCAGAACTCCCTTCGGTGTCTGGAAAGGGGGGAGTCGACCACACACCCAACAATTAGTGGCATTGCTGGTCTGGTGTGAATAGTGTAACATTCGGATGAATGTGTTATTACGCATAGCGAGACGATAGGATAGCTCGTGAGGAGGCAGATCACTAAATGTGTGCTCTACTGTAGCATTAGAAAACATATGTACATGTGAAATTGGAAAACATAAATGTAATGCATAACTTGTGCAGGTAACCATAAAACTCAAAAATAATAGAAAACATAGAACAATAATACATCTTTTAGAGTTTCGACTAACTCTCTCACTGTGGGGGTCTATCTCATACATGTCAGGAACCTGTCTAACCGTTTCACCCGAGAGGGACTTAGACAATTAAACTGGCTGACTTATTTTACTAGACCGGAGTTTCTCTTTATACTCCTGCTGCGGAGTTTTCTCTAACAGGGGAGGCTTGAGTTCAGAGTCTGTTTTTAGGCAGTCTTTAGGAATAAGGTAGTCCTTAGCAAAAGTCTTTTCTCGTAATCCATGAAACTTCTTTATATGGCTCAGGTGGACCCACCCCTTCCTGCCTTCAAGTTTAACCGCGGTCCTTGTTGTTAGCAAGATCATGCGAGGCTCCTTCCAGCGGGGCTCCAGCGGACTTGAACGATCAAAATTTCGGACGAATACATGATCACCGGGAACGACCTCATGCGGTTTCACCTCGGTGTGGTCTGGAAATGCGGCGGCAACCTGTGAACGACAAGAGTGTAGGGCAGACATCAAGGAAGCTAGGTAATCTGTCAGCATATTACTGGAAACATCTGTAATACTGCGGGGTCTAGGTGTACCCCACATGTTTGGGGGGCGGCCGAATACGACCTCATACGGGGACAGACCTGATCTAGAATGTGCAACCATCCTCATATAGAACAGAGCAACTGGCAGAGCTACTAGCCAGTCTACACCTTTTTCTCTACATACTTTTGCTATGCGGATTTTCAAAGTTTGATTATGTCTCTCTACGAGACCGGCTGCTTCAGGATGGCGCACACAATGGAACTTCCACTGGTACCCTAACAGAAGGGAAACATGTTTCATAAGCTCGGATGAGAATGGCTGGCCGTTATCTGAATACACGACCCTAGGGAGTCCATAGCGGGGAAAGAACTCACGAACCAACTGCCTGGCAGTGGTCGCGGCTGTATAATCTGGAACTGGGTATGCTTCTGTCCACCTGGACAAAGCACATACAACTACGAGGACATACTTGAAACCTCGACATCGCTCCATCTGAATATAATCCATCTGGAGGACTTCAAAAGGGGTGGTCAGGAGGTTGGAATCCACCTTGTTCCACCGGGACACTTTTACCTGGATTGAACTGACAACATATCATGCAGGTACGGACTTTCTGCTTGGCTGCAGCTCGTAAGTGCTTGTTGAACCAAAGGTTCTGAATACTGTCTAACATAGCTTTTTCTCCTAGATGTGCTGGACTATGTGCGGTATTAATAATGACTTGAACCATAGAGTCGGGGAGAAACCATGTGGCTTTTCCCTTCGTCAACCATCCTTGATCTGTCTGGACCCCTCCTTGTTCGGACCATTTCTTGATTTCTTCAGGAGTAGCATGTAACTGTATGTCTATGACATCTTGTGTAGGGTCCTTAACTGTCATACAAGTAGTCTGATCTTGAGTGAATGTCTGTGTCGTGTTAACTGGAATGTCTGGAATCTGAGCTGTAAGCTTGGCTGTTCGATCTGCTAGATCGTTACCTTGGGAAATGATGTCAGTGACTTTCGTATGTGCCTTGCACTTCATGATAGCGATAGCTGTCGGTAAATGTATTGCATCTAACAGAGCTTGAATGAGGAGACCATGCTGAATCTTGGTTCCATGAGAAGTCATAAAACCTCGTTCTTGCCAGAGCGCTCCAAAGTCGTGTACGACTCCGAATGCATAACGTGAATCTGTGTATATGTTTACTTTTAGGTTCTTGGCACGTATGCAGGCTTGGGTCAGAGCGACTAGCTCTGCTGCCTGAGCAGACAGGGTGTCAATACGATGTGTTTCTACAACTTCGGTGTCAGTAGTCACTGCATACGCGGCTACTAGTTCTCCTGTACTCGTTCTCATACATGAACCATCCACATAAAGTGTCAGGTCAGGATCAGGTAATGCAATATCTGTCAGGTCTTGTCTTGGCTTTGTCATAGTGTTAACAACTTCCACACAGTCATGTGTGGCAGGATTTGAAGTAACTGACGGTAACAGTGTAGCAGGATTTAGAATGTTGCAGCGTCTGATTTCTATGTGTGGCTGGAACAGTGTAAGTTCATAACCTGTTAAACGTGCAATTGTCAAGTGCTGAGTCTGTGTTCGGTTTAAAAGAATTTCCACGGAGTGTGGAACTTGTACTGTCAGGGAGTGTCCTAACACTATGGAATCACTTTGTCTGATAGCTAGAGCTGTGGCTGCAACTGACTTGAGGCACGCAGGCAGAGCCTGGGCCACTGGATCTAATGTGCTCGAAAAATAAGCACAGGGCTTGTATTGTCCTGCTTGATCTTGTGTGAGAACAGATAATGCAGTACCATCACGTTCTGTAACAAAAAGTGTAAAAGGCTTACTGTAGTTGGGTGTTGCTAGAACAGGTGCTTGACATAAGGCTTTCTTTAATTCATTGAAAACAAGTGTATGTTCCTGGGTCCAAGGGAGGACAGTCGATACGGCTGCCTCCTGTGTCGTTAACTGTATCAGTGGCTTGGCTAGAAATGCATACTGAGGAATCCATTGTCTGCAGTAAGAAGTAAGGCCGATAAAAGCTCGTACCTCCTTCTGTGTCTTGGGCTGTGGAAGACTCGCTATTAACTGGATACGGTCAGGTGTCAACTGCCTACCCCACTTGGACAGCAAGTGTCCCAAGTATACCACTTGCTGGACACAGAATTGTAATTTAGAAGGGGTCACCTTGTGCCCCTGCTCGGCCAGGAAATACAGAACTGTAAGTGACGCACGCTCGCAGTCACGTTCAGAACGGGCTGTGATCAGTAGATCATCGACATACTGGAGCAGGGCAGTGTCAGTTGGCATGCGAATATTGTCTAGTTGTCTCTTAAGTGCTTGACTGTAAATACTAGGACTTTCTGTAAAACCTTGAGGAGCTGGTGTGAATTTATAGCTTCTTCCATTTAAACAGAAACCGAAAAGGTACTGGCTGTCTGGAGGAATGGGGACACTGAAAAATGCATTCTTGAGATCGATAACTGTGAAAAATGTAGCTTCAGAATCAATGACTGTCAAAAGGGATGAAATATCTGGGACTACTGGATACTGAGGTATGATACATTTATTAAGCTCTCGAAGGTCAATCACTAATCGATATACTGGGGGTGCATTTGGATCAGTACGTTTCAGGACTGGAATGATAGGAGAATTACATACATTGGAGTCAGTTTCTACAACCACTCCTTGAGCAATAAGTTCATCAATAATTCTGGATAAGGCTGCTACAGCCTCAGGTGGCAATCTGTACTGTCTGATTCGTGGCAAAACTATACCTTGCTTGAGAGTCACTCGATGGGGTGTGATATGCATACAACCTACATCAGTTGGACCTTGCGACCATAAATGCTGTGGTACATTCAATAATCTTGGATCAAAATCACGCAATACATAATGACCTTTAAAGTCTCTCAAAAACAAACGGACCCCTTCTGGGGAACAGCAAATAACTGCTCCTAATTCTTTTAATGTCTTGATGCCTAACAAATTTTCTGGACATGATTTCGTGAGTAACAAATCAGTGGTTCGGGACAAGGGACCAACTTCTAGAGTAACTGGTTTCGAAATTTCATTAACAATTGGCTTTCCTGAAAATCCAAGGGAAACATTTTTAGAGCCTGAGAGCGGAGCCCCTGGAACCTCGTCATGACTGATAGTAGTCCTACTTGCCCCTGTATCAATCAAAAACTTTCTGTCTTTCCCTAATACTTGACTGTGTACATAGGGACCCTCTTGATCTACAGGTATCTCGATGAGAGGCAAGCCTACCTCCCTCTCTAGGCTGTTTCATGAATACGGCTGATAATCTGGATACTCTGTCTTAGCATACTGGTACATCTGCTGTGTAACGTGCTGTGTGGCAGCTATAGGCTGCGTGCTGTAACTGTCTGTTGTGCATTCTGTGGTGACTGAGAAGTCTGTGAAACTTGTTCTTGTCTAGGCGGACGTGGTCTCTCTTTAGTCTTACCAGTAGCTATGTTGTGTTTCAGAACTGCACACTCGTTTATAAAATGACCTGGCTGTTTACAGTAATTGCAGGTCCCTTTAACGGGAGCTGTAGGATGACTGGCTTGATTCGGACCCCTCTTCTGACTGTCTTGTGGAACAGATTGTGCAACTAATACTTTCATTTTCGTGTCTTTCATACGTCTTCTTTCGTGTTCTTGCTCTTCCCTGATTCTGTTCTGGTGATACTGGAGCATTTGAAGCATCTGTGACGGAGTATTAGCTTGCCAGGTACTTTCGACTTTCAATACTCGATTTTTAACTTGTGGACTTGAATTCTCGACTAGTTTGGTAACAAAAAGATGAGGGTACGATTCACTACTTGTTTTCAGACCACTGTTAATAATAAAACATTTTTCGAATCTAGAATAAAAATCACTAGTGTCTTCATCCTGTTTCTGTTTACAGGCTGAGATTGCATCCCAGTCTTCCTTTTTCGTGGCTAGTAATCTTGGCAAAACTTATATCAATAACTCGGGTAATTCTTTAACTTTACCCCCAAGACCGGTACCTGGTACTCGTGAATTTTCTTCAGCTTCTAGAACTGCCCAATCTATCTTTTTCTCTCCCACCTCCCATTCTTTTTCCTTGAGTTTTTCATATACCCCTGCGGGCAACAGGACCTTTAACATTTTAATGATATCAGGATACGTGTATTCTCCCATACAGAGCATGTCTTTTAATTCACGGTGGAACCCTGCTGGGTCTTTATCGTGACAGGGAATTAACTTTTTCATCTCTAAGAGTTCCATCTTTGTGATAGGGGTGTAAACAAATACTCGTTCTAGTTCGCCACCCGCTGTCCTAACTGGATGTACTTCTCGTAACGGATGCTGTCTATCTATGCAAAATGATTTACTTTCTGGGGGTGAAACATGAACAAAATGTGGATTTAGAAACGTTCGATATTTGTGGCGCTGTTCTAGAATGATACTAATTAAATCAGTACCTAAACCTCTCCATCTATACTGGAGTAACTCGTTCAATACATCATGTAACGGACCTGGATCAGAATGCTGTCCCTCATACAGTGTAATGAGGTGCTGGGTCATATACATACCCACCAGTCGCTGCTCGGCTGGGGGCAGTTTCAGAAACATTTGTGCCACTATTTCGTCTGGAAAAGTGGTAGAATCAGTAGTCCACCGGACTGCTGATCGAGCTAATTCTTGTTCATGCATGGTACTAAGCTCACTATAACCTATTCGTGATTTCAGAATGTGATCGGTAGCTTGGAATACTTGCTCAAGAGAACCTTGTTCTGGTGCTGGAGGAGGGAAAACTTTCTTGTGATCTAGGCGTGAATGTCGGTCGGGAAGTCTAGTTCTACCTACATACGCTATTCTGGAGGGATTCTCGTCGTCTACCTCTTCATTATCAGAGTTGTCTTCTTTCTCGGTTACTTGTGCTGCTTCTCGTTTCTCGTGTAACTTTATTATTTCCCTACGGATTTTCTTGTACATACTCTCTGTACAGTTCTGTGTCTTGTGTCTTCCCTCGGCTATATGGTCACTCCACCTGGTCAGAACTTTCATTTCCTCCGGATCTTTATCCGGATAATCTTGTTCTCTTATTAAACAATTTATTAGAAACTTTAATAGCATGAGCTGAATCTCGACTTTTCTTTGAATCATGGCGTCGCGAACACTTTCTGGATCTACTCCTGTACGGATAAAACGATATATTCTGTCTAGATAACCTTTCATATTGGGCAGGGTGTCCAAATATTCGGTCACCCGTCTTACACGCAATGAATATATGACCATATTACCATCGCCTGAAACTGGATCATAACGGCATTCAGTAAGTGCTCGCTTGATATCTATAAATGTCAGAATTTTTGGCGAACGCTGTAACGCTCGTTCATGTAGCTCAAGTATCGTCATACGTCTGTGTTGAGGCGGGGTTCCAGGAGGACTTCCCCCCGTGGCTCCTAAACTAGAATCGTCGGTGTGTACTGTACGTGCTGGTAGAGTGACTGATGTAGCGGGTACATGTACTGTAGGCTGGACCGGGGGTGCCGTAACAGATGCTGCAACGGGTGCCCCGGGGGCTGGAGGAACAGGAATTACATTATTTACGGGAGCTGGCGGAACAGGATTTGCATACGCTGGGACTGTGTCGTCCAAATAGGACGAGAGAAAAATATCAGCTGCGGTCGGTTTGTGACGTAGCTTAATCGGAACCAAGGGCGGCGGAAAATTACATGGTGCTTCCGGGGTTGCTTTTGGCAAGCCCTCGGCAAGAAGAGGATACATACCCTTAATAAGGGCATTTCTCTGTCTGTCTGACTGTTCTGCTTTAACTCGTTCACCTACTTCGATTAATTCCCTTTCTTGGGCTCTTTCTGAGGATTCCCTACTTAATTCTGTTTTTCTGATTTCTTTTTCGGTTCTTCTATGAGATTCTTTGCGCCATAACTCGATGGCATCTTTCTGGGACTGTCTGGATTTCTTTTTCCATAATGCTTCTTCTACTCGCATGATGCACTCGGCATCCCACGTACCTGATACGGGCCATCTATATTTCTCTTCTAATTCCTTGGTGTAGTCCACCCATAAGTCTAGATATAATATGGCACTTAAGCCATGCTTATGATACATAAAATGACCTGGACTGTCCCTAGGCGGGACAGGAACTGCTTCCTCTAATAACCCTTTTCTGGTTTTTAACTGACGTAACTTGGAGAATAGAGGCATTGTCTAGGCTGGAATCTGGACACAATACAATACACGATAAACACAATAATGACTGGAAAAACAAATCATTCATACCACGACATTGAAAACACATTAAACAACATTTAAAATAACAGTTCGGACAGAATATTACCTGATATACTGAGAACAGAACACATGAATTTCTCGAGAACGGAACTTACTAGAATTACTAGATGCACTGCTAAACAGTACGAAACTTACCGGTCCCATAAAGAGACACGTCAGGACCCGCATCCACCTAGGTGGACACTTCGTGTTGGATCTGTGTACCCAAACCCACGGACCAGAGACAAATTAATTGACCCTGTCTAGATACTACCCCAGCAACGGTACTCACCGGGCAGCAAGAACGGAAGACCTCGGACTGGACTGGACTGCTACGACGACGGACTACGAACTTCGGACTTCAGTTACAGGTGGGCCTCCGGATACCTCGGACCTTGGACTCTCGGCTTGGGCTCTGGTCGGGACTCGCCGCGTTCCTCACCGCCTCGTCTGGATGCTGGACCGCAACCTCCGTCTCCTCCGTGGGCCTGAGGGATACTTGAAGCAGAAATATCTGCACGTGCACGGTATGGTTCCGTCACGGCTGCAGAGGATCAGGGGGCCTGCGTGGCTTCGCCGGCGCGTGGGGAAAGGGCAAGTACCTATTCGGGCGCCATTATGTGGTAAATAAATAATTAATTACCGGTTCTATTTTTTAATACAGTGAATGAAACAGATAGCTCAATAAATAAGAGTCAGGATTCGAGGTATCTTGAGTCTACAGGCTTTAATCAGGCATAAAGGACAGGAACAGGACAGCCTGTACGGGAATAGAATGAAGGCAGCTGCCGGGGAATGGAAATCGGGGCTTGGACTTGGGGGGCTTTCAGTAACAGTTCACAGTATATATATCAAAACAATTGCATTACATTCAATACAGTAGGCGTAGCAGTAGGCGTTTCTTGTAGCAGTCGCGAAAGATAAGAGTAAAATGATGTAACAAGAAGGCGTGTACAGGGCGTATACATAGACATGTGATGTAAACGTAACAGAAGTGTCATAAACGGGGCGGAAACATGGAGGGGGCTACCTGAGCAGCTGGGACCTTTAACCTAGTGGTACGCGCAAACGGGCAATGACGTGTTACCAGGGAGAACTGGGGGCTATGACTTCTGCGCTAGAAGAGGAGACTAAAGTCTGGAGTGTCAGAGCGACATGTACCTAAGGCATATCTGGTATCTGGTGTTTGGAGTACATATTGATAGAATCCAAAAGTTATCAGGGCAAAGGCTACTAGACACTAAGACTGGTGCGTGCATAATTCTACATGTATTGCGTGTACGAGGAATATTCTATGAATATTAATACAGTATTTCTCTTACATGGAGACATAAAGGCTAGACCATGACGGAAACTATTGATGCGGTGCAGTAGCTTAGGAATGCAGAGAAGGAGGGCTGGACTGATAACTAGAAACATAACATATTCTTGGCAGACTGGCAGGCAGAGCCAGGCCGAGCCGGGCACTGTGAGGCAGAAAGTAAGCGAAGGGTCAGGGATGCAGGTGGGGGCTGTATCGCTCCTCGGAGAGGGTTGAGGAGACAGGAGCTGAATCTGGTGTCCGGGCCCTTTTGAGGCCTAGAAACGGGGACAATTCAATGAGTGAACGTGCACACTGTAAAATGTAGCAACGTAGGTTTACATAAGCCTAATATTCGTTGTTTTCACGGGAACTGGAAACTGGCATACTAGAAATGGACACAACTGTAATTGCGTCTTTAATCGCTCATAGGGGGATATATGCATATCGATCATGCACATATAGCATAATATGGGGAACACGTAGGCACATACAACATGGCAAAATTTACTTTTCCACAATTTTACTATGCAATTCTCAATAAACACATTTAAAAAAAAAAAAAAAGGATTTAGGCCCACAGTACAATGTTATTCTTATAAAAATCTACTGGGACCCCATCAGGCCCAGGGGCTTTTTTGCAAGTGGAATCCTTTATCGCCTTCTCAACATCCTGAACATTAAAGACCAGGACGGGCATAGGGGGGGTACAGGGGAGGACTCTAAAGGTTTCAGCCCCATGTTTGCTGGCGTATATTCCTTCAAAGTGGGCCACCCACTCACCCTCCGGGATGATGATATCTAAAGCCCCATTGTCATCCCCCGTAAACAACGGGGTGTTAACAATGGACCAGAACTTGGAGCTGTCTTTGAGGACCTCTTTCGTGGATAATGCATCCCAAGCTGCCCTTTTTACTTCATTTTTCCTAGTGTTGATAGCTAACTTATATTCTTTTCTGAGGCTTGCAATGTATGTTTAATCCCTTGGTACCGATTTCAGGGAGTTGATCAGTTTTTGGTGGGCCCTAGTACAATTATGGTCGAACCATCTTTTTATTGGCCTTGGTTTAGTTGTCTTGGGGGTGGTGAGGTCTGAAGCAACCTAGGAGCAGATGATTTCAAAGGCTGCGATGATGTCCCTACCCATTACATCAGGGTCTGAGCATTTGTTAATCTCTGCCTTAAGTTTAAGGTTGATGCTCTCGTGGAAGTGTTCTGGAACTATTTTTGCCCATTTTAATTTCCTCCCTTGAGCTTTGGGGACCGCAGCAGTAGGTCCAATCAGGGTGGATTTGATGGCATCATGGCAGAAACACTTATCCAATGCTAGAATTACTGGATTGTGGTCACTAAAGGAGGAACGGGTTGCATTATACCTTTGGGTAATCCCTAAAAGGGCAGGGGATATAAAGTTGTCATCAATAATTGTTTTGCAGCCTCTGGCTTCAAAGGTTGCCACCCGTTCACCGTTATCAAAAAAGCCGGGCTCATAAAGGTCTGCTTGTAAAAGAAGTTCTTCCAGTGCCTCACCCCCTGCCGTGTGTTCAAAATGAGGTAAAACAGAGTGGGGGTGGGGGGGTGTTAGGGTTACTTATCCGGCAGTTATGGTTGCATAAATGAATGTTAAAATCTCCCATGAGTATGATATGGAAAAAAGTGATTTGCTGTTCTTTATATGCAGTTAAAAACTGTGTCAGATAACGCAAGTGTTCGTTCGGGAATTCAGTTTCATTGGAGTTATAAAAATTGATTATCAACGTCTTCGATTGATTCTCGGGGGTAAACTCGATTATTTGGCAGTTTTGGGAAGGAGTTTCAATTGGTGTAACCTGGGCCCTAAGTTTAACTGATATCAATAACATCAAACCCCCCTTGGCTCTCCCTGCTATCGATGGTCGGGCGGGCTTGAAATATGATCTAAAGCCATCCACCCACAAACTACAGTCCGTGTCTCAGGTTTCTTGAAGGGCTATGATCTCATTGGAACTAATAGACTTCAGCCAATTTACGTCGTCCCTTTTTGCCCGTAGCCCTACAATATTCCAGCTCATTACCCTTAAGTTGCCCCTCTCCCCTATAGAGGTGATGGGAGCCTCAGCCTGGGTGCAGAGGTTGGTATGGTCTAGTCAATCAGTTTCATCAAGCTGTGTCAAGGGCGTGAACCTATTGGCAAGAGGGATGGTGCTATTGGTAATGATAGACTTGGGTGGGTTTGGCTGGAGCGAGGATCCAACAGTGCTCCAGGTGGAATGGGCAGCCCTAATAGAGGAGTTGTGCGTGGACCAGACTGTGTTCCCAGCCAGCTGTTCCTGGCAGCGACTCCTTGCTGTTGTTATGATAGGGGGTGCGGGGGGTAAAAGAAACCTAAAGGTAAGGCCCGAATACTACCGGGATCCCCATTTAACTCTGAGGCATCCCACAGCATGTGTGATGATGCATGGGGGTCGCTAAAGTTTACCACTACACAATCCCCTCTAACTTTCTTTCGAGTCCCACCAATCCAACCCACCCGTCTGGCCATTAGTATGAAGGGTGAGATTTCGGAGTCTCCCGAGCAATTACGATCGCACCAGTCTCTGGTTAGTGATAATAATGCATCGGTTGACTCTAACTCCCCTCTTGCCAAAGGGGGGACTCTAACTAGAATTGCCACAAGCAGGGCTTATGGGTCAGGAGATAGAGCTAACTATACCCTTGATAATCTTTGGGGTGATATAAGAGAATTTTGGTAATCGAATTTTAACAAAAAATCATAAAGCCCTTTTTTTCACACTGGTTCTGCTTGCTCGGAGGCAAATACATATTAAATGGATCCTTCCCTGTTCCCCTACGGAGGAGGAATGGATTTACTCCATTAATAGGGTATCCTTGCTAGATCGTCTGGGTAAATAGAATAAGAAAACAAAATATTGGGAAATTTGGCATAACTGGGTTGAGAACTTCACTTTAAACACACCTCAGTAAGCACCATGCACACAAAGTACACATTGGGTTCAGTTTTTCGTTATAATTTTTCTTTTCCTTTTTTTCCTTCGGTCTTTTGGGCTGAAGGGTTTTCCCTCCTTACTACTCACTATACTCTGTTTTTAGCTTTTGGCTTTATGGCCCAATGATTATCAATATGCTAAAGAGTTTGCTTTAGCGGTAGGGACACTGCTACTGAGAAAAGCACCTCTTTAAAGAAAAACTCAAGATTCAGTGACGCTCCTAAACCTAATGGCTAACTTGTCGACTCGGAGATGAATCTCATCCTTTCTCTCCTTTGTCGAGTGACCGGGGACAACAAAAAACACCTGCCCAACGGTCTTTGATTATGCACTTTATCTCTGAATTTAAAGCATAAACTGGATAAATGAGGACAAATAATAATAAAAAAAGTTTAAAATGCATTGAATGGGAAAAGCAAACCTCTGGAGACAATACAATAAGGCATCCCAGTTCACCACATTGAATGCCTTTGCTGCATCAACCATCATGAGTAAGGCTTTGCTATGATTCATTGTAAAATAATCTATGGCTTGAATTAAATACTGGGTGCTTGACGCCAATAACTGGCCTGCTATAAAACCACTTTGGTCTATATGTATTAGCTGTTGTGCATCAGGCATTATGCGCTCCGCCCAGATCTTCGTAAACAATTTATAGTCTGAATTAAAGATACTAATCGACATATAAGAATGAATAGATGTTGGATGTTTATCCTTCTTAAGGAAATAAACTATTGTTGCTTCTTGGAATGTGGGAGGGATTTCACCCATCCTTTAATAAAATTAAAAAGATCTACTAAAATTGCCCCAAGTTTTCTGAAAAATAGTTATAACATTCTGTGGGGAAACCATCGATTCTACATGCTGTAGCATTAGGCATTTGCTTTAAAGTGTGTTCCAACTCAGTGGTTGTTATGGATTCCAGGATTAGCTCGAAGAGCGATTCGGATAGATGAGGAAGAGGCAAATTCTCGTAATACAGTTGAATCTGACTTATTGGCATAGAGAGTCTGATAGATATGTTAATAGTGCTGTACCAAACGTTTAGCTAATTCCTCCTAATTGTATACTAACTTTCCTGTTAAAGGCCTCTCTAAAGACCTAATTATTGTCTTTTCATTCTTAACTCTGGTGGACCAAGCCAGGAACTTGCCAATGTGCTGATTTTCCTCATATATTTTCTGTTGGTAGCTATTAGAATTATTTAATTGTTCTAGAATAAAAAAAATCTAAGATTTTGTTTTGCCGTTTCTACTTGGCAAGTCTCGGGCCCGATTCCTCCACTTTGCTCCCTGGCATCAATGGCATTATCTATTGCCAACTGGAGACTTGCTATCTGCTGAGAGCGTTCTTTTTTTTGACTTGCTTTAAATACTTTTACTCTCCCTCTTAAAATTGCTTTAAAAACCTCCCATATAATAAAATAAGAGGCTGTATTCTGTTTGAAAGTGAAAAAATATGCGATAAACTGTTTTGTTTCGGCTACCCATTGTGGATTTGAAAGCAGTGACCTATCCAGTTGCCATCTAGGCCTATCCCTATGTTTTTGACTTATCACTAATTGTAGGGAAATCTTAAAAAGCATTTTCTCTAAATTCGGACTGCCCCCTACTTAATGATTTAGAAACAAAATAGAAATCAATTTGAGATGTGGTCCAAAATCTCTGAGAAAAGTATGTGTATTGTTTAGTCTCTGGATGGTCCTCTCTCCAGGGGTCCACTAGCTGAAAGCTTGACTTGCAAGCTTGTAGAAGGTTTTTGTTCTTGGTTTAAGAAGCTGTTGTTTATTATGATTTGGCCTATCTTTAACCAGGTTCTGGATAAAATTTAAATCCCCGACCCAGATCAAAGGCCCAGATGACCCCACAGCAATGTCAAAGATCTTCGAAAGGGAATTTGTTTAATCAATTGTAGGGCCATAATAATTGATGAAATTTAGATCATGACCAGTAGGTGTTACTTTGACCCAAATCAACCTTTCAAATGGATCTCGAATCACCTCTCTCTGTATAAATCTTTCCCTGGTACCTGGGCAGGCGTTCTGACCAACGTATTTAACGCGGCCACCAGTAGCTTTTACCCATCTTCCTGGGCAACATCTATAATCATCCCAATATTTAAGAAAGGCAACAGGGACGACCCAGCCTGTTACAGGCCCATATCCCTCCTGGACTCTGCCGTTAAAATCTTAGGCAGAGACCTGTTAACCAAGCTGAGGAAAAGTATAGAGAAACATGGTGGGCTAGCCGAAATACAATATGGCTTCAGGGAAAAGAGGGGCACAGTGGAACAGTGCTCCAATCTCCATCTCCTGATCGCCAAGTATACGGTGGCCAAGGAGGGGTCCTTATTTCTAGCATTTATGGACCTCTCCTCGGCTTTCGATTTGGTGAACAGAACAAAGCTCTGGGCTATGTTATTGAAGATCGGGATAGACGAGGCCCTGGTTAGATTCATGGCCTCATTACATCAGGAGCTGTCCGCTAAGGTCAGGGTCACCAGGGAGGGAAGATGCAGCGCCAAATTCAACTCTAGGCGTGGGGTAAGGCAGGGATGTATACTAGCCCCCCTCCTGTTTACCATATACATCAATGGACTGGGGAAGTGCCTAGAGAAGACTGGGGGTGATGTTCCGCGTGTAGGAGTATCTAAGATTCCAGCACTCCTATACGCGGACGACGCAGTCCTAATTGCCCGTACTGGCAATGCCCTGCAGTGCCTGCTTGATGCATTTGGTACCTTCATGGACGATTTGGACATGAAGGTTAATGTGGGCAAATCGCACACAATGGTAGTAGGAGTACTCAGGCGCAAAAGCACGATTAAAACCTTTAGATGCAAGGGCCTGGAGGTTTCCAGAACAGCAGTTTTTCCCTACCTAGGGGTGCTCTTTGACGAGAGGGGGACATGGGGCCCACAGGTTAGAGCAAAAAGCCTATCGGTGTCCAGGTCATCGGCCGCCCTCATGGCCTTTTCCAAAAGACTGGGTGCTAGGCCAATGGAGGCCCTACTGAAGGTTTACACCTCGAAATGCTTGTCAATAGCCATGTATGGAGCGCCAATCTGGGGCTATGCACGGCTTGATTCGATGCAAAGAGCAGAGAACAGGTTTTTACGTTCATTACTATCAGTCCCCCCATCTACCCCAACCTATTCAATTCATTCGGAGGTGGGCTCGGATTATATAACTGACAGGATAAACCTGGCCCCATTGATTTATTGGCTGAAAACGTGGCTTAACAAAGAGGTAATCTTGAATCATTCTATTATGGAGGACGTTATGTCACTGAAACATCATAACAAAATCCCCTGGATGGACTATTTGAGGAGGTCATTCGATCGGTTAGGAAGATTGGAACTTTTTGAATCACCTAAAAGCATAACACACAAGGGCGTAGTCTCGATTAAAAGGCAATTTTTGTCCCTGGCAAGATCTAACCGAGAGGAAATAGAACTGCTGAAGCCCTCTGTCAGGATTTATTATTTAACAAAATGTTCCCCCGCTATGGAACCTTATCTCACAATAGTCACAAGACCGTTCCATAGGTACCTCCTGACAAAATTTAGATTAAATCTGATTCCTTATCTATTGGGAAATTATCCATCTTGGGCTAAGCCAGAGTCAGCTCCTCTGTGCACTTGTGACAATCATTCAATACAGGATACCACGCACTTTGCCCTGTTTTGCACACTGTTTTCAGCACCTCGAAAGAAATACTTGCTCTCAATTTTAAAGGAAGCAGGCTTCAAACAAGTCAAACCGGCACTCCTATACTTACAATCGATGAGCACTATTCGTATAATTTTTTGTATAGGAAGTTTCTTGGCCGCAGCAGCGCGCATTAAAGGCAAACTTGTATCTATCGACAGCATATAATGACTTTCCTTTGTCGTAGACTAAATCGCTTATTTGCACTGCACTTGCCGTTGCGTATACTTTTAGACTTTTAAATATTTAAACTGCTTTTTATAAGGTTGTATTGTAAAGCCTTGGTCATGCATTTTAATCTTTTTTAATATGATTGCACTTGATGTATTTGTAAACGTATTCATGAATTTTTGTATGAAATGTCTTTTTATGATTTTCATCAAAATCGAATAAAAGTACTTTGACTGACTGACTGACCTCTCTCACAAACCAATCAATGCCATTTCCCAAGAAAATTGCAACTCCCCTCACTGTCAAGATGTGCTCCACAGGATCTTGTTGCAGCAAATAAGGTCCACCTCCTGATATCACCAACACCCCACACCATAGTCCACGGGGTGTTCGAGGGATCAGGCGAGGGAAAGGAAAGGGAAGGGACAGCAGGGAAAGGAACCTGAAACAACAAACAACAAAAGATATAAACAGAGCTCAGTGTACATGCTACTCTCATATATTTTCACTAGCCCCTCTTTGCACCTTGTCAGTGAATTGATCAACCCTCAGTTCAGTAGAACCATCAGGACCCTCCTTCTGTCCTGACTTCTGCCTGTAAATCAGAGAAGTCTCAACATTAGCATGACCTGTATAAGTGAACACCTCTGACACTTTAAGGGCTTGTCCCCTCTCTCTCCACACACACACACACAAACCATCAAGTATCACAGAAGACTCTTGAATGGACAGTCTGTGAGATATACAATGTATTTAGGAGAGAACTCAAAAGGACTTCTAGAAAGGAATATAGGAAAGTTTCAAGTCCCTTCATTTCCTGGAAATTTCAGTTCATAATCCAAAAGTAATTTAAAAACAGAATAATCCAAAGATATGGTAATGCGTGGTTGTCTTACCACCACATTCCGCTCTTTAAGAAAAGTTCGTGAATGGGGGATGTAGAAGGAACACGGCAACGCGTGGTTCCTATCACCACTGTGCTCGGCTCTTTAACATGAAGGTAAATCACAAAAGTATATAGAAAATGGCAGCATGTAGTTATTTCACCACAATGCTCCACTAATAAATGTCAAGAATGCAAACTCCCACTAAACTCGGCAATTCCTAGCATTAAACTACCGCATTCCGTTTGGGAGCGAAGAAAGGTGAATAACCTCACCAGACCGTCGCCAAACTCCTTTGGAGACCGAAGCGCTCACCTCTCAGTAGATCCTCTGGAAAATAGAACAAGGACTCACTTCCCACAGCCACGAAAAACGAAGAAGGCAGGAAACCTCCCAGGCGATCCTCAGCTCACCATCTGGCAGCATGAAAAATGAAACAAAGACAGAAACCGGAATTAGGCGCATCGGCCAATGCACGTCCACCCCTCAAGTACTTCCTCCCTACTGGGCATCATGGGAGTTGTAGTTCCGGACACGCAATGCAGGCACGGTATCACCAATCCTGACACTCACTGCCTCCTGTGGGAATGCAAAAAAAGCATGGGAAAATCTTCGGGGGGTTGGCAACTTTGGAGTGTTGCTTTTTAAATGGGTCTCATGTAAAAAAAGAACTTCTGGTGAAAGAGATACCAGCCAGCTGTTATATTATTTATTGTTTGCTAGTCCATTTAGATTGCATGAGAGGATCTTTACCTTACATTTCTCCAAATACATCATCCTAGAAGCTTTACTATATAGCATTTAGCACCCTTCTTATGACATTTGGCACCCTTTCTGCCATTGAGCCCATAGCTATCAACTTTTACCAATGCTTTCTGCCCTGAATATAGCTGTTCTTTTTTCCAAATGCACCCACTCCACCCTAACTGCCTTCCCTCTAAAACCTCTTAGTGCCCTCCCTTATCCCCAAAACTACAACCGACCCCTAACCGACCCCTAATGGAGGGGGAGAGCCCACCATGCCTCTCCTAGTGAAAACCTATCTAAGATTGGTGCCATGGCCTTGCACCCTTTCACCCCCCATCCCCCTCAGCCCCATCCAAAAAGAAAAAAAAGAGACTATGTTTTAGAAATCTGATGCAAAAACTCCTGAGCTTCAGAAACCTTAGGAAAACGATGGACCTGTCCTTTTGAGAGAACCTTTAATTTTGACTGCTGGGCGATGCTAGCCTGTACCCCCTGTGCTTTACCTTGATGGAGCATATTGACAAAGTCCTTCCTGCTTCTAACTACAACACCAGATAAATCCGAAAAAATCCAGCACAATTGTACTTCTGGTGAGGAAAACTGTCTCTGTTGTATTACCTTTGACAAAACCAGTTCTTTAATTTGATAATCCCCCAAATTGACAAGGATTGTCCGTGGGAATTTCATTGCTGCAGAATGGTGTGCTGGAACTCAATGGGCTCTTATTAAGGTTAGATCGCCAGAAACATTTCAAAGAACATGAGATTAAATAAATTAAGCCAAGGAAGCATTTGTTGACCCTCACAGCCCCTAGGAACTCCAGAGATATGAGGATTGGAGTGGTGTGAATGATTTTCTAGTTCTTCCATCTTGTTTTCTAGCAAGGCCTGCTACTTGAGAAATTGGCCAATTTCTTTCTGGGTCATGGTGAGCTGATCTTCTAGCTCCAAGATCCTACATTCAGCCTCCAATAGTCTCTCGGGAAGCTGTGATAATGCTTCCTCAATTTTATTCAGCCTGCATTACGGTCAGCATTTTCAGATGCATGAGAAACATGTTTACTTCATTAACTGCGCACCTGTGCCCAACGGTTTCATCATACTGGTGGTATTACTATTGCCTGAATTATCAACTCTAATGTTTATTATCACATGTGGAAGCAAATAGTGACTCTCATCTGTAAGGGCAGAAATATTGGTACTGGCAGATTTACATGCAGGAGTACTGGTTAATTTCTCCCTCTCCTTTTCGCCACTTGGTTTTGGCACCTTTGCTTAGCTGTTTTATGCGCCATTAGTGAAATTTGTGTCAGATTGACTTGTCCTTCTCAGTTTCACTATTTTTGTTCCCTGTCTTATTCTCACAATATGGTATCTTATCAGTTACTCTCTTACAGGGTGAGACAGATAGAAGAGATTGACAGCTAATTTCTCATTTATTGTATTTTGTTTTTCTTTACAGCCATTTACTGTATCTACATGTTTTGCTTATGAGGTAGTTTACGTACGCAAGACTGGCTACTCTGAAATTTCATTGGTTTTGTGGCATAATACTTTTCCAATTTCAGGAACTATTTGTCTGCGGCCGTATTGGTTATTTCCTTACTGCGTACACCCTATCACCTCATTGTTATTTGCTACATTCCTGGCTTCACCATTGCCTCCTATTCCAATATTTCCTCTATTCGCTACTGCAGACCATCATTGACACGGTACACGAATATGTCTAACAATCGAAATGGTGGTCTTGGACCTAAACAGCCACTTTTCAATGAAGTGGTAAAACAATCTTCTCCTGTGACAGTTAAAGGTAATGGCTCTACGTCACTTCCTTCATCGCAAGCTGCATTGCCTCCGAGCGACAAATCCTTATCTGACACTATGCAACGTATTTTGCAAGAACTCTCTGGGGTCAACCGACGGTTAGAAGGTCTGGATATTGCTATGACTTCATTGACTGCAGAAACTAAGTCTATCAGGGCAGAACTTACTATGTTTCACTCTAGGATTGATGTTATTGACTCAAAAATAATGGACATAGAGGGTCGTCTGGATTCTGTTCAGAGCTCAGACCAAGACTTACTTTTTCTACACAGTAAGATCGTCGATTTGGAGGATCGTAGTCGTAGGGACAAAATCCGTTTTTTTGGTTTTCCAGAAAATGTTGAAAAACAAGACATGAAGTCATTTCTTTGTAATGCCCTTCCGACTTTGACTGGGATTTCTTTTACTCCTCCTCTTGAGCACCAACGTGCTCACAGACTGGGCCCACTGCATCCTGGATCTTCGGCAAGACCTAGACCAATTATTGCTTGCTTCCTCCGACATGAACAAACCAGACAGATTCTATCACTGGCTCGTACTCATGGTTCCTTTCTGTTTCAGGGTCATACCATCCATATGGCTGCAGATTTCTCTAAAGAAACGAACGAACGAAGGAAGGCGTTTCTCCCCTTGCGGCCCCAATTACGTCAAATGGACATCAAATATGGATTATTTGAGCCTGCACGCTTCCGTATTACTAGGAATGGTGAGTCCAAAGACTTTTATGATCCTGCACTTCTACAGCATTTTCTGAATCATATCAGGTCCGACGACATGGAAACACAGTCTCCTCCCTCTGCTCAATCTTCTCAGTCCAAGTCCTCCTCTACGAATATTCCAACATCTCAACTGTACTCCTCTCCTGAATCTAGACAACGTGGCAGAGATCTTACTCGTCTGCCTCGCTCTCAGGATGCCAAGGAATCGGCTCTACGTTCTGTCTCTTCTCACACTTTTACGCAGCAAAGAGACAAATCCAGATCGCCTCTTAAGACACCTTCTGATGCTGACCGATGTTTTATTACCTTTTCTTATTCTATAAGTGTATAGCAGTGTTTATTGTTCATAATGTTTTCACTGCTCATTTAGCTCATCGAGACTTTAATGCATAGTATAATACGATTCATTATCCTTAGTGTCCTATATAGTATTTTGTACTCTATTGTTCTTCTATATTTACTATTAATATGTGATTTACAGTTTGCAGTTATTTAAGTACTTCGGGTTTTGCTTATTAATTTTTTGATGCTGATTGAAGGCATATAGCAGTGTTTGTTGTTGTTCTTAAATATTGCTTCATGATCTATTGTTATCCTTTACTTGCTACTAGTATGGGATTTTCAGACTTGCAGTTCTTTAATCACTTTCAAGTTTTGCTTCTTATGTATTGTACGGTTCTTATCTCTCCCACATTTATTGTCTGTCCCACTTGTGTATGATGTCTATGTGTCTTCTTGCTCCCCTTGCTTAGAGTGTCTTTCGTCATTTTCTTTTGTTTCTCTTCTATTGTATAACTTTCTGGGTTTTTCCTCCTCTCCTCCTACCTACTATCTCTCTACCTCTTTTTATGTGATATTGTTGGTTTGGTTCCTCCCTGTACATCCTCTTTCGTGTTTCCCTCGCTCTATTTTTCATATTCTTTTTTCTGGTATATCCTGTTTCTATTTAGTCTTTCTTTTCATCTAATTTTCTTGCGTTTTCCTTTTGTGGTGTGATCACTTTGGTTCTTTGTTTCGTATTGCGACCTATGTTTCCTTGTTCTTCTATGTTTTTACACTGGATATTTGATATCCTCACAGTATTTTGCTGATTGCAGACTTCTCTCCAAGTTGTTCCCTCTCCTATGGCGATTCCTTTTCCAATGAATTTTGTTCCCTTTTTTCTTTATGATGCTGTGCTGGTTGCTACACATGACATTCTTTATCTTCTTTGTTGGACTTTCCATTATCATTTATACTTTCTATTTCCTTTCCACTTTTCTTTATATCGATGTGGTTTTCTCATTCTCTCATTTATCTTTCCTATTTATTTCACTCTATCTTCCACACCTCCTCTATTATATAATATGTTTTCTTTTATTTCATCCTCCTTGCTTTCATTCCTCTCCTTTTGTATGGTTCTTGTATCATACCTTTAATAATTCTTTTTACTTTACTGGTCCTGATGTGATACATTGCTATATTTCTCTTCCGCTTTTTCTCTTCTATATCTTGTCTTCCTTTTGCTTCATCCTCCTTGCTTTTATTCACTCTCCTCATGTTCTTTTCATGTAATATTTAGGTTGGGGGTTTATTGGTGACGTTTCTTGGAAGGGATGAAGAGGAGTGGATTCCGATTTTGATGATGTTATTTTGTTAGATTGTGCTTTATATATCTCATGTTACCATTTATCCTCTAGATCCCCACTCTTCTTTGCTCGAAGGGGGCCCGATCTCCCTTGGCATTGCTTTAAGTGCGCCCAGACCCGCAGTTTACAGTCTAGGTTTCTCTTCTACTTTCCTATCTACTCTTCCTTTTCCTTTCTTTTTCCTTCTTTCCTTCTTCATTTCCTTACCCCCCTTTTTTTTCCCAGAGTAGCATTTCTATTCTTTTTTATCTCTCCTCTTCTTCACTTTTTGCTTCCTTAATCCTATTCTCATGCCTTCTACCCATCCATTGTCTGTGATTTCTTGGAATGTTCATGGCCTCACCCATTACATAAAACGCAAGAAAGTTCTTTCCTATTTACATTCTAAGCATGTGGACGTTGCTCTCTTACAGGAGACTCATTTGGACAATATTGAGTCTAGTAAACTCAGCAGGGACTGGGTTGGTAAAGTCATTCATAGTTCAGTCTCTAAACCTGATCCCGCAAATCCTAATCCTATTCGTAAATGCGGAGTGGCCATTCTTTTTTGGAAGTCACTTCCTTTCACAATTCTAAAGTCATGGTCTGACCCGGAAGGTCGATATGTATTTGTTAAACTGAAGCTTGGCAATTCCTTTATTTGCCTTGGTTCTGTATACGCTCCGCTAGGCTCCAAAAAACAATTTTTTCTTCGACTTAATCATCTTCTTACGGATATAAATGCTTCACAATTTCTCATCGGTGGTGATTGAAATTTGGCACCGGATCCTGCTCTTGACAGAACAGGCTGCATTGACATTAACAATGCTTCGGACAGAGCCATTTTCTGTGACATCCTTACTGACACTGGTCTTGTTGACCATTGGAGACTAAGTCACCCACAGGATAAAGAGTACACTTTTTTTTCTTCTACTCACGGTACGTTTTCGCGCCTTGATTATTTTCTTCTTTCGCAACATTCAGTCCGATTGGTTACTGATTCCCAGATTTTAGAAGCAGCTATATCTGATCACTCCCCTGTTCTTCTATCTCTAGACTTGGGTCTTATAAGTCCGGGGCGCAAACCGTGGCGTTTGAATATCAACAAATATAAAACGCCAGCGGGTAAACTTCTTTTGCAATCCCACTTTCGTGATTATCTTCTCAATAATGAAGATTCGGTTTCCTCTAAAAGAACGGTCTGGGCAGCGGCTAAGGCAACCATCAGAGGTCAACTTATGCGGGACGCAGCTCTTTATAATAAACAGAACGCTGCCAAATAACTTGATCTGGAAAAGGATATTCGTCGACTCTCTCAACTATATATTTCGAAACCGACTCGCCAAACTCGTAAATTATTGGAACAAGCACGCATGGCCCTCAATACTCTTTTTACTTCTAAGGCAGAATATGCCTTGCAAAAGATGAAAGGTCGTCATTATGAACAAGGGGAGAAGGCTGGTCGATTATTGGCTGCGCAGCTGCGTCAAAGAGATGCTGCTATGGCGATTCCAGCGATTAAATCAAGTGGTGGTGATATTCTTACTCGGCCACAAGACATAGTTGAGGAATTTGACTCATTTTATAGATCTCTCTACTCTCCAGGCACTCAGGTTGATACGCTAGCGATGTCTAAATTTCTAGATGCAGTACATCTTCCACGACTCTCCGATGGTGGAAGAGCTCTACTTGAAGGATCTATCACGATGGATAAAATCTCCTCAGCTGTATCTGCCTTGCCGTGCCATAAAGCTCCGGGGGATGATGGTTTTCCTCCTGAATTCTTTTAATGGACTTGTCAGAGCATGATTGATACTCTTCATGCTGCCTTTGGGGAAGCCGTGGAGGAGTCTTCTCTTGGTTCTATCTCTAACAAAGCCATCATAGCGGTTCTGCCTAAACCTGGCAAGGATCCTCTATTGTGTGGTAGTTATCGTCCTATATCTCTCTTGAATTCTGATGTTAAGATCCTTGCTAGCATTCTTGCATCACGACTCCGCAAGATTTTACATTCTTTAATTAATAACTCTCAAGTAGGTTTTGTTCCCGGT
Source organism: Lissotriton helveticus (assembly GCF_964261635.1). Lineage (NCBI taxonomy): Eukaryota > Metazoa > Chordata > Amphibia > Caudata > Salamandridae > Lissotriton > Lissotriton helveticus. The sequence goes on from NC_136061.1 coordinate 927,541,386, forward strand.
CGTTCCTCTCGCAATCACTTGCGTACTCTCTCCCATGCCTTATGGTCAGCTAAGCATCTTACCGATGATGCTCTCCTTCTCTCTTTGGATGCTGAAAAAGCATTTGACCGCATCGAATGGGAATACCTTTTTACTGTCATGTAAAGATTGGATTAGGTGATCAGTTCATAGCTAAAGTACGACTACTTTATGATAGCCCAACTGCTCAAGTTAATTGTGGCGGATTTCTTTCTACTCCATTTCCTATCCGACGGGGTACCTGCCAGGGTTGCCCACTCTCCCCTCTTCTTTTCCTTTTGGCTTTGGAGCCTCTAGCTGCTGCTATTCATCATTCGGCTGATGTAGTGGGCACTCCTCTTCGAATTGGTCACTCCAAAATTTATTTATATGCGGATGACATTCTTCTTACACTTACTGATCTTCCCCGCTCTCTCACTGCTCTCCTCCGTGTTATTGATGATTTTTCTTCTTTCTCTGGATATAAGATAAACTGGGACAAGAGCGAAGCATTACCTATGTCCATTGGTACTACGAAGGACGCCATCTCCGGTTTTCCATTTCATTGGCAACCCTCTTAGGTATACTCCTCAATTGGGGATTGGATAATGTTGTCACGGACAATTTAACTCCTTTAATTGCGCAAATGCAAAGAGACTTCGATAAATGGAAGGCCCTAGGTTTTTCCCTTTGGGGACGGGTTCAGGCGATCAAGATGGTCACCTTACCACGTTTTCGCTATGTTCTAGGTATACTCCCTTTGACCATTCCTTTGGCTACTCTTCAGTCCATTGATTCGAAAATTAAACTTTTTATATGGGATACAGCTAAACCGCGTCTCACCCTTGCCAAATTAAAGTGCCACCAATTACATGTGTATGGTCTTACTCGGCTATTCGAGTGCGGGGTCGTACTGTGTACTGGCCTTTGTGGCAGGAGGCTGGTATTCATTCCCTGGAACAACTGTTCCATGGTGACAATTTTAAATCCTTTCCCAAACTCAGTGAGGAATTCCATCTCCCGCCCTCACAATCCTGTCAATATTCCAATCTTCAACGAGCTCTCACAAAACGTCTGGGTTCCCCACCTGAGCTACTGTCCACTTCTCCTATTTTATCTTATTTGAATTTATGGGGAACTTTTAAGGGTGTCACCTCTGGCCTTTATAAGACTTTTTTACATCCTCTATTTTTGCAACCCCTTTCAAAAGCTCTTCAATTGAGGTGGCAATCACGTCTTTCTGTGACATACTCAGACGCCCAGTGGAATCTCATTTTGGAAGGATTACATAAGGGTGTTCGAGAAGCTCGCCTTAAATTCTGTATTTTTAAAATGCTCCATGAATGGCACTGGTCCCCGGTCAAATTACATCGTGCTAAGTTACTTTCTCATTCTTTGTGCTGGAGATGTCCTCATTCCAGTTGCAATATCACGCACATTATTTGTGAATGCCCTCGTACTAGATCATTTTGGCTTTTTGTGCGAAAGACTTTGGCTTCTCTATGTCATTGCCTTTGCCCCTTACCTCTGCAAATATAATTTTACACGATTTTCGTGGCCTTCCAACATTTACTAAACCACAGACTCATCTCCTACATACTGCCCTAGCCACGGCAAAAATGTGTATATTGCGTCATTGGAAGTCTTCATTACCTCCTTCTCAGGAGGAATGGTTGGTGGCAATGATACAAACAGCTTCTTACGAACGTATAATTTATAATTTGCAGGATCAAGCTTTCATTTTTCTTCAAGTTTGGTCCCCATTCCTGGAAACCACAATGGGTAATGACTCTGTTTCTACTTCTTCTTCTTCTATGCTGCTCTTCCTTATTAATTCCTTCTTCATTCCACCTATTCGCACCATGTTCATTCTCTTTTATTCCTCTCTTCTATGTTCCTTCTCACTCTTATTGCTTCCAACTCATTTCACAGTTAGTTTTGTTACTCTGGGGCTCCCTTTTTCTTTTCTTTTTCTCTTTCTTTTTCTTTTTCTTTTCCTTTCTTTTTCTTTTCCTCTCTTTCTTTCTTTTTCTCTACTTTTTTTTATCCTTTGTTTTCCTTATGAATTCTAGAGGATTTGTTGTTTTTGCTTCCTTTATTATATTTTATGAATCATTTCCTCATTTATGCTATGTCTCATTTGTTTTTCCTCTGCATATGTATCTACCTTTACGCCTTATCAAATTTTATTAATTATTTATTAATAAAAAATTTCAACACCAGATGCATGAGAGATCTTCAATTCCCTTATCTCCTCCAAAATAAGGTTCAACATATCCTTGACTTCCAGCTGAAGAGAGGGGACTTCAGAAAGCTGTTGGGAAACTTGATGCTGTGTTCTATCTCCTTCTGTCCTTGCTGCTTGTGCATCCAAATCTTTTGGCTGCAGAAACCTGAAAGCTGCCACCACCTGGGGGCCTTGTGAAGATGTTTGGAGATGTTCCTACATATCCAATATATGAGAAGCAAGTAGCAAAGGTGGATTTAGTGAACTTCCTATCTGAGAGACATCTACAACGTCTACAAGAATTGTAGTCTTAGATTTCTGAATCAAAGGATATTCCTTGAGTAGGGCTGTATGCTGCTCTGAATATAATTCATGATTTAGCAGTTGTGCTGTTGTAACTTCACCAGTCTCTTGCTTAGATTTCAGAGCCTCTATATATACCAGATTTTTTCACTCTGTCTGCGCTGTAGATTGTGGGGTCTCAGGTTCAGAATATCAGATTGCCTCTGGCGATGTCAAAATATCCTAATGTATTCCTGTACCTGAGCCTATATTTGTGGTCATCATAAATTCCTTGCACAATAGGGAGGTATGATTTGCCTGAGCTGCTGCTTTCCCTCGAAGTTTTTAGCTCTTTGTGCTAGTGCTGCAGCCTCCGGTTTGGCCAGGGCACCTGATGCCTTGGAGGATTCCTCATACTTAGTCAGCAGTTATGGACCCACGACCAAGATCCACAGATGTAGAGCTGGTGGTCGCGCTTTTAGGCACTTGGCGCCGAAACTGTGGAACTCGATACCACTCACGGTTCGGGCCACCTCTAACCACTTTCTGTTTCGTAAACAGATTAAAACTTGGCTGTTTTCCTCTATCTAATTTTCCTGTTGTGTTGTCTGGTTTCTAGGTCTGTCCGCAGCGCTGGGACGCCCCATTGCTGGGGTAGCCATGCGCTATATAAGCAGATTTAACATAACATAACATAACATAACCCCCGCCAGTGACCCCAGTTGGGCAGTAAAATTAGTCCTTCACAAAAATACCTCAGTTTGAAAAGAGAGAGAAAAAAAAAGGCACTTACCATCCCGGTTAGAAATCTGGTGGTCTGTCATTGCTGAGGTTCCAGTTGATTTTGTTTGAGCCAAGTTGAATTACTGTAGCACCTTTAGATCATCAAATATAGATTAGGAGTTCCAGTGCAGTAAATTCTTGAAAAACAGACTGCCTCTATTATTCGTGCAGCCTCAAAACATACATCCAGCACCGACCAGGGTGTCCTGCAGGAGCTAGAGAAAATGCATTTATTATTATTTATTAAGGAGTTTTATATAGCTCTAGCCTGACCCGAGGGTATCGGAGTACTTCACAACAGTTTTTGAGCAAATTCAAACAATAAGCAGTATTCTACATATAAGTTCGGCAGTCCAAGTGTTCTGAGCAGCGTTGAGGTAGTACCTGAGTCCTGAGATAACCTCATAGAGTGCACGTTGTCTTGGGGTTGATACAAAAAAGCAGGATTCTACATAATAGGTTCGGAAGTCCAAGTGTGCTGAGCAGCATTGACGTAATCCGTGAGTCCTGAGATAATCTCATAGAGTGCATGTTGTCTTGGGGTTTAACCAATTAAAATCTCACTAAAGCCTTAAAAACTGAGTCTCCAGGTACCAGCTTTCCTTAACTTCTCATCTCTGAAATCCGTCAGGCCAAAAAATAAATAAATAAAATTGGCCTCAAAGCCTAGAACAGTCAAAACTGGCTGCCCAGCGAACAAACTTGCTGTTGCTTGGCATGTAACTCGACGATGAATGAGCCTCGGATGCAGGAGGGGCTGCAATGCCCAGCTGCGGAGCATGTGGAATCTGCCCACAGTCCTCCCATATTGTTTTTAAAAAATGTGATGTGTCTAGGTTGTGTTTGATGCCCTTTCTTTTCGTGGGAACTTGGCTTACCCACACAAGTGAGGCACCATTTTCTCAGGAGACTTTGGGAAACACTAGGTGGTAGAAAATTTGTGGTTGCCTGAAGATTCCTGTACTTTTCCATAAATTAAAGAAAATGTATTTTTTTAAGCAAAGTTTGAGCTTTGCACGCGATTCTGGGTAAAACAAATCTGGTGAGAGCACACGAGTCACCCCACCCTGGACACCCCTGGCTGTCTAGTTTTTTTAAAATGTGCTGGTTTGGTTGGTTTCCCTAGGTGCTGGCTGAGCTGGAGCCCAACATCTGCAGCTAGCCACATTGCAATGAACACATTGTTTTTCACAGGAAAAATTTGATGTGTCTACCTTGTGTTTGGCACCCCTTCCTGTCGCAGGTACTTGGCCTACTCACATGAGTGAGGCAATATTTTTCTTAGGAGACCTGTGGGAACGCTGAGTGGTAGGAAATTTGTGGTTTTCATGCAGTTTCCATGAGATTTCCTCACCGAAATGCAAGGAAAATTTGATTTTTAGGCAAAGTTTGAGATAAAGTTTGAGGTTTGCAAGGATTCTGGATAAAAACAAAACTGGTAAGAGTTGTGCAAGTCAACCCATTCTGGATTACCTTGAGTGTCTAGTTTTTAAAAACTTTCTGGTATGGTAGGTTTCTCAAGGTGCCGGCTGATCTGGGGATCAAAATCCGCAACTACCCACATTGCAAAAAATACATTGTTTTCACAGGAAAAATGTAATGTGTCTAGATTGTATTTGACGCCCTTTCCTGTGATGGGCGCTTGGCCTACCCATACCAGTGAGGGAACGTTTCTCTTGGGAGATTTGGGGTAATGCTGGTTGGTAGGAAATGTGCGCTTCTATGCAGATTCCAGGACTTTTCTTCACAGAAATGCAAGGAAAGTGTTTTTTTAGGCAAAGTTTGAGATTTCCATGGGATTTTAGGTAACTGTGATAAAGAGGCTGAAAGACTTACCATCGGGTCACCCGGGAGTCGACATTACGGTATCTGGATTCAGCCCAATGCACACTGGGACTTAGAGGGAAAGCAGCGTGCGCGCCAATTACCTTTCCCGTATGCTGTTTCCCCACAGCGAGAGCCGAGGAGGATACCGGAAGCGGGAGGAGTTGAACCCGGAAGTGGTTCTCAGCAGCCAATGAAAGCCAGAGGGAATGGGAAGGAGTCGTCGTCGACCAACATAGAGGAAGGAAGCGTGAAGACGGAGAGTGGAGGAGTACGGACTAACCTGGACACAAGACGATACGGGAAGACAGACGAATGCGAAGGCTGCCGGAGTCCAGGAGAAAGAAGACGAACCTGACGTGCGGTGGTCCGAGGAGTGGTGGAACCCACCGGAGGAAGCTGGGGAGCGGCCACGACTCTGGAGAGTTGCGGCAGAGTCGGTGAGTCCTACCGTCTCCGGGGACACGGGAGGGGAGAGAAGGTGGTGGGAGGAAGGTTTGGGATAGGGGGTGACTAGCGTGTTTTGTTGTAGTTCGCTAAGGAGTTAGTGTGACAAGATATAGTAAACCATTCAGGGGCACCCCTCTTTGTTGTTTAGTAAACCGGGCCCTTATCTCCCCGCCTTTCACTACACTTTGACGGCCTAAATCTCCGTTTTGACGGTTCAGTCCGTGATTCAATTCAGTCTTCCTTTCTGCTCTCCCCCCCCAATTTTTAAAAACTCTTTCTTTTTGGATAAGAGCACAAACTCCTTTATCCTCACTTCCTCACTCCCGGTGCGGTGACTGGTGGCAGGACAAAACCCCTTTGCTATAAAACAACTTGCTGACGGCTCTATTTTCTTCTCTCCTATGAGCCTCTGGAGAGATTCCACGGAGAAGCCCGAAGAGGAGTCCGACCCACAGGCCCAGGAAACCACAACCAGCTCCCCGTCAAGTACATCTGGAGGAATCTGACAGGAGATACAGACAGCTGCCAGTGATAGTTCACTTGATAATTCACTTGTTGGCAATAAACGACCCACTTTTGGCAAATATATTCAGCCTACTCGCCTGTTTGTCAAACCCGCCCTCCCACAGTAACAACACCTGGTGGGAGCCACACAAGTTACCTCATCCTGGACTTCCCATGGTGTCTAGGTTTTGAAAATGTACTGGATTGGTAGGTGTCCCTGGGTACTGGCTGAGCTGGGACTCACATCCACAGCTACCCACATTTAAAAAAACGAATTGTTTTTCACAGAAAAATGTGATGTGCCTCTATTGTGTTTGGTGCCCTTTCCTGTCTCTGGCACTTTCCTACCCACATTTGGCACTATTTTTCCTCAGGAGACTTGGGGGAACACTGGGTGGTAGGAAATTTGTGGTTCCATCAAGATTCCAGAACTTTTCCCTAAAGAAATGCAAGGAAAATATGGGTGTTTTTAGGCACAATTTGAGCTTTGCATGGGATTCTGGGTAAACAAACCGGGTGGGAGCCACAAAAGTAACCACGCCCTGGACTCCCATGTCTAGTTTTCTGTAAATGTGCTGGTTTAGTTGGTTCCCCTAGGTGCCAACTGAGCCTAGGTGCCAACTGAGCTCGGGTCTACAATTCACAGCTAGCCACATTGCAAAGAACACATTGTTTTATGTAATATGTCTACGTTGAGTTTGACACTCTTTCCTGTTGTGGGCATTTGGCCTTCCCACATGAGTGGGGCACTGTTTTTCTTGGGAGACCTGAGGGAACACTGGGTGGTAGGAAAGTTGTAACTGCCTGAAGTTATCAGAACTTTTCCACACAGAAATACAAGGAACATATGTATTTAGGCAAAGTTTGAGCTGGATTCTAGGTAGAAAAACCTGGTGAGAACCACATAAATCAACCCTTCCTGGCCTACCCCACGTATCTAGTTTTAAAACAAATTCTGATATTTTTGGTTTCTCTTGGTGCTGGCTGGGCTGTGGCCCAAAATCCACAGCTACCTGCATTGCAAAAATTGCATCACTTATCACAGGAAAAATATGATGTGTCCATGTTGTGTTTGGTGCCCTTTCATGTTGCACACACTTGCCCTAACCACACAAGAAAAGCACAATATTTCTAAGGAGACTTTGGGTAACTCTGGGTGGTAGGAAATTTGTGAGTGCCATTCAGATTCCAGTACTTTTTCACACAGAAATGTAAGGAAAATGTTTTTTAGGCAAAGTTAGAGCTTTGCACAGGATTCTGGGCAAAAACACCCTGGTGAAAACCACGCAACTCACTCCATCCTGGACTCCCACAGTTTGAAAAACGTGCTAGTTTGGTTGCTTTATCTTTTAGTGCCAGCTGAGCTGGGGCCCAAAATCTACAGCAATTCACCTTGTATAAAATATACATGGATTCTGCTGAGTGTAATCTGAGGTTTACTGGATGACGTTTTGGGGTGTTTTGTGTCACAGGTGTAAGGCACAGCCACCAAGTGGGGTACCATTTTTATCGAGGCCCTGTATATCCTCACAACCATAAGGGTCCAGCAGACACAACGGTATATTGCTTTAGAAAATCTGTCAGATGAAAATGTAGACAGAAATGGCTGTCCTTTTCAACTCAATTTCAATACTTGTTTATTTTGCCTGCTACTTTTTATAGATAAACCTTAAAGGACCTATACAAATTACACCTTGCTGAATTCAGAATTGTATCTAGTTTTCAGAATTGTATAGCTTTACAGGATTCAGCATGGGTTTTACACACCTTTCCAACACAAACTTGAGGGAGGTTAAAACAAAAAAAAAAAGGAAGAATAGGACATCTCCCAGTAAAATACAAAAACTGTGGTCAAAAATGTAGTTTTCTGAATCAAGTCTGCCTGTTGCTGAAAGCTGGCAAGATGGTTATTTTAACACCACAAACCTTTTGTTGATGCCATTTGCAGGAAAAAAACAGATGGTTTCTTCTGCTGCAATTTTTCCCATGTTTCCAAAAACGCAATATTCCGCTATATTTTGGATATTTTCTCAGTCCCTACAGTGGAATTCCAAACCCTGTTTACCTTTAGAAATCACCAAGTTGTTGGAAAAAAAGAAACAAATTTGGCATGGATAGATTATGTCGACAAAAAGTCTCAACGCAAACTAACCCAAATAGCCAGAAAATTGCTTAGTACTGTGGGGTGGGGGCGGGGGGGGGAAGGGGGGGTTGCCCAGCAGCAACAGGGTTAAAAAGGGTACAACAAAAACAAGAAACTGGGAATTTAAAACAAAGAGGAGGAAAAGCTAGATGTTTTTTTTTAAATACTGCCTAAATGGGCATTTAAGATCCTGGACAAGCCTGTCCTGTGCACCCCTGCTTGTCTCAGAAGATAAAATAATGATCTGCTAGCAGATACGGCAAAAAAGTGCTTTTTTAGATAAGCAGGGTTGTTATCTGCTTGAGCGGTGAGTACCTGGGCAAGCACAGTATCACCAGGTTGAAAAGATGTGGACGCCCCTGATGAATTATCAAACTTTGCAGCACTGGCTAAATCAGCCCGAGCAAGTCATTGAGGGTGCATAGCCCTCAAATGTTGCCCCATCTCAGTAGTACTTATGCTGTACTGCTTGTTCTGGCTGCCCCTACTGAGGTCCTGTTTACATATTTTACAAAGCACATATTTCTCTTATACTTTTTTCCCACCTGAGCTCATTTAAAAATAAATTCCCAAACCAAGGACTCCCTGGGTGGCTGAGGTGGCTGTGTTGCAGGAACAGCAGTAGGGTTCTCATCTGAATCTGAGGATGACATTCTGGTAACAAAAAAATTAGCAATGCCAGAGAGCTAGACAAAAAGGTCTAACCAATGAAGCAAAAAGCGAGGAATCTTTCTTTGCTAAACAAAGACATCCATATGAACCAATCACAATCCTTTTTTGGGATGTCTTTCCACTCCTGCGCATCTTGCGGGTGTCTTGCGAGAGCCTTTTGAGACCCCAAAAAGAGGAATTTCTTAATATCACAAATGCAATAATACATCAACGTTTTTCAACAGTAAACAACACTTCTCATGACAATCCACTCTACGCTATATCACTCCATTCTATACCACTCCCCTGTACACCACTCCACTATGTGCTATTTCACGTTATGCTACGTCACTCGACACCACTTCACTGTACACTATTCTACTCTGTGCCACACCACTGTGTACCTCTCCACTTCATTGTACGCTATTTCAATTTGTGCCTCTCCACTTTATACAACTCCACTCTATTTTATTCTACTGTTTGTCACTACACTGTACCTCACTCCACTCTGCTCTGCAAAATTCTATACCACTGCACTCTACTCTACTCCACTGTATGCGACTACACTCTACCACACTACAATCTAGGCCACTCCACTCTTTGCCACTCCACTATATGCTTTTCTATTTTTCACTACTCCACTTTACCCCGCTGCACTCTGCAATACTCAACTGTATGCCATTCCTCCCTATGCCACTCCACTGTATCCCACTCCACTTTAAATATCTACACTGTACCACACTCCAATCTACACCACTCCACTATACACTATTCCACTGTGTACAACTACATTCTATGCCACACAACTCTTCGCTATTAAACTCTACGCCACTCAACTCTAATACACTCCACTGTGCAACCCTCCACTGTTGGATATTCCATTGTAAGCTACTCCACTGTACACCACTCCACTCTATGCCACTCCACTGTACACTGCTCCACTCTTCACCACTCCACTGTACGCTATTCCAATCTACACCACTCCACTCTTCGGCACTCCAGTGTACGTCACTCCACTGTATGCTACTCCACTGTATGCTAGTTCACTGTACGCCACTGTACTGTCCACTATTACATTATATACCTCTCCACTCTACCTGACTCCCCTTTATGCCCCTCCACTGTGCACCATTCCACTGTACACCACTCCATTCTACCCAACTCCACTCTGCACCACTCCACTCTGCAGCACTCCACTGAACACTATTCAACTGTATGCCACTCCACTCTATGACACAGTACGTTATGCTATTCCAAATATGTAACTCCACTCTACCCCACTCCACTCTATGCTATTTCATTCTATGCCATTTCAGTATACGCCACTCCACTGTACGTCAATCCACTGTACTTGATTTGCATTGTACGCCACTCCAATCTACTCCACTCGATTGTACGTTACTTCATTCTACGCCACTCAAATTTACCCAACTACACTCCACACCACTCCACTGTGCTTAGCTCAGCAACACAATAGTCCGCTCAACAACAGTCTATGCCCCTTCACTATACCACACTATTCTCCAACGTATAGAACTACACAATACAAGAATGTACTCATGTCAGTATCAGTGTGCAGCACTCTACTTTACTCTAGAACACTTTATGACACTATACTCCACTCTATGAGACACAACTCCTTCTGCGCTGCTCCACCCCACTCAATATGCTCTACTGTATGAGACACTACTCCACTATACTCTACTGCAATCCAGTGCTGCACTGTATATCACTCCACTGTACTCTACTCTATGCCCCTCAACTGTACGGTAGTCTATCCCACTTCACTCTGCCATACTGTACTACTCTTGACCCCATGCTACTTCACTGTACAACACTTTAATGTACTCTGTGTCACTCTACTCTACTACACTCTGCGACACTTTCCAGCACTCTACAATACACACCTCCACTCCACTCTACTGTACTACACACCACTCCATTCTACAATACTTTATTCCCCTGTATTCTACTACATTCCACTCTACTTGAGTCTACACCACTGTATTCTAGAATATGCTACTCCAGTATATGCTACACCACTCCACTAGATTACACTCCACTCTACTCCACTGCACAATACTATACCCCACTCTATGGCTCTGTACACGACTCTACAGCCCGCTGTACCAAACTCTGCTGCATGCAACTCCCCATACAAAACTCTACCACACTCAATGCCAATATACAACACTGTACTTCACTTTATACCCCTACACTACACTGTACAACCCTCTGTTCCACTCAGTGGCAATACATTCCAGTATACAGCACTCTACTCCACTCTATGACACTCTCCAACTCTCTACGATACACCACTCCACTGTACTGTACAAGGCGCCACTCCAATTTATAATTCTTTACTCAACACTATGCCTGTCCACTTTAGTGCACTCCCCGCCACAGTACTATTCAACATGCCTCTGCACTATATATTTTACTACATTGTATGCCATGTCACACCACTCTACTCCACTCTACTTTACTCTCTTCTGCGGCATTCCTATCTACTCAACTCCCTTCTACACCACTCACTTCACTGTACCCCACTCCAATCTAATACACTCCACTCTTAGCATCTCCACTCTACACCACTCCCCTCTACATTATTCCACAGTACACTATTCCACTGTATCACACTCCACTCTACTCCACCGCAAGGTACTCCACTCTACGACAGTACACTGTACAAGACTACACTGTACAACACTCTCCCCCACTCTACTGTATCACACTCCACTTGACAATACTAAACTCTACAATTTGAAACACATTTTTATAAAAAATTGAAAAACATTTAAATTCAATAAAAAAACAAAGGTTAAAGCTTTGTCATTGTTAGGAGAACTTGAAGTATTCTTTCTATACAGACCAAACTTAATATACACAACAATGAATCTAAAGGTATAGTTATAGCTTACATTTATAATTTACCCATCATCTTCAAATTAATATAACTTTATTTATTCTTTGACTACAATCAAAACTTAAACTACACTAAAATTGAAAATTGTAAACGTATACCTTTAATTTACAATTTACGCAACATCTCAAAGTTATTATAGCTCGCGCACCTCCATTAAACAGTGTATTCAACTCGTTAGCCGCACTATATTAACTATAAGTCGCCACTCCACCATTCACTGTGTTCTCACAAAAGATAGGATTTGCAATGACATAAATATTATTGTAAATAATATTATTTTAGATTGTAATAGTGATATAAATTAAAAGGGTAAACGCAGTGCATGGAGAAGGCATTTTCTGCACAATTCTTTAGGACGAAATGCATAATTGTGCCAAATAAGATGCAAATATTTAGCCCAGTTAATTTTTGTTTTTGGCATTGCTGAATTAATACTGTTTTCTCCTGCGTTACCATGCCTCCTTTGTCTGGCCAGTGTATGAGTGTGTTTGCCATAGGCCACGATTTGTCTTTGTTCCCCATGCCATGTGACAAGGAGCCATTTTTTTGTTTAGTCAGTGTCCATAGGCCTGTATGTGTTCTTTGTTTTCCATACCTCCTGCTTGTTGTTTGTTGGCTGGTGGCCATTTTGAATGCATGTGTTCTTTGTTTTCTATGCCTCCTGCTTATTGTTTTGCATTTTGTATAGCCAGCCAGTGTGCTTTTGCCAAAGACCTGCCTGTCTTCTTTGTTGTGGCCATGCCTCCTTGCTAGTTGTTGGTGTGAGCATGTGGCTGTTGGCGATTTTGATTGGCTAGCCAGTGTGCTTTTGCTGTAGGCCTGCATGTGTTCGTTGTTGTGGCCATGCCTCCTTGCTGGTTGATGTTTGAACATGTGGCTGGTGGCCATTTTGTGCAGTCAGATGGTGTTTGCCATAGGTCTGCATGTCTTCTTTGTTCTGGCCATGCCTTCTTGCTTGTTGTTCTTGTGACCATGTGGCCGGCAGCCATTTTGTGTAGCCAGCCAGTGTGCTTTTGCCATAGGCCGGCATGTCTTCTTTGTTCTGGCCATGCCTACTGCTTATTGTTTTTCATTTTGTGTAGCAAGTCAGTGTGCATTTGCCATAGCACACTGTCTTCTTTGCTTTGGCCATGCCTCCTTGCTGGTTGTTGTTGTGACCATGTGGCTGATGGCCATTTTGTGTAGCCAGCCAGCGAGCTTTTGCTGTAGGACTGCATGTCTTTTTTGTTGTGGCCATATTTCCTTGCTCGTTGTTGTTGTGACCATGTGGTTGGCACCCATTTAGTGTAGCCAGACAGGGTGCTTTTGCCTTAGGCCTGCATGTCTTCTTTGTCCCAATGCATCCTTGCTCAGTGTTGTTGTTTGACCATGTGGCACTTGCTGGCAGCCATTTTGTGTATTCAGCCAGTGTGCCTTTGCCTTAGGCTTGCATTGATAGATGAGATATCAGTTTAAGAATATGCTTGAGGATCATTGTAGTATGTATATTGAACAGAGCTTATTTAATATTACATGCATTTTTTTTTTTGCACCCCCAATAGGTTTCTTATCATCTTCCCATTTAAGCATCGGGCATTTTTGCATTTTTTCTAAATTATCATTTTTATTTTATCTTTTCGATTTTTGTGGTATTTTATTTTTTTGAAATGTTATTTTTTTACATTTTGACTGTTAATTTGAATTGTTATTTTTTTTTTACATTTTTTAAATCTATTTTGCCTCAGTTGATCCATCATCCATCCACCCATCCACCATAGGCACAACAGCATTCAGTTTTTTAGGTATAAAATTCCATTTCCTCCTGGGCACCCTGGCAGCGGTGCACTTTAGACACATCAGCATCATTCATTTGTGTAATGATGATTATTCCATTTACCCCTGGACCACAATGCCTGCATTAGGCACACACTAACCTCCATTTTTTAAAAGGTTACTATTCCATTTACCCATGCAGTTCCCTGAGTGCCACAGGTGTCTCCGTTAGAATGTATGGACATAAAGAAAAGAGCTCTATAATTCTGTATTTTGTGTTTTATTCTCATGGGAAATTAAATCTTATGATGTGGTGGTGTGGTTTGACTTTTAAGTGGTTATTACCTAAGTAAACAACCACACTAAAATTGATTTTGTCTGTACTAATTTAAACTGCAAACAATGCCATGTTTCACACTAGGGGGTCGATTCTGATCTCAGTCAGAAGGGCTCCTAATAAGAATTGGAATTGCCTAAACCGATTCAGAGCCTATGTTTCTGACCAAATCGTACACCATTCCGAATGACCAAGTACGATGTGAGGATCTGGCCAGCATCAACCAAATCGGTTCCGAACCTGTGAGTCCGAATCCTTCGGAGCCGAATCATACCGCTAAATGAACCAGGCTTCCGAATGAGCTAGTAAGATGTATGATTTGGACAACTGTATCGACTCGATCTCAGCGAGACAAAACAGCTGTCAAAATTGGAATTTGGGGAGACCGTAGCAGGCCCTCCTTTACCTGGGGCCTTCTGAATCCGTTGTGGGCGGTGCCCATGGATCCCCCAGATCCAAGCATGCACAGTGTGGCGGTCACCAGGGGATGCCCGCCACAGGGTGTAAGTTTTTTCCCAAACACACTATTTTGCAATGGGAGCTTGTGTACCCGATTGGTATACAGGCTCCCATAGAGTTCAATGGGAGTCCGAGCGAACCAAGTCCGTCAGCACAAGGATGCATCGTACTCGTTCGGTCGGACTCTCATAGTGCGATTCGCTAGAAAAGCCCTCCAGATCCGAGTGGTACGGAGGGTTTTCCTAGTGAGATCGGAATTGACCCCTAGATGTTTTTCTTGCTTGTTTGCTTTTAGGTGCACAAGAGAAGAGACATCACCTGCAGTACTGCCAAACAGAAGGCCTGTGCAGTCACACGTCAGTCCTTCAATCTCTTCAACTTACGCAGCTTAGTGCAACTGCCAACTGAGAGCTTTAAGATGGCCCCAAAGAAAGATGCTTCCAAGAAAGTGGTTGGTGGGAAGTAGCAGCTTTCCACCCATGGCGTGTCACCCCAAACCTTTTTTGGACCACCAAGTCATGTGCCTGCCGCGCCGGCCACTGGGGAGCAAGCTGAGTGCATCAATAGCACCACTCCAACCAAAGCCCAACACCATGTCTGTCAGTGAGGCGGCCACTGCAATCCTGGCAAAGCCGACAAGCTGAATTCGATGTTTCCCTTTTGCAAATTAATACCCAATAGTTTCAGGAAACAGAGCAAAGTGGACAGCAGCCAGCAATAGTACATCTTCCTATTGTTGGACCAGAACAGGAGGTTGAGCTTTCTTCCGAGCAAGAACCTCTCTTTTAAAATCACTGGCTCCCAGATCTCCAGCCAGGTAAAGGAATGTTACTACTCCACCATCTTCTCCAAGCACCACTTCTGATGATGATGATGATGATGATGATGATGATGATGAGGATGATGATGATAGGGACATGGAGCGGACCCTGTCAGAGTCCAAGAGACAACAGGAGAGGCAAGGGAAAAGAAAAGTTCCTGAAAGCCTTAGACTTATGGAAGGGGATGATGAGGAGGATAACAACGACAAAGCAGTCATCGTGGAAGGTGACACAGAGGAGTCTGACATTGCTATTCAATCTGCTCCAAGGGGTGTGGCATATGTAGTACTGCCAGCTCCCATATTTTCAAAGGACCACCAGAGGCCTGCACTAGTAACCTCTACCTCAGTAGAAGTAGGCACTGGAGAGATGCAATCGATGACACACCCACATACATCCAGTTTTTCTTCAGGCCTTGACAGTGGTTCAGTAAAAAAGTACCCCTCCCCTGTTTGGGACTTTTTTTTACAGTTAGCAAAGAGGGGAAGCACATTGCAGTACCATAATGTATACCAGGTAAGCCTGGTACACATTATGGTTCTGGAGGCCAAACCACACATTTGAAAAAGCACCACACTATCAAGTGGGAGGAGCACCTTAAAAAAATTGCTGAACGTGGTTGTGGTGGTGAAGCTGAGAAAGAACAACTACACAAGTGCAATCATGGGGCGGAGGCAATGTTGAGGAAGTAGAGGGTGACATCCTCATACAAATCAGCCCTGTCCCCAGTAGTACAATAGCAGAATCACCCACCTCAGCGACTTCACCATGGCACAAGGCTCAGAGTCAGCTGGAGACACAACGCATCCAGTGACTGCCTGCTATGATGCACCATCTACTTCTCAAAAGACACCTGTCAATCGATTCAATTCAATTATTTCGCTAAAGGGTTCTCACCCTGAAACATATGTCCTGTTGGTTAAGATACTTTTTTGTTATGTGCACTGCACCTTTCCACGTATTGAAATTGTCACCTGATTTATGCAAATTTACCAAACAATTAAAATGAAGAATTCTTGAATAAAATAGCAGGTTTTGAATTTGTTAAACCCCAATGTATGGAAGGTTTTTGAATGATTACCATTGGAACATTGCTCTGGTTTTGGCCTTCATTACCCTTAGTTTCACTGGAATACAAAGTGTCCCCCACCTTTCTTTCTAAACTTTTGAAAATGGCATTTTTAAAATTGTACCGCAAAATCCGACTTTATCATAAAAGAGGATTTTTCATTACAATTTCAAAGACACCAGAAATGAATGCTTTACCTGTTCCCATTTGGAAGTTGCAGCTCATTAAATGTAATAAGGTAACTCCAATGTTATCCTATGGGAGAAGCAGGCCAGGAGTTTTCCACTACTTGGACATGTAAAACTCAAAATTACATGTCCTAATTTTACAAACATTGTACCCCGTTCTGTAGGCTGTTTCGGGCCTACACTAGGGGTTACGTATAAGTTACGTTACGTATAAGTATTAAAAAGACAAGTTTGAGAATGGCAAAAGGCTTATTTACCAGGACAAAAACGCAATTGTAAACTGCATACACAGCCTGCAATGTCAGACCTGATACAGGTTTCCAAGGCTACTTAAGTGGGTGGCGCAGGAAGTGCTGCAGGCCCGCTAGTAGCATTTCATTTACAGGCCCTGGGCACATGTCGTACCACTTTACTAGAGACTTACAAGAAAATTAAATGCGCCAATTGGGCAAGCCAATTCTACCATGTTGAGAGGAGAGAGCACAAGCACTTTAGCTCTTGTTAGCAGTGGTAAAATGCACAGAAACCTAAGGCCAACAACAAATAATTCAGCAAAAAAGTGGAGGGTAAAGGCAAAAGGTTTGGGGATGGCCCTGCACAGATGGCCAGTTCCAACAGACCACATCTTCTAGGGACATATGGAAAATAAATAGGAGGGTGTGTAGCCCCCTTTCAGAGCCACAATAGGTCCCGGGAGGCACATCCCCCAAGGCCCTATTATATTTAAGGGGAGAGGCCACACACTCCACTTCCTGTGCCAGTATTGGGCCCATGAACCTTATCCCTTGGGCCACAATAATGAACAGTGATCCTAGGGAGTCCACCCTTGGGACACTGTGGTTCCTTAGCTTGGTGGTGTCCCTACAAGGAGCAGGGGCACCACCAAGCATTTTTATTTGTTAAACATATTTATTGGTTTTTAGAAACATATGCTCAAACCATAACACACAAACATATAGCAGTGACACCTAACACAAACCCCCTGACTGCGACAGGTTACTAATGACTCCTATCAGTGTTGAATGCCAAAGTCTCTCAAATGAACAGCTAGTTGGGGCAGATAAATTTCATATATATAGTGCAGCAATCCTTACAGTTTTTCTTCTGTCTATTATCCCTTAAAGCTCATCGCTAGATGTCTCAGCTCCACTTACCTATTCTTCCAAAGTCAGTCCCCTTCCACACTCTCTCAAATTTCCTGCAGCATCCCCTACCTTCATACACTAATTATTCCTACTCACAACAGACATCCATGTCATGGTTCCAATCCTGCAAGGATGAGCTCACCATGCTCCCCCATCTCCTTCCAATTTATCTATTTGCTAATAAAAATCCCAGGTTCCCCAACATCTTCTGAGGTAAGATCTGATGCTCACCACACCTCAACAACATCAACAGAACCTGGTCCACAATAGGACCCCCAATAGCCATCTCCAGCCTAGCCTTCAACCCTCCCCAAAATGTGTGGATCTCAAGACACTCCTACAGTGTATGTAAGAAGGACCCCCTCTGCCCCAAAATCAGCAGGCAGGCATCATCTGCTGCTTCCAATCGTATGCAAAAGTGACATAGTGTAGTATACCCTTTGAAGGATTTTCAACTGGATCAAATTGAATCTCTCTTAAATAGCCACTTCCCTAGGAAACTGTAAATCTTCCTGCCCTCCTCATCCTCCAGCTCTCCCACACCTGCCTTCCATTTTTCCCTTTAATGAGTGTCTTATAGGTAAGGGAGATTGCTTTGGCTGTCATATGACCATCGAGGAATCTACTCTCCAGGGGGCCTTCTCTATTGTATCATCGTCTGAATCTATTCTCATCGCAGCCACCGACGACATCAGAACCCTGCTCGACAACGGGGAAACAGCAGCCCTCATCCTCCTGGACCTCTCTGCAGCGTTCGACACTGTCTGCCACCGCACCCTAGTCCAACGCCTCAGCAACACAGGTGTCCAAGAGAAAGCACTGGAATGGATCATCTCGTTCCTCGCCGGAAGAACACAGAGTCCGCCTCCCCCCGTTTCGATCCGAGGCCACCGAAGTCATCTGCGGCGTACCGCAAGGATCATCACTCAGCCCCACCCTCTTCAACGTCTACATGAGACCCCTTGCAGCCATCGCACGCCAACACAACCTCAACATCATCTCCTACGCCGACGACACCCAACTGATCCTCTCCCTCACCAGAGACCCCGCCACCGCCAGAACTAGCCTACACGAAGGGATGAAAGACGTCGCCGAGTGGATGAAGAACAGCCGCCTGAACCTGAACTCAGACAAGACGGAAGTCCTCATCCTGGGACCATCGCCCTCCGCCTGGGATGACTCCTGGTGGCCCCCCACCCTGGGCATCACTCCCAAGCCAACAGACCACGCACGTAACCTGGGCTTCATCCTAGACTCCTCCCTCTCGATGACCGGACAAGTCAATGCCGTCTCCTCATCATGTTTCAACACCCTACGCATGCTTTGCAACATCTTCCGATGGATCCCGACCGAAACCAGGAAGACAGTCACCCAGGCACTCGTCACGAGCCAACTGGACTACGGAAACACCCTCTATGCCGGAACCACAGCCAAGCTACAGAAAAGACTCCAACGCATCCAGAACGCCTCCGCCCGACTAATCGTGGACATCCCCCGACGCAGCCACATCTCCGGCCTCCTGAGGGACCTGCACTGGCTCCCCGTCAACAAGAGAATCACGTTCAGACTCCTCACCCACGCACACAAGTCCCTCCATGACCTGGGCCCCAAGTACCTCAACGACCGCCTGACCTTCTACATGCCCACCCGCCAGCTATGTTCGACATGCCTCGCCCTCGCCGCCGTACCACGCATCCGAAGAGCCATCGCCGAAGGAAGATCCTTCTCCTACCTGGCGGCCAAGACATGGAACTCCCTCCCCACCCACCTTCGGCTGACCCAGGACCATCTCGCCTTCAGGAGACAACTCAAGATCTGGCTACTCGAGCAATAGCAGTCCCCTTCCCCCAAGCGCCATGAGACCCCCCGGTTGAGTAGTGCGCTATACAAATGCTATGATTGATTGATTGATTGATTGATAGATTGATTCTCGCCCACAGTGCATGTTGCTATTGATAGTATTTAAAAAGTTGTGTTGGGGCCATGTCATGTTCCCCTACAAGATGAGCAAACTGTACTATTCCATTCGTATCTCATACGTCCTGGAGTGTGGAGAGACCCATGAGGTCCCATTTCCTGAATCTCTACAGGTTCAAAACTGTCCCTAACAAAGCCACAGTGGGATTTTGAGCATCAATCTACCCCATTTCTTTCTGTATAATACTCCAGACCACGCATACCGTTTTAGTCACCACCAAGGCACTGGGGCTAATTCTACTACCATAAAGGACATGCACATATCCCTTGACACCTAAGGCTTCCCAATCATGTCGGTAGGCACGATCCTCCTGTGACTCGCATGCCCACTCTTTCACAATGCTGACTTGGTGGACTCATAATATTTGCAGACATCAGGCAGGGATATACCAACATAATTGGTGGACCGCTGGAGGGTGCAGAGCTTAATGGAACCTGTTAGTCCAGGCATTAACATGCTTGAGAGATTTAATTCTCTTTAGACTGCATCTTTTGGCTCTCATCATCGCATGGTCTAAAGTCTGTTTTAAAATTATATCTGTTTGACTAACTCAAGTCGGTTTCTTTCACAGACAGTTTAGGCAATCTTTAGGAAGATTTATTTAAGTACGTTTGTTATCTCCTTCTTCCTAATAGGCTTTATCATGCTATGACCTTGATCCTATTCACATCAGAAATGCCTACTGTCTTTGAATACTAGCTACTATCAGTCACCTCAGCTCATTGGACATCTGGGAGAGACCACAATATATTTAGGATAAAGCCAGGAGGTAAGAACCAAATCGAGCCGTGGGGCCCTAGCACTATCTGCAATTATCTGCTCGCATAATATGGTTACAATCATTGAGATATAGAATTTTTATCTCTACCTTTTTCCTCAACAGGCTACATCATGTTGTAGCATTGTTTCTATTTGCATCAGAAGTGCCAGCTGCCGTTTTGACATTAGCCAACTATCGGTCACCCCAGATTATAGGATGCATGGGGCATACCTACATACTTCATGCGATTGAGGTTAAAACCAGTAGGTAAGATCTTTTGGATAATTTATGCTAGATCAGGTGATAAGAGCACTTCTTGTAGTGTAAATTGATAGCTAATTCACTCATGAAATATTTTCACAGTTGCAGAGTTAAAGAACTCCATTCAGGAAATATAAGGAGAACACGACAAAGGTGCTAGAACGTGTGACCATTGACTACCTTACTTGACATAGGATTTAGGTAAGCATCCATGTAGAATAGGAGCGTTCTACAGCGCTCGTGTTGCAAGATAGAGACTTTCTGTCAGATTATTAGCAGTGATAGTATTATTATTTCTATCAAATTTTAGATATCTGGACAGTCATGACCTTATAATCAGAATGGCCTTTTGAATTTGAATGTATGACACAAGAGAAGAAATTATAAACCTTATACTTCTCTGGTAAGTTAAACTTAAAATGTCCATTTGGATTTCTTCTATAGTATTCATATGAAAATCACTTTTCACCACCAAACGACTAGTTCCACCAGCTATGAATTAAGAATGGACCTCACAGAGAACTTAACAGAATACTGCCCTAGCTTATCAGATAGGACCCCACATTGGATAAAGATAGGACCCCACATAGGATTATGTTAGATGGTGTTACCTTTTCAGACAAGCATGTTTGTGAAAAAGAGTTGTTTTTTAAAAATGCATGGGCAAGTTAGAGAACCTTGATACCAGTCTGTTTAGATAAATTAGTTGTTTTACATGAATGGAATTTTGGTGCACAGCGGTGGGAGTGCAGTGGAATGGCCTTATTGTTAGCTTTGTGTCTTCAGAAACCTGAGTTATGTGGGGAGGTGGGGTTAACACGTGTTTGTCATTTGCATTTCTTTAGATAGTGCTATTGCATTTGTATCATAGATATATGTCTAAGTTGCTTCTTTCTTTCGTTTTAGTATACCACTGTTAGAAACACCCTGAGGAAGGTTAAAAACTGAAACGCGTTGGTGAAAATCTTGTCATATACCAGTGTTTCTCTCAAAATATTCAGAATTGACATTCAATTGTAGTGTTGTATTCACTTTTTCATTGCACTTTACAAAATGATGTTATGTTTGTCAATTTCTCAGAGTGGTCATATTTATATGATAAATGTTTTATGAAGGTGTTTGCGGACATATGACATCAACTTTGTATATATACGAGTCTTTTTAATATATTTTGATAGCAACCATAGAGTTTGTGAAAAGAAAAATAATGAAAAAGATATATTTTTGGTAATATACATGTGTGAATTACAATTATTGCATGGATATCTATGATATAGATGCAGCACATATGTACAAGTAGCACTCTTGCCCAGTGCTTACCTCTTTTTCCACTATGGGTGCAGAGCTTCACACATGACAGTCCATTCTGCTATAACAAGGTCCTCATGTAGATATTAAGCTTCTGGAAGAACACCCCCGATATTGGGTAGGTGCTGTTCTTTAAAACATACGAGTTTGGGAAGGGTGATCATCTTAGCGCCTTCGGTGCATCGGATGGCCGGGAGCTGTCCGACACACCAATGCTCATGTGCGTCGGACGGTCCCCAGCCGTCCGATTACATGGCACAGGGAATACCTCTGGTGCAGGCACCAGCGGGATTCCCCTTTCCCTCCAACAGCCTCGGGAGCCGGGGTAGAGCTTCCCCAGCTCCTGAGGCTGTTTGTTTGTTTTCTGTGCAGAAACCGAAACTGAAATGAGCCGATAGGCTATCTCATCCCCCGAGCACGCAAACAGTCAGGAGAGGTATAATTGGAAAGGGGATAATCTCCCCTTTCCAATGGTACCCCTCGCTAGTGGATCCCTACTTGCTGATCCCCCCTGGGGTGACATCCAAGTAGGGGTCCACCCACTAGCCACTAGGGATGGGGGAGCGGCCCCTTGGGCAAGGGCATTTGCTCCTCCCAAAATTATTTGGGGAAAATCAGTCTTCCTGCCCCCCTATGCAGGGCAGATGGTTGCAGTAGCCCGCAATCTGCCCCCCCGGGCGGCAGAAAGCCCACTAGATGGCATGGATTTTTTTCCTTTTAATTTAGGGGTGGGGGCTGCCCACAATGGGCATGCCAATGTCCCCACCCCCTCCCACAAAATGTCAGTCTTTCTGCCCCTGGGGGGAAGTTGGAGGCAGTAGCCCCCAATCAGCCCCCCCAGAGAGCAGAAAGCCCACTAGATGCCAGGTGTCAGAAATGGGGGTCTCTAGTTGGCAGGGGTAGGTATCACTGTCCAAATAGGGACCCTTGCTTCTAGTCAGGGTAAGGAGGAAACCCTCTGAGATAACCCCTGCTCACCCTCTAGGTAGCTTGGCACGAGCAGTCTAGGCTAACCAGAGGCAATGTGTAAAGTATTTGTACCAACAATCACAGTAACACAGTGAAAACACCACAAACTGACTCCACAACAGTTTAGAAAAATAAAGGTATTTAATCTAAACTACACAAGACCTAAACGACAAAAATCCAACATACACAGTTCAAGAATATGGTTTCTAAAGAGTTCTTAAGGTTTGCAATAGAATTCTCTAGGTTGTGATAGAATTCTCTAAAGATGCGTGAAAAGTTCACAGTTGCGTCACGTTTACTCACAGTACCTTTTAGTTGCAACAAAGTTCCAAAAGCAGAAGCTGGTGCGGTGGAAAACAGGCGATGCGTTGCTCCTGAGACCCTGGGGAGGCATTTGCGACATCCCCACTGCAGCAGCGGGCGTGTTGCGACGAATCTGGTCTGTATGGGGAGGAAGGCCACTTGTATGGATTCCGGTGCGTAGGTTCCGTAGGAAGTTTGTTCTCGCAAAGGCACGATGCGACGATCTCGTAGGGGCTGCGACGATCTCCGGGGCGACGATGCGTCATCCAGCGGTGATCCACTCTCTCGATGCTCCTTGATGCGATGGCTCTGCGACGATGCTCGCAGTGACGTGATGTGGTCCGCAAGCAAGCGGTGCGGCGATCTCACCCAGCGACGACAGGCTCTGCGACGACACTCGCAGCGATGTTCGACTTTCCCGCACCGGTCTGGTGCGTCCCGCAAACGAAGGATGCAACGGCTCCAGCAGCATCGTCAGGCGCTGCGACGATCTCGGCCTTCGTAGTGGCGGGAATCTTCTCGCACTGTCGGGGATGCGCTCCGCAAGCGAGCGATGCAACACTTTTCAATTGCAAAAGTCTCTCAAGCTTAGTTTCAAGCTTCTCAGCACAGGTACAACTTCCAGAGGCCCCACAACTGGTTCAAGCACTCTAGGAAGGACATAACTCTCTCAGCAGAGTTCAGGGAAGCTGGGGGTGAAGTCCTTTTGTTCCTGGGACTTCAGAACAGGGAGCCAGCTCTACTCAGGCCCTTGGAGATTCCTTCAAGACAGGGGACACAGCACACTAGCAAAGTCCTTCCCCTCTCCTTGGCAGCAATGCAACAGGAGGTCAGTCCAGCAGGGCAACAGCAGGACAGTCTTCCTTCTTCAGTTTCAGCTTTCTCCTTGGCAGAGGTTCCTTCTTGATTCCAGGATGATCTCATTTTCTGTTGTCAGGGGTCCTGTACTTATACCCCTAAAAGTCTTTGTTCTCTTTGTGCATGTGGGCCCTGAGCCCGGTCTGAACCAGTTCTGGGTGTCTCCTGAGTACTTTGTTCTGCTGGCTTCCTATTTCCTTTCACAGTGAGGGGCAGGGTCGTCAGCCGCCCAGCAGGAGGTGGAGCCAGCATTGTGGAAGGCAGGCACAGCCCTATTCAGGCCCAGGTGCTAACTCCTCCCACCACTCCGGTTGCAAATGCAGTCATTCAGCCTAGGGCTAACTCAGCCAGCCTCCTGGGGCAACCCCAGCCTCTGTCACTCTCAAACCAGACAGTCAATCCACAAACAGGCCAAGGCACACAGAAAGGTCAGACAAGAGAACAGCAACTTTCTAAAAGTTCTGTTCTCAAACACAGGATTTAAAAACAACCTCTCCTAAACGATGTGTTATTAAATTCTGAGTTCAGGGATACTAGATACTTATGTCCTATCTTGTTCCTATGGGAAGAAATGCTGTTAACCACTGTAGCCAGCATCCCCCATGTTAATCTATGGAGCAAGATAGCCTTACAATAGTGAAAACGAAAATGGCTGCCATTCACTATCAGAGCATGTCACCTGCACTAGTACATGCTCCACCTTTTACATACACTGCACCCTGCCCAGGGGGGTACCTTGGGCCTTCCATAGGGGTGACTGATGCGCACAAAAAGGGAAGGGTTAGGCCTAGTCAGTGGGGACACTGACCAGGAGGACATGGCCGTTTCTAAACTGCACACAGGCACTGCAGTGGCAGGCCTTAGATACTATTTTAGAGCTACTCCTGTGGGTGGCACAATCAGTGCTGCAGGCCCACTAGTAGCATTTGTCATCACCAGCCCTAGCACATCCAGTGCACTTTACTAGGGACTTCATGGTGACATAAATATGCCAAACATGTATATCCAATCAGAATAACAATTTATATAGGGAGCACTTACACTCTGGCACTGATCAGCAGTGGCAGATTGTCCAAAGCATCTAAACCAGCAAATACGAAATCCAGCACAGCATCAAAAATACAGGAGGTAGAGGCAAAAAGATAGGGGAAACCATGCCCAAGATGCCAAGTCTAACACCAGGGAGTTATTTTTATTGGATTTAGGGGTGGGGGCTGCCTGAAATAGCCATGCCAAAGCCTCCACCCCGCAAAATTCCACAGTCTTTCTTCCCTCCCTGGGAGGCAGATGGGAGCAGTAGCCTCCAGTCTGTCTCCCTGGGTGGACAGAAAGCCCACCAGATGCCAGGGATTATTATTTTTTTTAATTGTTTTTAGGGGTGGGGCCTTCCCAAAATGGACATGCCAATGCCTGCACCCCATAAAACAAATTCTGCAGTCTTTCTGCCCCCTGCAGGCAGATGGGGCAATAGCCCCTGATCTGCCCCTTGGAGGGGGGCAGAAAGCCAACTAGGCACCAGGGATTTTTTTTTTACACTTAGACGTAGGGGCTGACCAAATTGGGCATGCCAATGCCTCCACCCCCCAAAAAAAACTACCACTGCCTTTCAGCCTCGCCAGGATGCAGATAAGGGCAATAGTCTCTAATCCGCCCCCCGGGGGGGAGGGGGCGCAGAAAGCCCACTAGGCACAAGGGAGTTTTTTTTTATATATAGGTGTGTGGGCTGCCAAGAATGGGCATGCTAATGCCGCCACCACCAAAAAAGGCTTTCTGCCCTGCCGGAAGGCAGATCTGAGCAATAGCCCTCTTATAGGCTCCCTGCAGGGCAAAACGCCCACTAGGCACCAGGGATATGTTTATGGGCATGCCAGTGAGAATCCCCATTGGCACACATTTTGGCTGTTCCAGTGATACTTTTATTCTCATCTGCACCCAAGCTGGTGACGGTCTGCGTGTACTAACCTTTGGCTAGTATTTTGCTGGTGGTGTGTGTGGACCTGCACTTGGCTAATGGTGTAGGTGGATTCACGCTTGATGAAGGTGTGTGTAGATTGGCGCTTGCCTGGTGGTGTGCATGGAGTGGCGCTTGGCTGGTGGTGTACGTGGACTGGTGCTTGGCTGGCTGTGTGCATGGATGGTGCTTGGCTGCCGGGCCGGACTGGCTGTAGCAGGCACCAGGCATTTTCAGGGGGACTGTTTTTTTGGCTGTGGGGGGCAGCTTTGTCACTGGTAGACGGTTTTGCAGCAGTGGTGCAATATCGGGCCCCAGTAACAAAAGCAGGAGTTGTGCCTTTTACTAGCATGCCCCACCTGCCCCCCTATGGCCGGTTGAGCAGCAATCTGCCATGGCTAGTTGTTGTTCGCAGTCCGGCCTTGCTTGGCTGCTGGGATGGTGCTTGGATGCCGGAGGGTGTGGGTGGCGCTTGGCTGGAGCTGTGCATGGATATTGCTTGGATGACTGTGTGCATTGATAGCATTTGGCTGGCGGTGTACTTGGATGCCACTTGGCTGGCGGTGTGCATTGATGGTACTTGGCTGGTGGTGTTTGTGGATGGCATTTGGCTGGCGATGTGCATGGATGACGCTTGGCTGGGTGTGTGCATGGATGGTGGTGTGTGTGTACTGACTCTTGTCTGGTGTTGTGGTTTGCATTGAACCCCCAGCGTTTTCTTACCCAGGATCTCCTGCAAACCTCAAATTTACTTTCAAAGTCACATTTTCCTCACATGTCTGTGTGAGTAAGTTGTAGGATCACCACGCAGGCACAAATGTCCTACTACCCAGCATTTCCCTTGGTTTCCCGAGAAAAATGATACCTCACGTGTGTGAGTGCCCAAAGTAGCGTCAACCTAAAAGCGTATAAACAAACTGCCCTTTTGGGCTCCCCTCAATCGCTACACATTTTTGGCCCTTCCATATCATAGGCACTCGGTGCATCCACACAAGTAAAGTATCAATTTTATCGTAAGACTTAGGGGAACGCTGAGTTGAATGAAGTTTGTGCCGTGTGGTTATCCCACAACTTTCCCACACTGATATTAGAGAAAAAGTTGACTTTTTAGCTAAATTTGAGGTTTGCAGCGGATCCTTTAAGGAAACTATTGGGGTATCAAAGTAAGCCACACCTCCCTTGACTTCCTCGGGTGTCTAGTTTTCTGAAATGTATGGGTTTTTTAGGTTCTGCTAGATGCCCCCAAACCCGGGACCAAAACATAGGTGCCCACCTATAATGCCCACCTATCTATCACAAAATGACCTGGTCTATTAGGGGGGTCACCTGCGGTTTTGGTCCCGGGCTCAGTGGTCGTCTAGGGAAACCTACCAAACTCACACATTTCTGATAACTAGACATCCTGGGGAGTCCAGGGAGGTATGACTTGCGTGGAGCCCCCAATGTTTTTCTACCCAGAATCCCCTGCAAACCTCAAATTTAGCTGAAAACATCACACTTTTCTCACATTTCTGTGTCGGAAATTTGTGGGATCACTAGGCTGACACAAATGTTACACACACAGTCCAGCGTTCCTCCAGGTCTCCCAATAAAAATGTTACCTCACTCGTGTGGGTGGGCCAAGTACCCGCAACAGGCAATGGCCCAAAACGTATTGAGGAGACATCAAAATTACGATCAGGGTCCGCCGCACTGGCGGTTTGATCGCTGTATAGGACCGCTGCAACTGCCAGGAATCCACAAACCTGGAGATGGTACAGCAGTCTGAGGCCTCAATATGCTTGGTGGTGCCTCTGCAACACTGCCAAGCATATTACGAGTTCCGTCACCGCCAGTTTTTTAATGGCAGTGCTCACGCCATGAAAATGCTGGTGGTGAGGAAACTAAGGGGGCCCTGAAAGGCCCCCTTTTGCCTCTGGTCCTGGTGATACATGCATGGGGGAACATGGTATTCCCTCCTGTGTGCATGCACCCCCTTTCCTGCACGTCATGGACTGCACAGTCCATGCGTTGCAGGTACGGGCTTTGATGCTCCCATTGCAGTGCCTTTGTAATAGGCACTGGTAAAGGACCTCCCACCAGACCGGGCAGGCGGCAATCTAGTTGGGCAGTTTGGGAGCATGGTGCTGGCATGGCGGCCCGCTCCTACACCGCCAAACTTGAAATCAGACCCTAAGTCTAGTCAATCTATGGAGCATAAAGCTATTCTGCTCCAGATTAATCAAATCCAGGATCGCTCCCTCCAGACGATTCGCCAACATCTTGGAGAGAACCTTAGCATCTGAGTTAAGCAAAGATGTCGGCCGGTATGACTCCAACCGATTCACCGGTTTCCCAGGCTTCAAGATTAATACAATATTTACCAGATTAACATGCCGAATGAGTTCACCTTACCGATACACCTTCACATACATCCCATGTATGTTTGGGGTCACCCCACCTGCTAATTTCTTAACAAATTCTGCTGGCACCCCAATTGGACCTGGTGATTTTCCCCGATTGTAACTGGGCCAGTGCACTCTAAGGGTTAGATTTCCTTCACAGCAACGCATATGACGTTCCAACTGTCACACTGGCCAATCTTGCACAAATCCATGTAAGCAGTCCTCAGTCGGCTTTGCCCGACTCCCATAGAAGTACCTCAAATAGGCCGCCATCATCACCGCAATAGCCTTGGGGCCCACCACTAAGCCTCCTGCTGGGTTAAGGATCTCTTTTATATGGTTTCTACCTTGGTCCCCCAGCTTACCCGCATTATCCCTTACCTCATCTATATGCTTGACCCGAGCTATATAAGTCAGTTTAACCGCATCTGTGTCAGGACTAGGGTGGTTTGCGGTCTAGGGCCCGCCCCACGTCATGCACCATGTCCTAGGCATTTGTGTGGAAAGGTACATTGTTTTCCCTCTAAGGGGCGTTGGTGGTTCAATTGTGCAACTTTATGATGTTCTGTGGTGAAATGTACTTTTTATACATTGTAATGTGCACATTGTATGGAGTTTGTCCACCTAATGCGTTAGATTTGGCACCCTGAACGCGTCCGCGAGATGCGTGAGGTTTGGTAGCCTCACGCGAGAGGCGTGGGGTTTGGCAAGCGGCTTTAACGCGTCCGCGAGATGCATGAGAAATGGCAAGCGGTCGCTTAAAACACCGGGCGTGGTCACGTCAATGTACGCGACCACGCCCAAACCCCCTTGCTCACTATTCCAGGGATTTTGAAGGTGTGGCAGCTTCCTCCTGGTGCTCTGAGTTGGAATCAGAGTTTGGAAAGCATTTTTTGACTCTCGTTGCAGCAAGCAAGTGGTATCCAGTAGAAGGTCCATTGGAGAAGGCGAATCCTGTAGTAAGATTGCCGTGGAGAACTTGTCAGATCCAGTAAGTTACTTCTTCGAGGCTTGGTTCTCCTGCAGCCACGCCCTTTTGTTGAGTAGAGTAGGTCGTACTCTACAGGTAGGACCATTTTAGGTTATTTAAAAGGCTAAACTTTGGCGCAATCGTTGTAAATGTGATTTTAGAATGTTTCTGGGTAAATTAAAACATTCTTTGTTTCCTTTGATATAATTCACTGAGAGTTTAGACTCAATCTTCTTGAGTTCTTCTTTGAATAGTTTTTTGGTCCCTATTCTTTACTGGCGCAATTCATTTTGCAGTTTACAGCAAAAGGATTTATTTTGCTTAAAGAAATATATTTATGTGCAGTTTTTGGGTTTAAAGATTACCGATGTAAAGTGAATATTTATAGGGTAAAGAGACTTTTGAGGTTACCAATGTAAAGCAGATATTTACGAGGCAAAGAGATTTTTGTGGCTATCATTGTAAAGAGGTTATTTACAAGGAAAGAGTCATTTAGTCTCTGGTAGCCCTGAGGTTCTAATGTGTTTTTATCAATGCGCGATTCAAGATATTGTTACATTTGATGACTTTTGTGTTTAGGCTGAAATTAAAGGCAAAAGCCTTTTTAATTTAAGAAACAATTTCAGTTATTAAAGTAGTTGCAGAGTTTCGAAAATATTAGAAAAAACTTGCAGCTTTAACTTTTCCTTTTCAGATCTCCCTCCCTGCTGTTCCCTTCCCAACACCCGTTTCCCCCGCTTGATCACTTCAATATTCTGTGTATTTACTACAATCAGAATTGGAGGTATCGAGAGGTGGGCCCTTATATCAACTCGACAGATCCTGAGGAAGACCTCGTCTGACAGAATAGTGAGCCCACGAATTCCTTTCCTCCCGATCTGTCTGAGTTGCCATAATGGCCACCATCGATGATTTGATGGCAGTTATTGTAAAGATGCAGGTTGATTTAAATGAAACCATGAATGCAACCACGTTATTGGCCGAAAAGGTGGAAAATATACAACTTCAGAGTACTCCACTTCCTGATGATGTTCAGGATACTGATACTAGAGCTTCTACTAACATTTCAGTCACTGTTCCACCGCAAATTCCTTTAGCTTCTCCTGAACGTTTCTCGGGGGATCCTTCGAAAGTGCAAACATTTCTAACACAAATTGAGTTACATTATTCCTGTAGACCAACCGCCTTTCCTACCCCTCAATCTAGGATTGCGTTTCTAATTTCCTATCTATCTGGAGATGCTGCTAATTGGGCGGTTCCCTTAGTTAGGCAAGATAGTGCTTTATTGTATAATTGGAGACGCTTTGTTGAGGAATTTGAGAAGGTGTTTGATAGGCGAACCGTCACTCTATCTGCTGATCGAGAACTACTACAGTTAAGACAAGGAAGCAGAGACCTCATTACATATCTGTCTCATTTTAATAGACTAGTTGCCGAAACCTCTTGGCCAGAAGAAAAAAAGGCTGCTCTCTTTTATCAAAAGGATGTCCTGGCCCAAATTGACCCACAACCAACAGTGTGTTCAGATTTAATAAATCTAACCTTACGTCTAGATCATCGACTCTCTGAAAGAAGATCAGATAAAAAAAGAAGCGAAAAACCGAGTTGGAAGAATGAACCAAGATCTCGAACTCCATTTGCCCATTCCGAATCAAGTTCAAAACCAATGGAAATTGGAACTCTTCGGCAACCTTTATCAAAGGAAGAAAAAGATAACAGACGAAAAAATGGTCAGTGTCTTTACTGTGGTCGAAAAGGGCATTTTGTGATAGATTGCATGATGAAACCCAAAAATAAATCTCCTAATATCAATAAAGCAGCAGTCATTGAAAGAACCGATCAAACGTCGGAAAACTAACTTGCCCAAGGTGTTTAGAAGGGGATCTCTTGGGTACCTTTGCTTACCCTTCCATAAACTCTTGTGTAACGAACTACAAAGCTCATTTTAGATTAGCAGTTCAAATACAAATAACTCTAAAAATCTGGCAAATGGAAGTTTTAATTGATTCGGGAGCCACTGGAAATTTTGTCGATCTGGAAACTGCTCAACGGTTAAGAATCATCTGTGAGAAAAAAGAAACACCAGAAATTGTGCAAGCAGTGGATGGGAACATTTTGTCTGGAGGGCCAGTCACGATGCAAACTTCCAGGGTCATAATGGTTTGTGAAGATTCAAAGAAACAAAGGCATAGAGAAGAAGTGCAATTTGATGTGATACAAGCTCCCCAATATGGATTCATTTTAGGAATGCCCTGGCTTTGTTTACATAATCCTTTGATTGATTGGCAAAAAAGAGAACTTGTATTCCTTTCTGATTTTTGTCAGTCATTTTGTTTAAACTGTTTGGAACCAACTGTGAGTCAAATAGCAACTGCGGAAGAAAAGGAGACAATATTACCTATATTCTACAAAGAATATCAAGAGGTATTCAGTGAAGAAAAGGCTGCAAAACTCCCGCCACATCGTAGTTATGACTGCCAGATTGACCTCATACCAGGATCTTGTGTACCAAATTGTAGAATTTATGCCTTATCAGAAAAGGAAAATCAACATCTGAGAGACTATTTAGATCAATATTTGGAAAATGGTTTTATCCGCCCCTCTAAATCTCCAGCCGCCTCCCCTTTGTTTTTTATCCCAAAAGCCAATGGGGAATGAAGAACTTGCATTGACTATAGGGAGTTGAACAAGATAGCGATTAAGAACAAATATCCCTTGCCTTTAATTCCGGTCCTTTTAGATCAAGTTAAGACAGCAGTGATTTACACTAAACTTGATCGTAGAGGGGCCTATCACTTGGTACGAATAAGACAAGGAGATGAATGGAAGACCGCTTTTAAAACTCGTTATGGCTTATTTGAATATCTGGTAATGCCATTTGGCCTTTGCAACGCTCCAGCGGCCTTTCAGTTTTTCCTCAATGATGTTCTAAGAGAATTTTTGGACCTGTTTGTAATCGTTTATATAGACGATATTTTAATCTATTCGGACTCAGTGGAAAAACATGAAGGTCATGTTAAACAAGTTTTGAAAACCCTGCAAGCACATAATCTGTATTGCAAATTAACTAAATGTGACTTCCATGTATTTGAAGTAGAGTTCTTAGGAGTGCTTCTCACACCAACTGGCATGAAAATGACTGATAGAAAGATTCAAGCAGTAGCTGAATGGCCCATTCCAAAGTCTGTTCAAGATGTACAATGCTTTTTGGGATTTGCGAATTTCTATCGCCGTTTTATTGATCATTTTTCAGCAGTGGTTGCTCCTATCACTCGATTACTAAGGAAAAAGGTGAAATTTGAATGGACTCCAGAAGCTAATGATGCATTTCAGAATTTAAAGAGGGCATTTACAGCAGCTCCAATTTTGATGCATCCAGATGCAAATGAACCTTTCATTATTGAAGCCGATGCCTCAGATGTAGCTATAGCAACCATTCTTTCTCAAAGACATCCCAAAACTGGTCAAATGCATCCAGTTGCATACATGTCCCGGAAATTGAATTCAGCAGAGCAAAACTATGTTATCGCAGAAAAAGAATTGCTTGCTATTTTAGAAGCTTTCAAAGAATGGAGACAATATATAACGCCAGAGTTCAGCCCGTCTGTGCCCGTCCGGGCCCAGACGGGCTTAGGGCTGGTCCCCCTGCCTATCTCACAGGAGCCACCCTCTACTTGTTTCAGGTATAGGAGGGATGACCTTATTTTCTGGCGGTCCCCAATTGCATCTACTTGCAGCTTTGCTCACGTGGACGGATACCCGTTCCTCCCCTGTGGGGCCTGCAATCCGGATTTGGATAACTCTGTGTTATCACTAGCTTTGCTGAACTGTCGCTCTCTACCTAACCACGCGACCGAAATTAACTCTCTTATTCTTGATCATAAACTGGATGTCCTATTCCTAACGGAGACCTGGATTTCCTCATGCTCCGGGCCGGACATGGTCAGAGCACTTCCACCAGGCTTCCTTATATTTCATCTAGATAGACCTGTGGGGCGGGGCGGAGGAATTGCCATCCTTTACAGGGATACGTTAGTGTGTAAGGCTCAAGATGGAGGGCTGAGCGACTGCGAGAGCTGTCAGTTCTCCCTACGTCTGTCGCCTACGGCGTCCCTGGCGGGACTTCTTATTTACCGCCCCCCTGGGACTATGGGCAATTTTATCAACTCCTTCCTCGAAACGGTCGCGCTCCTTGCCTCCTCTACTGCCAACTTTGTGGCATTGGGGGACTTCAACATTCACTTTGATGACCCTTCTGGCTCTCCGGGTGCAGATCTGCAGTTCGACCTCAAGGCGTTTGAGATCAGCCTGGCCAACTCGGGTGCAACGCATGTGAAGGGACATCTGCTTGATCCTATATTCTCAAACTCGGATCGCCTCAAAGTATTGCCCGCGTTGGCTCTGCCCTGGACAGACCACTTTATGGTCTCGGCCCGATGGCAGCTTGATGTCTCAGTGGCACTAACCCCCAGGGTATTTATGGTTGAAAGAGCCTGGTCTAGGCTTCCAGTGGACACTTGGGCAACACATTTGGAGTCGTCCCGGCCCCTTCTTGGGTCTGATCCACTGGTAGCCGATGTGAATCTTAGCACCTGGCTGACCAATTCGCTCGATGCCATTCTCCCGAAGAAAAGATTACTTACCAGGGGTAGAAGAGTGGGATCAGCCCCCTGGTATACACCAGAGCTGAGAACACTCAGGAAGGGCTGCAAGAGGATGGAGCGGATTTGGAGAAAGGACTGGAGTGAAAACAGCCGGACAGAATATCGGGTGGCTCTCGGTACCTATAAATCTGCCATCAAGGCAGCGAAAGCTGTGTTCTTCGAGGAGAGAATAGGTCTCTCTTCTAACTCCTCGAAGGAATCTTTCAGGGTTATCAGAGAACTCCTGCAAACTCCTGATCCCCCGGTTACTCACGACAACCCACGTGAGAAATGTTCCGAACTGGCTTCTTTCTTCAAGACCAAAGTCGAAAACCTCTTGGCATCTCTTCCTCGGCTAGCCCAGGAGACACACTCGGGTGGCAGCCCAGGGCTTCGACCCGGGCTGCGGTCAGTAGAGCTGGATTCCTTTGGTCTAGTCACTGTGGAGGAAGTTCTCGGGGTCATGGCGACTGTGAAGAGTGGGTCCCCGCGAGACCCCGTACCGATGAAATACCTGAAGCAGGTCGCCCCTACCATCGGCGGCCCTGTGACTGACCTTATAAACCTTTCTTTTTCCAAAGGAGTGGTGCCCCCCAGTTGGAAGGGAGCGGTTGTCAAGGCCCTCTTGAAGAAGCCTAGCCTGGACCCCGCCGACCTGGCTAATTTTAGGCCCATCTCTCTGCTCCCCGGCATTAGCAAGGTGGCGGAGAAACTCGTGAATAAGCGCCTATCGGGTTTTCTGGAATCCAATTCCCTCCTGGGTGACTCCCAAACGGGTTTTCGCCCTGGTCAGGGGACGGACACTGCCCTGCTTGCAGTCGTGGAGAATGCCAGGAGCATTTTGGATTCAGGGGGATCGGTGGCAGTCATCCTCCTGGACCTCAGTGCGGCATTTGACACCGTAGACCACCAGGTGTTACTCCATCGGCTGGCGGGGGTGGGGGTCTCCGGGATGGCCCTGAAATGGTTTGCGTCATTTCTGGAGGGCCGGACGTTTGAGGTTTGGGAAGGCTAGGAGAAATCAACATCAGTCCCTCTCCAGTGTGGTGTGCCACAGGGCTCATCGTTGAGCCCTACACTGTTCAACATTTATATGGCCCCTCTGGAGAGTGTGGTGCTACCACTGGGTATTAAGATCATCATACCCAGTTGGTAGTAGGGCTCCCCCAGGCGGTAAACCAACCCGACTGGCTGCACACCTGTTTATCCCAGATCTTTACGTGGATGTGCAGCTCGGCACTCAAACTTAACGGTTCGAAAACCGAATTGATGATCCTAGGGAACTCCCCTCCCTCCCTCTCACCGAGCAGCTGGCCCAGCTGCCTGGGAATGGCACCCACCCCCAAACAGGAGATTAAGAGCTTGGGGGTGTGGCTAGAGCAGGACCTTTCTTTTAGGACTCACGCCAGAAAGACAGCAGGCGTGTGCTTTGGTCTGCTCCGGTCTGCCCGGAAGATCCTACCTCTCCTCCCGATGGCCTCGAGGAGGCTGTTAATCCAGGGACTCATCATCTCCCGGCTGGATTTCAGCAATGCGCTGTTTCTGGGGGCTCCAGAAACAACCCTAAACAAACTGCAGCAAGTACAAAATGCTGCTGCTAGGCTCTTGACGGATCTGCCCAGGCGCCAATCTGCCCGCCCGGCGCTTAAAGCGCTCCATTGGCTTCCTATCAGAGAGAGGGTGAATTTTAAAGCACTCTGCATGGCCCACAAAATCCTGCAGGGCAATGGGCCACCGATCCTACGGGAGATGGTCCAACCCTATAAGGCCCCTCGTACCCTGCGCTCGGATCATCAACATCTGCTACAAGTGGCGAGAGTAAGGAAGGCCAGGACTGGTGGCAGAAGATTTTCCATAAACGTTGCAACCTTGTGGAACTCCCTTCCGTTATTCTTACGCTCTGAAACGAGTTCTTTACGGTTCCGCAAACTTTTAAAGACCCACCTGTTCCCTGTCTAATGTCTCTCTCTTCTGTTATGGTGCCTCTGTTTTTTGGAAGAGCGCGGGGATGCCCAAGGGTAACCAGGCGCGATATAAAACTCAGTAATAATAATAATATAATGGGAGCAAAATTCACAGTAACAGTATATACAGATCACAGAAATCTGCAATTCATGAGTTCAGCCAGAATGTTAACACCAAGGCAGTTAAGATGGATGATGTTTTTTGCAGAATATGATTTTATTGTAACTTATCGTCCAGGACAAGATAATAAAAAGGCAGATGCTCTTTCCAGAAAAGACTCCTCTTTGCAAAGATTTGAAGGAGCTCCACAGGCGATCATCGATCCAGATAAAGTACTTTGTTTGTTGTCTGCAGATCAATTCCTAGAAAATATTTATGAAACCTTTCCTCTTTCTCAATGGAAAAAATGGAAAAAGAAAGGGGAGAATCAAACAATCAAAGAAGGAATACCATTCCATGGAAAACAAGTTTATCCCCCTACCAAGGAACTACAAAAAACTGTATTCAATTGGTTACACTCTCATCCGATGGCAGGGCATCCTGGTCCTAAAAAGACTATAGAAAAGATACAAAAAATATTCTGGTGGCCAACTCTTCAAAAGGATGTACTTCAAATGGCTCAGAATTGCAAGACTTGTGCAAGGTTTAAAACGGATCACAGTAAACCGAAAGGGCTATTACAAGTTTTACCTACACCAACCAAACCATGGGAACATATTTCTCTAGACTTTATTACAAATCTCCCACAAGTCAATCAGCATTCAGTTATCTTGGTTGTTGTAGACAGTTTGACTAAGTATGCACATTTCATTGCTTGTAAACAATTGCCTACAGCAGGACAATTAGCGCAAATCTTTCTGGAGAATGTAGTACGATTACATGGTTTGCCGTCAGTGTTGTTATCAGATCGAGGTTCACAGTTTTCCTCCAAATTTTGGCAGCAATGGTGTCAATGTTTACAGATCACTTCAAATATGTCTACCAGTTATCATCCACAAACGGATGGTCAAACCGAGCGTTTAAATCAGTCATTAAAACAATATTTGAGGTGTTATGTAACAGATTCCAAACGATCTTGGTTAGAATTGTTGTGGATTGCAGAAATAGCTTATAATTCATCACCTCACTCAACTACTGGATCATCCCCTTTTGAAGCTCTTTATGGATATTTACCAAAGACAATCCCTTTAACACTGCCTAAAGAGGAGAGTAATGCACCAGCTGTACAAGACACAGTACAACTTATGCAGACCGTTCACCAGAAAATTCACAAAAGATTATTGCAAAGTAAAGAAGAGTACAAGAGACAATATGATAAACATCATCGATCAGGACCAACATATGAGTCAGGAGACAAAGTGTGGTTGTCTACTAAGAACTTGCATTTCAAACATAAAAACGTATTTCATCCCAAGTTCATCGGTCCATATCCAGTGATTCGACAGGTCAATCCAGTAACATATAAACTACGACTTCCCAAGACCTTACGAATTCATCCTGTGTTTCATACGTCTTTGTTAAAACCAGCTAGACAAAATATAACTCCCAAACCAGCACCGATCTTAGTTCATGGCAATTGGGAGTATGAAGTACGAAAAATACTAGACTCTAAGCGCAGGGGTCCTAAACTATGGTATCTGGTATCCTGGAAAGGTTATAGATCTGAGAACGATTCTTGGGAACCAGCTGAGAACATACATGCCCCTCGTTTGTTACACAGCTTCCACCTCCTCCATCCTACGAAGCCGGGCCCTAGACCGCTCTTGGGAGGGGGGAGTACTGTCAGGACTAGGGTGGTTTGCGGTCTAGGGCCCGCCCCACGTCATGCACCATGTCCTAGGCATTTGTGTGGAAAGGTACATTGTTTTCCCTCTAAGGGGCGTTGGTGGTTCAATTGTGCAACTTTATGATGTTCTGTGGTGAAATGTACTTTTTATGCATTGTAATGTGCACATTGTATGGAGTTTGTCTGCCTAATGCGTTAGATTTGGCACCCTGAACGCGTCCGCGAGATGTGTGAGGTTTGGTAGCCTCACGCGAGATGCGTGGGGTTTGGCAAGCGGCTTTAACGCGTCC
Source organism: Lissotriton helveticus (assembly GCF_964261635.1). NCBI lineage: Eukaryota > Metazoa > Chordata > Amphibia > Caudata > Salamandridae > Lissotriton > Lissotriton helveticus. The sequence continues at coordinate 927,579,370 of NC_136061.1, forward strand.
GCGAGATGCGTGAGAAATGGCAAGCGGTCGCTTAAAACACCGGGCGTGGTCACGTCAATGTACGCGACCACGCCCAAACCCCCTTGCTCACTATTCCAGAGATTTTGAAGGTGTGGCAGCTTCCTCCTGGTGCTCTGAGTTGGAATCAGAGTTTGGAAAGCATTTTTTGACTCTCGTTGCAGCAAGCAAGTGGTATCCAGTAGAAGGTCCATTGGAGAAGGCGAATCCTGTAGTAAGATTGCTGTGGAGAACTTGTCAGATCCAGTAAGTTACTTCTTCGAGGCTTGATTCTCCTGCAGCCACGACCTTCTGTTGAGTAGAGTAGGTCGTACTCTACAGGTAGGACCATTTTAGGTTATTTAAAAGGCTAAACTTTGGCGCAATCATTGTAAATGTGATTTTAGAATGTTTCTGGGTAAATTAAAACATTCTTTGTTTCCTTTGATATAATTCACTGAGAGTTTAGACTCAATCTTCTTGAGTTCTTCTTTGAATAGTTTTTTGGTCCCTATTCTTTACTGGCGCAATTCATTTTGCAGTTTACAGCAAAAGGATTTATTTTGCTTAAAGAAATATATTTATGTGCAGTTTTTGGGTTTAAAGATTACCGATGTAAAGTGAATATTTATAGGGTAAAGAGACTTTTGAGGTTACCAATGTAAAGCAGATATTTACGAGGCAAAGAGACTTTTGTGGCTATCATTGTAAAGAGGTTATTTACAAGGAAAGAGTCATTTAGTCTCTGGTAGCCCTGAGGTTCTAATGTGTTTTTATCAATGCGCAATTCAAGATATTGTTACATTTGATGACTTTTGAGTTTAGGCTGAAATTAAAGGCAAAAGCCTTTTTAATTTAAGAAACAATTTCAGTTATTAAAGTAGTTGCAGAGTTTCGAAAATATTAGAAAAAACTTGCAGCTTTAAGTTTTCCTTTTCAGATCTCCCTCCCTGCTGTTCCCTTCCCAACACCCTTTTCCCCCCGCTTGATCACTTCAATATTCTGTGTATTTACTACAATCAGAATTGGAGGTATCGAGAGGTGGGCCCTTATATCAACTCGCCAGATCCTGAGGAAGACCTCGTCTGACAATCTGTTACTAGGGAGAGGTATTCCACTAGTTTACTACGAAGTCATGCCTTGTTGTTGGCCATTGAGGGCTGCCATGTATTCTCTTACTCCAAGCTCAACAGGTCCCTTTCCACTTCAGCGCAGTGATCTCTCCTCCCACGCTTGTCTCCCACTTCCCCAGAAATATTCACCCCTGATTGTAACTTTTTATGCTTCCCATCGAGTAGTCGCCTCTTCCACCAAATCTACATTTTACTCAAAATAATGTGCTGTGGCTATCTGCAGATGGGTCACTTCTTTCTCATTAGTGAGCCTCCATGTCATCATTCTCCAATCTCCCTGACCTCAGCTGTGAGGCGAGTCCTATGTCACACTAAGCAGGGAGTGATCCAAGATCCCCTGTGCTTTATAGTCCACCTCCACAAATTTGTGGCAGGACCTTACCGGGCCAAAGAAAAAGTCTATACAGGTGTGTGTGTTGTGTGCCACCGAGTAGAAGGAGTAACACCTGCTGGTTTTATACAGCCTCCTCCAGACATTACCCATGCCCACTGCCTGGAGGAAGTTGTTGAGTTTCCCAGCTCCCCTGGTGACTGCTTTAGGCCCTGTTCAGCACCATATTAAAATCTCCCCCCACAATTGTGGTGGCCTGCGGTATCTCTGTGAGCAGTCTTCACAGATATGTCAATGTGTCCACTTGGAGCCCTAGTGGAATATAGACATGAACAAGGACAAGACACTTTCCTTCCCAGTCCCCAGTATTGCCATGCATCGTCCCAATGTATCCAGCCAGGTTGTATATGTCAAAGGCTGTTCATTTTGTTAATTAGGACCACCAACTCTCTCGCAAAAGAAGATTATCCCGCGTTGCTGAGTATTGCATATTTCCCCGACGCCAGCACTATCCCATTCGTCCTCTGATATGCATATCTTGCAAAAATACCTCGCCAGAGCTATAGCCACTAGTCCTCTTTTGATCCAGTTCTCCAGACCCTTCACATTCCAGCTCTACAGTCTATAGGTATGATGTGCCATTTCTCGGGTATCTTTACTCCTTCCCTGTGTCCCTGCATCCTGCCATGGTCAGAAAGGCCCATCCCACAATTTGGGAATCCCCACAACAATGCATACCATTGAATCTTGTCCCAACTAATCCTTGCATCCTACCTTACAGTGCCACAACCCTTGAACTGGCCGCCATTGCAATTCACGGTGTGTCCATCACACTGTTATATAAACTGGATAGAGCTCAAACATCAGGAGCTTCCAAGTACATCTTCCTAACTGAGGGCCGGACATGGCCCATGGCAGAGTTATGTCCTCCCAGCAGTCTTCCAGCGGGTTTAATAGTCTGCAGGTCTGCCTGGTTGCTGATGAATGCCCGTATCTAAATTATCTCATTTGATGTCATTGGTGTGATCATTTGCTACATCCCCTCCTCTGGGGCATCCTCATCAGCGGTATCAGGCAGCACCACCACCAGTGACACCCACCTGTTGCCTGACTCTAGCCAGGGGGGCCCTTTGCAAGCCCGCAACCACTCTCGCCCTTTCAGATTGTACCCTTGTTGATTTCGGCTGGAGTTATGTCCTCCATCGTCAAAACTTCAGTTGCTCCTGCCAGGGCCAAACCTCAGTGTCCTCTTCCTTGTAGATTGGCAGGTGATATCCCTGCTGTTCAAGACAGTCCAAGTCTTCGGCCGTGGGTGCAAACCACTGCACATGATCCTTACCAAAGATCCTCAATTTTGTCAGAAATAGCAAGGCATATCGGAGGTTGCTAGAAATGGGATTCCTGTTTGGTTGAGGTGTGCACCCACCCCAGGCAGGCAGCCCCACACTAGTCAGGGTAAGCTAGACACACAATAAAACAACCTGTGCTCACCTTCTGGTAGCTTGGCACAGAGCAATCAGGGTTATATACAAAGGCAATATGTAAAGTATTTGTGCAACACACACATTCACACAATGAATACACTTCAAAAAGACTCCACACAAGTTTCAAAATATAGATTATATGTTTATGTATAAAACAGGATCTAACTGACAAAAATCCAATGTGTAAAATCGGAGTTATGAATTTTTAAAAGAAAAAACCAAAAACAGTTCTTAGAAGTCAAAAGCGCTAACAGGTTACTTTAGGTCGCACAAGACCGGGGTAAATCCAAAGTCCAGGCCAATCGTGCTGGAGCACGGGTTAGATTCAGTACCAAGCGGTCCTGCTGAAGTTTTATCTTCTCAATCTGAGTCAAGCCCCGTTTGCGGGTGCAAAGATTTGACATGGAGTCGCGGACAGCAGACAGGACCACCTTGTCGCGGGTGGAGATGCTTGCTGTGCGAGGAGACAATGTTGCAGTGGCTCGTGCTGATCCTTCCAATGAGCGACAGAGTCCCAGTGTGAAGAGGCCCATGTGCAATTGCAAATAACCCAAAAGCTTGATGTCATGGGCCCAGGAGCTCTGGGTGATGAAAGCAGCTGCAGAGCCCACTTCTGAGGCACAGAGCTTGGAAGAGGCATCTCAGACAAGGGCAGTACTCACAGAAGGCAGAATCCAGAAGCACCAGAATAATTGTAGGAAGTCTTTTGTGTCCTGGAGACTTCAGAAAACGGGAGGCAAAGCAGCAAGCCCTTAGAGATCACTTGGAGGGAAGGCAGAGTCCAGCTCTTCTTCTAGCAAGGTCAGGGAGTAGTAGGGTAACAAGCAGACACGCTGTTCTTTTCAGAAAAGCAGTCCAGTTGAGTCCTTTAAGCAGCTCAGCATCCCTTCTGACAGAGGTTCAGTTCAAGATTCAGAAACGTCCGATTTTAGGGGGTCAGAGACCCAGTACTAATGCCCAAAAGTTCCTTTGAAGTAGGGGGTGACTTCAAAGAAACTCTTCGAATTGCACAAGGATCTCTTTCAACCCAGTCTTGTCTGCCAGGCTAACCCTGTGGGGTTAATCAGTGTTTTGTGTGAGGACAGGACACAGCCTATACAAATCTAACTTTACCAGTAAAGACGATTTATCATTACCATTCCAAACATTTAAAATGTTTGGAATGGTAATGATAAGGAATTAAAGCTTAAAACTATATTAGGAAATCCCAATTCTGGCCTATGAGAGTGGAAGGTCTCACAGTCATGAAAAGTGAAATAGACTGTTTGTCACTATCAGGACATGCAAAACATACAGATACATGTCCTACCTTTTACTTATGTGGCACCCTGCCCTTAGGGTTACTTACGTCCTAACTTAGGGATGACTTATATGTAGTAAAAGGGAAGTTTAAGGTTTGGCAAGTAGTTTTAAATGGCAAGTTGAAGTGGCAGTTAAGTGCACACACAGGCACTGCAGTGTTAGGCCTGGTACAGATTAGAAAGGTTACTTCTGTGGGTTTCACAATCAGTGCTGCAGCCCACTAGTAGCATTTGAAGTATAGGCCCTGGGTATAGGGTGTACCACTCTACAAGGAACTTACCAGTACAATAAATATGCCAATCAGGTATATGCCAATGTCATCCTCTTTTAGAGGAGAAGCACATATACTTTATCACGTTAGCAGTATTAAAGTGCTCAGAATCTTAAGGCTAACAAAAAGAATCAGCAATAATGGAGGCAAAAAGATGGGGGAAAGACCACCCTAAGGAGGACCGGTTTAACAGATGTCCAAGGTCCTCAGGTGCCACTTGACCTGCAAAATGGTCTCTCGCTGTCATTGGGCCTGTACCATGTAATCTAGACAAATGTTAACAGATTTCCCCTCTAGAGCCCAGGAGCCATGCAGGTGGGCTGTCTGGAGGATTGCATCTTGAAAGTTGAGCTACAGTTGCTCTTAGAGGGCTTAAATGTGGCGGCAGTTAGCCTAGTACTTGTGGGCCTGATCAACACTAAACCATCTAGATGGTTTCCCAGCCTCTACCACTGATACCAATCAGTATTCAAGAAAGAGGTCCATGTTCGGGCCCTCTAACCATTCTGATACTCCAACCAGTAGCATATTCTTATGACAGGAGTGGCTCTCGGCATCCTCCATTCTCTCCTGTAGCCAGAGCACCTCTTGTTCCAGCTGCTGTAACCGGGTAGAGTGTTCGGTCATGATCATTTGGTTAAAGGCTGGGGTAGATTCCATCTCAGCCACTCGATTTACCAACTTCCTATGATCAGCCTGGAGGAGATTTACCTCCTGGGTGACTGCATTTGTTTTGAATTCCAGGTTCATCTTCGTATCTTTTGTGGCAGCCAAAATGGTGGCTGTGTGAGACTCCAAGTCGCGAACTGGCATCCCGCCCTTGGTACCCATTCATCTCCCATGTGGCTCTGTGCTTCACACTGGGGGGCCTTGATTACTTTTGGCCTTACCATGATCTTCCCCTTGAGCAGTGTCCTGCTGTGGGTTCCTGTTCTTCCCGGTTTATCCCATACAGTTTTGCGGTCTAGAGCTGCTTCCGACAGGCTCTGCCTTGTAACAAGTCAGGGTATAATGACCCTGGATGCCGAAGTCTACTCTTTTAACCCAAACTCAGTCCTCACAGGCAGAGCCCCGGACATGAGCATTCTCAATCAATCATCAGGTTCCATAGGACAAGGATCAATCAATAGCCTCCTCCGCACTCAACTTTACCTGGCCAGATGCCACCGTAAGGCCTCTCCTTCTTGGGTCCTCCACTACTCCAGCTCCCATCAGGTGCTCCAGGGAAAGAAAGACACTTAACGTAGGAAGAGGATCCAATTTACCAACTCCTGAAGTCAATTATCATTAGAAGAAACAAGCATTTGCATTAGGAAAGTTTGAGCTATTGGTATTGTAAATGACCAATTTTGTATTTATGTGTTGGTTTTGAAAATAGCGAAATTAATAGCTTTGTCATTTACAATGCCAATAGTTTTAACTTTCGCAAATGTGACATCTATAGCATTTGTAATGCAATATGTGTTGTATTTACATGATTTAGATGTATTGATATTACAAATAACAATGTCATTTTAAAAAAAAAATAATTAATACTTAATTGTAAGTTATTGTAATTTATAATGGCAATAGCTTAAACTTTTGTAAATAACTTTTAGGAAGATTATGTTCATTGTATTTTATTTTGACGAAAATCCAAGAACAGAAGTGAAATATTAACATTTTTTTGGTGACATTTGTAATAAAGCTTGAAACATTGAGAGAACATATTCGAACCAGTTGTTGTTGAATTGAATGGTTGCACAGAGTGATGCTGTGGCGTTCAGTGGTGCTGAGCGATGCTGTGGTGTTCAGTGGTGCCAAGTGATGCTGTGGCGTTCAGTGGTGCTGTGGCGTTCAGTGGTGCTGAGTGATGCTGTAGCATTGAGTTATGCTGTGGTGCTGAGTGATGCTGTGGTGCTGAGTGATGCTGTGGTGCTGAGTGATGCTGTGGCGTTGAGTAGTGCTGGGGCGTTGAGTGGTGCTGGGGCGTTGAGTGGTGCTGGGGGGTTGAGTGGTGCTGTGACGTGGAGTGATGCTGTGACGTGGAGTTATGCTGTGGCGTGGAGTGATGCTTTGGCGTGGAGTGATGCTGTTGCGTGGAGTGGTGCTGTGGCGTGGGGTGGTGCTGTGGTGTGGAGTGGTGCTGTGGCATTGAGTGGTGCTGTGGCAATGAGTGGTGTTGAGTGATGCTGTGGCATTGAGTGATGCTGTGGCATTGAGTGATGCTGTGGCGTTGAGTGATGCTGTGGTGTTGAGTTATGCTGAGGCATTCAGTGGTGCTGAGTGATGCTGTGGCATTCAGTGGTGCTGTGGTGTTGAGTGGTGCTGTGGTGTTGAGTGGTGGTGAGTGATGCTGTGACGTTGAGTGATGCTGTGGCGTTGAGTGGTGCTGTGGCGTTGAGTGAGGCTGTGGCGTTGAGTGGTGCTGTTACGTTGAGTGGTTCTGTGGCATTGAGTGGTGCTGAGTGATGCTGTGGCGTTGAGTGATGCTGTTGCGTGGAGTGATGCTGTTGCGTGGAGTGGTGCTGTTGCGTGGAGTGGTGCTGTGGATGGATGGATCCGTGAGTGGATGGATGGATCCATGAGTGGATGGATGGATCTGTGAGTGGATGGATGGATCCGTGAGTGGATGGATGAATGGATGGATGGATCAGTGAGTGGATGGATGGATCAGTGAGGGGATAGATGGATCAGTCAGTGGATGGAAGGTGCGAATACATAAGCCTTGAATGAAGGCACTTTATGTCGCACCCACCGCCACGAGTCTGCTGTAGTGGCTGAAATCGGCCTCAGTACAACGGGAGCCGCTCCGCAAGAGTAAGATAACAAGCCTCAAAGGGCCGAGAGAGGGAGAGAAAAGAAAGCACGAGGGGGAGGGAAATGTAAACAGAGAGGAAATAGGAACCCCTAGGCAGTTTAATTGGCGGTGAACGTTCTGCAAATGGGTTCATTCAAAGGAACATATCAGAGGAGACATGAGGGAGTGGGGAGAAGGGGGAGGGAGTAAAAGAAAACACGGCGAGAAGGACGACCAAAACAGAAAGGGATAGAATGACAGAAGAATAAAATAGCAGAGAAAAGAAAAGCAGAATGAAGGGGCGAGAAAAGGGGCGAGTGAGGCTGAGAGAGGAGAAAGGCTAATTGACAAAGTATGATGTTACAACATACATACAGGGTGCTTTTATAAACAAGTGCTGTCCGCAGGAACTCTCACCACTTCTGTTAGAAAACCTCATTACGGATTAGACATCTATGCTGCTGACGTATAAGATCCTCACCCGGGAGGAAGACTACAATACTGACGTTTGTATAGCAAAATGTTCTTGTGTCATGTAAGCATGGGGTAAATACTGGGTGAAGAAAAAGGAATGGTGGCAAGGAAAACGCATTTCTGAATACCTGCTACAAGTTCTTGGGGACAAAAGTGGCAGGCATTCTAATTCCCACCGGCACATGCCAAACACTGAGGTACAAGGGGTCGCAGGAAATAAACCACCTGGTTGCACTGAAGCTGCATGAGAGGTTTCCTAACAGAGCGGTCACAGGAAGCGGGCACTGCTGCAGAGATCTGTAGGAAACCTGCAAGCTCAAACCCTAGAAGCAGACAGGGCTGCAAGTGCCGCAATGGGAATTTGTGTCAGGCGCCAAGACAGCACGAGTTTAAGAAAAAGAGAGAAGGAAAAAAAGAGAGGAAGTGAAGGAGTAAAAGGGTAGCGATAAAGGATGAGACAAGGACGGAAACAAGGGAGTTGTCAGGAAAAGCACAACGTGCAGTAGGAAAACAAGTCAGATGGGGTGGGGGGGGGCGAGGGAGTGAGCGAGTGGGAGGGAAGTGCTGGCAAAGCGTCGCGCTTCAAGAGTCTGGTGGTGGGCGGGGGAGCCAGCGAGTGGGATAGGAAGATAGGAAGGAGGTCGTAGGGATTCATATGATAAAGTGAGATTATATGTCAGGTGAAAGGGCAATCCGTGTTTAGTTTGCCAGCGAGTGGGATAGGAAGATAGGAAGGAGGTCGTAGGGATTCATATGATAAAGTGAGATTATATGTCAGGTGAAAGGGCAATCCGTGTTTAGTTCAAATAAAGGTAAAGCGATTCATGATTGGAAATTAAATACATCGGAGAAATAGCGATAGAATCATGTAATAGATTGACAAATATTGGGACAAGTTTTTTAAGTCAGCGAAGCAGGACAATGTGGGATAGTCAGGTCATCAAATATCAAAACAAGGTTTATGTTTAGTGCCGCAGATTGCTGGTAAATGAATCACACAGTTTTTTGTAAAAAAGGTTGAACCTTGCATTATTGAAAAGGAGGGCGAGATGGCCGAATGAAGACATCGTGCGCCACCAGTAAAATAAAAACATTGTGCCCAGGGGGCGCATTCCTTTGAAGTGTGAATGAGCGAGAGCACGGCCTCGCGGCTGTGAAAGCGAAACAGCATGGGTGAATTGGGGGAGGAGAAGTGAGGCCGAGCGCAGGCTGGGGTGAATGCCTGAGGCCGAGCGCACGCTGGGGAAGCTTCAGATGCCTGTGGGAGGGAGGCTGATGGCTTTGATGTGAACGCGCGTTCCGCACCAGTGCACCACATGAACTGGACGAAATCCCCGATGGTTTGAACCTTGGTTTGCTCACTATACTCTCGCCCTATTATCCCTTGCGGGATTAATAGGCGAGACCTAAAAAGGGGTGGGATCGCCATCGCCAGGTGCCACTACTGCTTGATGGATACCATCTGGGTACTGGACTCCATTGGGCTGTCAGGAGGTGAGGGGATATAAGGGAGACTCACCACACAGTTCAATCTCAGCTTATCTCCCCCAATAGCAGTGTGAACTCCGTGCATGAACGCCTCCACCTTTTTCCAGTCCCTAAGGATCTCTTCCTCAGCTTCAATGGGGATCCAGGCCCACACCACAGGACATGTGGTCCTACAGTTAGGTGGACCGGTGAATATTACCATTTCCAGACATGCACCCCACCAACAAAGCCATGGGGGGACCCCTCTATCTTGCCCTTAAGCCCTTGTTTGCTGCACTCACCTCTCCAAGTCTGACGGTGGGCCTCTGGCTCCTCTCCTCTCACTGCTGGGCCAATTTTACTCTTAGGCAGTTGCTCAGCATTAGTCAATCACTGAGCGCTGGCTCCATTGACCAAACTTTTAATATATTTTATGGCTCTTCCGTGGCCATGCTCGCAGCCTGCAGGAGCCTCCTGGCTCCCGTTTTCCTGTTGCTCACTCGTAGCAGCCCGGTCAACGCCGTTACTCCCAACAACTTCTAGCGAGAAGGCCCTCCTCGCCCCTATAGTTCCTCTTTCACTCTTTCAAATAATTGTGATGGATGCTATTCTACCGAGCCAAGACAATGTATGTGGCTTCCAGCGGCGTATATCGTCCCTGACTCTGCGAAGTAGGGCGGAATAGTTTAGTGTTATAGTATCTTGTAACGATGCTGATAATTATATTCCTAAGTAGGGAATGGCCTGCGTTGCCCACTGGAGTGTGTCTTTCAAGAAACTAAGTGTGGGGGTTTTTAATGTAAGATTGAGAGCCTGCGATTTATATACATTTCTCTAAAATCCTGCAACCCAGGAGAAGTGTTCCAGTTCTGATAGCACTGCCGGGACCGATGTCTGAGGGTTCTCCAATGACACGGTGACGTTGCCTGCGTATATAGACTGATTTTGTTTGTGTCTCCCAAAGCGAATTCCTGAGATGAGTGGGTTGTTTCTAATGCTGTGGGCCATTGGCTCCATATATAAGGCAAAAAGAAATGGGGAGAGGGGGTACCCTTTGCGCATCCCTCTCTGAATAGGAAATGTGGGGGAAGTGTATCCATTTACACGGACTGCGGCAACTGGGTCGGTATAGCCACTGAAGACCCAAGCAATAAACCTCTCGGGGAAGCCGAAATGTTGCAACGTGGACTTTAGAAACTTCCAGTTCACTCTGTCGAATGCTTTCTCTGCGTCCATTGACAGAATCAGGCCTTCCGTGTCAAAGCGCTGTGCCTTGTCAATTATATGGAGTAAGCATTTGGTATTTTCTAGAGCATTGGCGGCCAGGCAAAAAACCCGCTTGTCGATCAGCCCCGGCATTAGTGGTGATAGTCTTGACACAAGTACCCCGGTGAACAATTTAGAATCAATGTTAAGGAGGGAGATAGGTCTATATGAGGCACATTGCTGCTTATCCTTCCCCAGTTTAGGGATCCCGCTCACCAACGCTCCTAACACGGAATGAGGAAGACTAAATGATGTGCCTACCACATTGTATACTCTAGTGGGGATGGGGGCTAGAATGTGACGGAAAGTTTGATAAAATGTCGCTGAGAAGCCGTCCGGCCCAGGAGATTTCAGTGGTTTGAGCCTGGCAATAGCAGATATTACCTCTTTGGTTCTAATCAGAGCTTCCAACTCCTCTGCGTGTTCAGCAGTGATTGTAGTCGTACGGGTACTTTGGAGAAATTGTGTCTGGGCTTGAGCAGAGTATAGCTCAGGGTAGAATCACCAAAAAGTGTCGACGATAGCCTGATATGTAGACGCCTCTTCACCGGTTGGGCCTATCACGGAATCGATGTGGGATGACTGCCTTTGCAATCGAAGTCTGTGGGCTAGTAGTTTCCCTGCTCTGTCCCCTCCTGTGTAGAAGTTATGATGGAGTCGAAGTTCTGCATACTCTGCTCTATCAAGGTGTAGTGACAGAGATATTTGCACTCACTGGCGTGGTTTTGACCATTGCCCACTACCATCTCAGTATAATTTGCTTTTGTTTGCATATGTGTGATGCTTACTTTGTTTCTGACTTTACCTCATCTATTGGCAGAGCTTACCTATTTGCTTTGGCATGATCTTATGCCTTCTTTCTATGGTCTTTGCTCTTTTTCAGGCCTAGAGGCCTATGCACGAGAGACGCCATATTCTTTTCTGACACGATCTTTCTGAACCGCTAGTAGGTGAAAGACCATGTTTTAGTTTCAATGTGTTATTCGCTAGCTATGAACCAGAGAGGACCGGTTCTTATCGAAGGAATGTGCTCACTTTGCGCCAAGGTCATAACAAAGGCTTAGCTACCCTGAGGAGTGGCCTTGGTACCAGGTGGCACAGGAATTCAGTGGGGACCATAGGAGGAGTTTGCTAGAAGCTTCGATGAGAAACTGCGTTCTATATTAGTGAAGGGAGAGATGTATTGGTCTGTTATTATGACATTCTGACACTGACATTCTGAAGTCATGGCGGTCTGGTGAAGCAGCATGGTGCGGACGTGTATTTACGACTGTGGAACAGAGAGTCCTGACCGGACCAGAGGGAAAGAGAGGAACGAGTCTTTATTCAGCTGACGAGATGCCTAGCATTATGGTGAGGTGTTCCAAGTTAGCCTATTGTATCTAACCATATGCTTACTTTTCAGCTTTTATGTGTGTGAATGTTTTGGTGATTGTGATAATGTTTAGTTACTTCTTTTCTTGTCATCCTATTATCATGTAATAAAGTGACCCCAATGTGCATTAGTATCATTTGTCTGTTTTCCTTCGCAAGGGGGTGGGCAGATTCTTCTGAGCCAGCTGCTGTCGTACAGAAGGATGGCGAAATTCCCTTCTTATAGGCAACTGATGACAGGAAGGTGTGCTGCTTCTGATCAGGGAATAACTACAAGTGCAATCTTTATCTTATACATTCCGTATGGGAAGGTCGGGCCCCTTGTCCATGTAAGGGAAATCGGCTCGCAACAGGTATGTCCAAATTATAGGTGTTGCTCCCTCGCAGAATTGCCTTATTTTGTGCCGAGTGCGCGTTGTGTCACCGGGAGGCGTTGATTCGTCGGAAGAAGTTGTGTCGTGCCGAGTGTGCGTTGTGTCGCCGGGAGGCGTTGATTCGTCGGAAGACGTTGTGTCGTGCCGAGTGCTCGTGTGTCGCCGGGAGGTGTTAATTCGTCGGAAGACGTTGCGTCATGCCGAGTGCGCGTTGTGTCACCGGAAGGCGTTGATTCGTCGGAAGACATTGTGTCGCCTATTTGCTTTGTTTTCGTGCTGAGTGCGTGTTGTTGTCCCCGGGAGGAGTTGTTTCTTGCCGTGCAGTGGCGAGTTGTTTGCATTGTTGTACATATTCCCCGAGACTATGGCTCCAGATTTTCAGTACTTTTAGTTGTATGCATGTGGTCATTTGTATTATTCCTTTCTCAGGTTGGTATTTTACGTGTCTATGTGTGGTGTTTTTATGAGTCCTGAGGAGGGCTGTGGTAAGTAGTGGCTTGGGATAGCTTAGTGAGTAGTAGGAGTTCCAATTAGTGCCAGAACCAAATTCATTACATCTTGGCGTCGACTCACAGGATTGAACAAGTGAAGTTGTGTAAGGGAAATCAATTACATCTTGGTGTATTGACTCACAGGATTGAACAGAGGAGTTGCGTAGGGAAATTGTTTACATCTTGGCGTCGTGACATTTATAGTGTTGAAGTTGAGTAAACTGTTGTGAAGAAAAGATACATTATGTTTTCTAGGAAAACAAAGACTGAATTTCAATTACCTTTGGAGATTCCTGGATGGGAATCGACTCCGTATGGAGCGCTGGCTCACAAATGGGCTAATTCTACTGGTTTAAGTGAAAACTGGAATTCGTGTTTATTAGAGGCTGAACCGGCCCAGGTGGTGTCATGTTTGCAGAAAGTGCTGGTTACGAAGGGTGAAGAGCTTCCTATATTAGGAGGAAGGGGATGGATTTTGCTAAACGCTTACAGATTAGTGCATGAAAAATGTTACAGTGTGAATGTAAAGAATTTGAAGAACAGTTTGTGGAGGTTAAAAACGCTAATACGCTGTTGAGATGTCAAAATAAATTATTGGCAGATAAATTGGAAACTTACCAGACGGTTGCAGAAAGAGCTGCAGTGCGTATTGCCAAGTACAAATACAGACATAAACGAGGCAGAGTTAACAGAAGGAAAGTACGCTTAGTCATTGCGAAAGCAGGGCATGACTGGGATCCTGAAAAGTGGGATGGAAATATCTGGGACTCGTCAGAGTTTTCAAGTTCAGGTGAAGAGCATAGTAACAAAACGGAGTCTATTCAGACTAGCAATGAGATTAAATCAGAGAAGCGCAGAGAAGTGTGTGCGCAACCAATACATCGAAGAAAGTTGGAGGGTGGTCCTAATAATCCCCAAGGGATAGCTCTAGATAGCTTAGAGGACTTTACGCACAAGAGATCAATGATATTTTAGACCGGTTTTGGCAGAAACCTGGAGAGAGTTTGTTAACATGGATGGTTCGAATTTTCGAGTTAGGTGCTGCAGGAATAATGTTAGACCATGGAGATGCAGTGAAATTTTGTACGTTAAGTACTGACCCGACTGTACAGGAGCATTTCAGAAGTTACGTAAATAATGCTCAGACTAGTTTGTTGCAATTGGCTGTGGATGGCTGTAATCATAAATAACCGACTGAATCAGATTGGCCTGTAAATGAGAAACCCTGGTACACACTGCGAGATGCATCGCAGACATTAGCTAACGTTATTCAAGCTGTCTGTGAATTGGGCGAGCTAGGAGAATGGATAAAGGTCGAAAGACCTTCCAGACCTGAGTCTCGCACAGACAATAACAAATTATCCAGATGAGACATGTTTTTTTTGCCTTGCTTAAAGACGGGGTAAGTGAGGAGGAGATCGATGGTGAACCTACTACAAAATTATGGTACATGTTTCAAAAATGAGGACTGGACAGGAAGGAAGGGAGCGGAAAGGTTAACAAACAAGATCATGAGCGTACATATTCTGATGGAAGTGGTGACGAAAGTTACCACAGGGAGAGAAGAGATGGATCGCTATATAGGCGAAGTGAGAGAGAGAGAGAAGAGTCTCCTAAGTACCGAACGCAGTTTGAGAGAGAAAGAGACAGGGAAGCATATATTGACCATAGGAGTAGGGATGACCGAGGCAGGTCTCCAGAATTGAGAATGAGAGACCGACGAGATAAATCTCCTGATGGGAGATCAAAATCTGTTACCAATAACCGAAATCAATTTTATGGGGAGAGAATGTACGAGCAAGATGTACTGCTTAAATGATATGAGAGTCTGTATCCTGATTTGTCTTGGGCAATAAACAAGAATAAAGGTGACTAGGAAATAGGTCAAGCTCCAGTATGAAATTGGGCTCGGAAAGATTACAGACTATATGTAGATATCGAAATTTTTTGGAGACATCGTAATGTACAGCAGGCTCGAGCATTAGTAGATACAGGAGCGGAGGCCACTTTGATATACGGAAATCCCAAGAAATTTACTATCACAGGATTAGGTGGTAAAGAGACCCCAGCAGTGCAAAAAAACTTCAATTAAGAATAGGGAGGATACCAAATAGAGAGTATAGTGTGTTAGTGGTGCCCCTTTCAGAATACATAATTGGAATTGATATTTTAAAAGGAATGACCCTACATTTAGATGACGGATGTTATCAATTTGGAATAAAGAATTATATTTCAACTAAACCTGTGAGAGTAGGACGCTTGAAAATTCCCTCTGTAAAAGTACCTCAGGCAACTAAAGTAATTTCGATGAAACAGTATAGAATCCCAGGTGGGCATGATGAGATCAGTGCTACTATTCAAGATTTAATGGACGCAGGAGTTGTAATTCCGATTACTTCTGCTTGGAATAATCCAGTGTGGCCCATGCGCAAGAGTGATAATTCTTGGCGCATGACGGTTGAATATCGCGAACGGAATAAACATACACCTTCTTTGACTGTTGCTGTACCAGACACTGTTATATTGATAGAAAGGATCCAGAAACATCCTGGAACATGGTACGTGACTATTGATATTGCTAATGCTTTCTTTTCCATTCCTATTGCTCCCGAATGTCAGGAACAATTCAGTTTTACATGGAATGGTCGACAAATATCGTTCAGAAGTTTGCCCCAGGACTATTTAATAGTCTGAAGATCTGTCACTGGCTGGTGGCAGAGCACCTAGATGAAGTACCGTTGAGTTTAGGAATACAGATTTGTCATTATATCGATGACATATTGATTCAGGGTGAAACGCAAGAACACGTTCAGACTCCATTAGATCAGATTGTAACTCACTTACAAAGCAGAGGATGGGAAATTAATCCTGATAAATTACAAGGTCCATAAACAAAAGGAATCCACTAGGTGGACGGCGGTTGTTACCACAATGGTGGGGAGCAACCAGTGTTGTTAAAATACCCCTCACACACCAACAGGCCCCTTGGTGTCATGCTTCATCATCGGGGTCTTCGCAAACCTCTACGGAATGCGGCGTGCTACGACTTCACGACTACGCAGGAGCACTTTATGAGTGAACTATGTGTTTGGTGTGTGAAGGTACCAAGATGTGAGTGGTGAGGTGAAAAGTGAGGGACTATCAGGTTCTGGATGAGGACCCCACAGAGTCCATACGAATCCAAGTGGGAGCAATGACTGAAGAAGCTCTCAGCCATGACTGGCTCACGAAGAAAGAAGCCTTGTTTCTGACACAGAAAAATCCACGGGTACCATATTTCTATACGATACCCAAGGTTCACAAGAACCTCGAGAACCCTCCAGGTCGCCCCATCGTGTCGGGCATCGCTTCTGTTTTGGAACCTCTTTCCAAGTTCGCGGATGCCTTCCTGAGACCTTTGGTACAGGCCACCGATACGTATCTTAAGGATACAAAAGCTGTCCTTCAGTTACTGAAAGACCACCCTTTCAACCCAACCTCACAAATCTTACTGAGCCTCGATGTGGAGAGCTTGTACACCAGTCTCCCACACGATGAAACCTTGAACATTATTGAGGAAGTCTTGTATAGTAAGCAGTGGCGTTACCACACTCCACGAGGTGTGGTAATGGAATGCATCTCAATGGCCCTCACCAAAAACTTTTTCGAGTATGAAGGTACCCTCTACTTACAACGCCATGGGACTAGCATGGGGAGCACCTTTGCTCCAAGCCTGGCAGGTCTCTATGTCCACCACCTGGAGACTACCAAAATCCTTCACCAGAACAATCCGTTCAGGAGCAAAATCCTGTCATGGAAACGTTATATAGATGACGTCTTGGTCATCTGGGAAGGCAACAACCAATCTGTCATGGATTTCATGCAATGGATCAACAGCCAGAACGAATTCCTGAAATTTACTCACCAAATGTCCAATGAGTCCATGGTCTTTTTAGACCTTAACATTTATCACGAGGTTGGTCATTTAAAGACAGAGACACATTTTAAACCGACCGCAAGGAACTGCCTCCTCAGGTTCGACAGTTTCCATCCACGTCACCTGAGGGAGAACTTACCATATGGACAGTTCCTCCGCCTACGTCGGAACTGCAGCGATGTGGACAAGTACAAAATCCAAGCACTGGATCTGAGCAAAAAATTACAACAGAGAAAATACCCAGATAAGATCATTAACCAGGCAATGAAAAGAGCACGGAACAATAACCGGGAAGCTCTTTTAGATGACAACCCACGAAAAGAGGAATCTGTCAGACCAGTCTGTGTCACAACCTTCAGCCCCGTGTCAAACCAAGTGACCAAGCTGGTAAACAAACACTGGCGCATCCTTACGAGTGTGAATCTAGATCTGGAAAAACCGATCTTTGCACATAGGAGAGGGAGAAACTTGAAGGATATTCTGGTCCATACAAGACCTCAAACCAATGTAACACAGCAGACGAGGCTAAAAGGACTGCATGGGCATCACCCATGTGGGAATTGTAATAGTTGCCACCTGACTAAGAAAAGCCTGTCTCTTGAATTCAGTAATGGCGAGAAATGGGAACAACGCGCTGTCACGAATTGCAACAGCCGCAATGTGGTGTATCTTATCACATGCCCTTGCGGGAAGGAGTATGTAGGAATGACCACACGTGCAGTCAAAACCAGAATTAATGAACACAAGAGCAATGTGAGATGCAAAAAACAGACAACGAAAATGGCATCTCACTTCCTAGAGGCACAGCACTGTGTGAATGATATACATTGGACTGTTATTGAGCAATTAAAATCTGAAAGAGGTTTGTTTGAGAAGGAACAAAGATGGGTGTTCCGTCTGGGCTCAGATGTGACCGGGTTGAATGACTCCATTCCATGGAGCCAATTACGCTAAATAATAACCCCCTTTTTCTGCTCAAACAATCAGAGACCTTTCAACCATCAACTCCATTGCATGAAGCCAACTGCGTTTAATAAAACCAGCACCCTTAGATCTGTAAACCATCTTGCCCTTTAATCAGTTCCCCATACCATTTATTCACTCCACTGGAGGACATCCAGGTTAAACCCTAATGTTTCTATTTGGCTCATAGGGGTTCAGGGATAGGTGTTGCCTATTAATCTTTGCTTTGAAAATCTTGCCTACCTCGAGGCTTGCAAACCAGGCTTTTCTTAATATTTCTTAATATCTGTTGTTTTACCCCAAATGCATATGGTCATAATTTTATCAGGACCCCCTTGTGTAGGCGGCTTATACATGGCGCCTTTCGCTGTCACCATAGGGATCTCAGCTCGCCCCTTGGTAATACATGGAGTTTCTCAGATAAATCAAGTCGATTATAGGCCACAACACCGTCTCTGCGCATGCGCGTGGTGGCAGACACTGGATCCAGGTTTCGCGCATGCGCGAAGCGACTCAGTGCTGCCACTAACCGAAAGAGCATGGGCGCATGCGCAACACTGCTCCTCCGCACATGCGCATTCACACGGGAACACCCTTCCCGGTGCGCGCAAATGCGGATAGCAAACCAGGGGACCGGACCAAGTATGGGCTTTTCCGTTTTCCATTAGGGGCTAATTGAGGTCTTTTGAGACTATTTAAACTCGCTCCTTAGTTCACCACCTCACTCGTCGGAGCCGCGTGGAGGGGGAACAAGCCAGACAGCCCTGTGTAAAACCGTGAGTGTGTATGGATGTATGAACAAGCCTAAAGGTGTGTGATCTATTATTACCGAGGTATTACTACCTTTTGATCCATTCCCTTAAATACCTCACAGGTTGCCATATCGGGTAGAACGGACCACCCCCCAACACGCTGTGGCTCATGAGGCCATTGGACCTCTATTAATAAGTAAGCTACGCATTTGGGTCACAAACCATACCCTCTAAGACCTATCTGATATTTTGAATGTGTATGTGTCTCAATCTATATGTAGTTCGTTTTTTTCTTTTTAGGGTTCCTGGACCTTCACTTTTGTTCCTTGTTACCCTTCTGTGTATTTACACAGTATTAACATAAGAATATGTATTATCTTGCTTAGTAGTAAAAAAATTTTTTTAGGGTTCCTGGACCTTCACTTTTGTTCCTTATGACCCTTCTGTCTTTTTTAGCACAGTATGGACACAACAATATGTGCCATCTTGTTTTACATAACTTTTCTGTTTACAGGTATCCTGAACCGCCAACTGGGCGCAACGGACCGTACATCCAACATAGATAGGTACATTATTCACCATATCTATTTTTGTAGAGCACAATTTTTAATATCTACACACATGTGAGTAAGGTGGGGATAAGTAGTGCATATTCCCGTCCTGAAGAAGGAGTTCCATTACTCCGAAACATGTCGACGCACTAATTTGGTTGGGTTACCCTAATTAGTAAACCACAACCACTCTAGCACTCTTTTTAATAATACCAGCCGGAGACTAAATAAAATTTTTTCAGCACTCACGTGCCAGGTATTTTTTAATCCCTCACTTTTCACCTCACCACTCACATCTTGGTACCTTCACACACCAAACACATAGTTCACTCATAAAGTGCTCCTGCGTAGTCGTGAAGTCGTAGCACGCCGCATTCCGTAGAGGTTTGCGAAGACCCCGATGATGAAGCATGACACCAAGGGGCCTGTTGGTGTGTGAGGGGTATTTTAACAACACTGGTTGCTCCCCACCATTGTGGTAACAACCGCCGTCCACCTAGTGGATTCCTTTTGTTTATGATAGTTGCCAGGGGAGACAGAATCCACTATTCCCTCTCCATCCCTCCTTTGTTAAAAATTATTTGTAGACAGCGCACAGCTGTGGGAGCCCCTCCCTTATCGAACAACACTGTTCTTTGACGACACACTTCACATTCATCATTAGATTGATCATCCTCAACAACCACCATGGAGGATGAACACGGGCTTACTTTCACTGAGGACGACATTGACAGGATTTTGGCGCAGGACAATCCATTCGAGGGTTTAAGCACCGACAACCCTGCTCCTACAGTAGGAGATTGGGACGAACTGACCAATGTGCGGAAGGTACAGATCAGAGCTGCCCTACATGGATTACTAATGAGGGAGTACCTAAGGAACAAACTAGCCCCTCAGGGCTTGCTAGTAAAAAATGAACCCTTTATCTTCCAGGATGATTTGGCCTTTAAAAAAGCTTGGTCCTTAATCTCCTGGCATTGTACCAGGGACTGGTTAGTCCTCATAGTACAGACGGCAAGTAGAAAATCCCAAGAATTAAAAATTGAAATACAGAGACTGGAAGTCCAACTAAAAGGTTACATCCAACCGGCTGATTTAAAGAAAGGTTTAGAAGAACTTAACAAACAAATGTCTGAATTTGAGGCCACTTTGAAACAAAGTAAATTTAATAAATTCAAGAAAGATAAAGACCGCTTTACAGCTGAATGGGCTTACCCTTACACTAAAGCGGATTATGTGGCGAGTGGGAATACAAGTGACGCTGACAGCGTCAACTCCGATGGGAGTTCCGCCAGTAACAACTCTGGGGGATTCAGGAACAAGAGACAACAAAGGGGCGGCTATCGGCAACAGAGGAACCAGTACCCACGCCAAAGGGGTTGGCGGGGTTTCCAAGGACCACCCATGTTCAATCCTTTTCAGGGCCCCTTCCAGTTCCCACAGTACCAATATGGTCCACCACAAATGGGACCAATGTACCCACAGTGGGGGGATGATCAGTCCACCGTACCACAAAAAAACCAACAACCTTTTTTATCGTGGGGCCCAGGATCCAACAGGGGAAGGAACAAGAGAGGTAACAACGTCACTTGGCAACCGGTGACAGAAACAGACCCCAGAATGCACACCAGGAGCATGACGGCGGGTCAAGCCTCAACCAGCAAGAGAGGGACCTAGTTATTAATATATCCCCATGGCCATTAACTGAGATACAGCAGAAAGTCCTGAACAAAGGTCTAGGTTATGTACCAACGAACAAACCAGACATTTTTCTTCTACACAGAGAGGTCCAGGATTTTATCAGGACCATTAAGCTGAAGGCCTTTTTCTATAACCAAGAACCCAATGTCGAGACATCAGACACGGGTTTGAAACCAAAGTCTTCCTTCACACCACAGGATAACCAACTTCCAGTGGAAGTCTTAGCTTTTGAAAAAGCAGTCATGACTGAGTTAGGCAAATTGGATACAGACTCCAGGGTCTTTCAAAACATGAGCAGACTAGAGAACGAGGCCGTGAGGGAATTGTCAAGAAACAAATTGATTATCATAAAACCCGCAGACAAGGGCGGGGCCGTTGTGATCCAAACAACGACGGCATATGATCAAGAATGCAGGAGACTCCTCGCAGACAGGAGGAACTATCAGGTTCTGGATGAGGACCCCACAGAGTCCATACGAATCCAAGTGGGAGCAATGACTGAAGAAGCTCTCAGCCATGACTGGCTCACGAAGAAAGAAGCCTTGTTTCTGACACAGAAAAATCCACGGGTACCATATTTCTATACGATACCCAAGGTTCACAAGAACCTCGAGAACCCTCCAGGTCGCCCCATCGTGTCGGGCATCGCTTCTGTTTTGGAACCTCTTTCCAAGTTCGCGGATGCCTTCCTGAGACCTTTGGTACAGGCCACCGATACGTATCTTAAGGATACAAAAGCTGTCCTTCAGTTACTGAAAGACCACCCTTTCAACCCAACCTCACAAATCTTACTGAGCCTCGATGTGGAGAGCTTGTACACCAGTCTCCCACACGATGAAACCTTGAACATTATTGAGGAAGTCTTGTATAGTAAGCAGTGGCGTTACCACACTCCACGAGGTGTGGTAATGGAATGCATCTCAATGGCCCTCACCAAAAACTTTTTCGAGTATGAAGGTACCCTCTACTTACAACGCCATGGGACTAGCATGGGGAGCACCTTTGCTCCAAGCCTGGCAGGTCTCTATGTCCACCACCTGGAGACTACCAAAATCCTTCACCAGAACAATCCGTTCAGGAGTAAAATCCTGTCATGGAAACGTTATATAGATGACGTCTTGGTCATCTGGGAAGGCAACAACCAATCTGTCATGGATTTCATGCAATGGATCAACAGCCAGAACGAATTCCTGAAATTTACTCACCAAATGTCCAATGAGTCCATGGTCTTTTTAGACCTTAACATTTATCACGAGGTTGGTCATTTAAAGACAGAGACACATTTTAAACCGACCGCAAGGAACTGCCTCCTCAGGTTCGACAGTTTCCATCCACGTCACCTGAGGGAGAACTTACCATATGGACAGTTCCTCCGCCTACGTCGGAACTGCAGCGATGTGGACAAGTACAAAATCCAAGCACTGGATCTGAGCAAAAAATTACAACAGAGAAAATACCCAGATAAGATCATTAACCAGGCAATGAAAAGAGCACGGAACAATAACCGGGAAGCTCTTTTAGATGACAACCCACGAAAAGAGGAATCTGTCAGACCAGTCTGTGTCACAACCTTCAGCCCCGTGTCAAACCAAGTGACCAAGCTGGTAAACAAACACTGGCGCATCCTTACGAGTGTGAATCTAGATCTGGAAAAACCGATCTTTGCACATAGGAGAGGGAGAAACTTGAAGGATATTCTGGTCCATACAAGACCTCAAACCAATGTAACACAGCAGACGAGGCTAAAAGGACTGCATGGGCATCACCCATGTGGGAATTGTAATAGTTGCCACCTGACTAAGAAAAGCCTGTCTCTTGAATTCAGTAATGGCGAGAAATGGGAACAACGCGCTGTCACGAATTGCAACAGCCGCAATGTGGTGTATCTTATCACATGCCCTTGCGGGAAGGAGTATGTAGGAATGACCACACGTGCAGTCAAAACCAGAATTAATGAACACAAGAGCAATGTGAGATGCAAAAAACAGACAACGAAAATGGCATCTCACTTCCTAGAGGCACAGCACTGTGTGAATGATATACATTGGACTGTTATTGAGCAATTAAAATCTGAAAGAGGTTTGTTTGAGAAGGAACAAAGATGGGTGTTCCGTCTGGGCTCAGATGTGACCGGGTTGAATGACTCCATTCCATGGAGCCAATTACGCTAAATAATAACCCCCTTTTTCTGCTCAAACAATCAGAGACCTTTCAACCATCAACTCCATTGCATGAAGCCAACTGCGTTTAATAAAACCAGCACCCTTAGATCTGTAAACCATCTTGCCCTTTAATCAGTTCCCCATACCATTTATTCACTCCACTGGAGGACATCCAGGTTAAACCCTAATGTTTCTATTTGGCTCATAGGGGTTCAGGGATAGGTGTTGCCTATTAATCTTTGCTTTGAAAATCTTGCCTACCTCGAGGCTTGCAAACCAGGCTTTTCTTAATATTTCTTAATATCTGTTGTTTTACCCCAAATGCATATGGTCATAATTTTATCAGGACCCCCTTGTGTAGGCGGCTTATACATGGCGCCTTTCGCTGTCACCATAGGGATCTCAGCTCGCCCCTTGGTAATACATGGAGTTTCTCAGATAAATCAAGTCGATTATAGGCCACAACACCGTCTCTGCGCATGCGCGTGGTGGCAGACACTGGATCCAGGTTTCGCGCATGCGCGAAGCGACTCAGTGCTGCCACTAACCGAAAGAGCATGGGCGCATGCGCAACACTGCTCCTCCGCACATGCGCATTCACACGGGAACACCCTTCCCGGTGCGCGCAAATGCGGATAGCAAACCAGGGGACCGGACCAAGTATGGGCTTTTCCGTTTTCCATTAGGGGCTAATTGAGGTCTTTTGAGACTATTTAAACTCGCTCCTTAGTTCACCACCTCACTCGTCGGAGCCGCGTGGAGGGGGAACAAGCCAGACAGCCCTGTGTAAAACCGTGAGTGTGTATGGATGTATGAACAAGCCTAAAGGTGTGTGATCTATTATTACCGAGGTATTACTACCTTTTGATCCATTCCCTTAAATACCTCACAGGTTGCCATATCGGGTAGAACGGACCACCCCCCAACACGCTGTGGCTCATGAGGCCATTGGACCTCTATTAATAAGTAAGCTACGCATTTGGGTCACAAACCATACCCTCTAAGACCTATCTGATATTTTGAATGTGTATGTGTCTCAATCTATATGTAGTTCGTTTTTTTCTTTTTAGGGTTCCTGGACCTTCACTTTTGTTCCTTGTTACCCTTCTGTGTATTTACACAGTATTAACATAAGAATATGTATTATCTTGCTTAGTAGTAAAAAAATTTTTTTAGGGTTCCTGGACCTTCACTTTTGTTCCTTATGACCCTTCTGTGTTTTTTAGCACAGTATGGACACAACAATATGTGCCATCTTGTTTTACATAACTTTTCTGTTTACAGGTATCCTGAACCGCCAACTGGGCGCAACGGACCGTACATCCAACATAGATAGGTACATTATTCACCATATCTATTTTTGTAGAGCACAATTTTTAATATCTACACACATGTGAGTAAGGTGGGGATAAGTAGTGCATATTCCCGTCCTGAAGAAGGAGTTCCATTACTCCGAAACATGTCGACGCACTAATTTGGTTGGGTTACCCTAATTAGTAAACCACAACCACTCTAGCACTCTTTTTAATAATACCAGCCGGAGACTAAATAAAATTTTTTCAGCACTCACGTGCCAGGTATTTTTTAATCCCTCACTTTTCACCTCACCACTCACATCTTGGTACCTTCACACACCAAACACATAGTTCACTCATAAAGTGCTCCTGCGTAGTCGTGAAGTCGTAGCACGCCGCATTCCGTAGAGGTTTGCGAAGACCCCGATGATGAAGCATGACACCAAGGGGCCTGTTGGTGTGTGAGGGGTATTTTAACAACACTGGTTGCTCCCCACCATTGTGGTAACAACCGCCGTCCACCTAGTGGATTCCTTTTGTTTATGATAGTTGCCAGGGGAGACAGAATCCACTATTCCCTCTCCATCCCTCCTTTGTTAAAAATAAATTACAAGGTCCAGCACAAAGTGTAAAATTTTTAGGTATTCAATGGCATAAAGGAAACTGAGAAGTGATTCTACAAGTGAGACAGAAAATTTAAGAATTTGCAGTTCCCCGAAATAGAAAAGAGGCTCAGAGATTCATTGGTTTGTTTGGATTTTGGAGACAACACATTCCTCATTTGAGTCAAATATTAGCTCCTTTGTACAGAGTCACGCGTAAAAAGAATGTGTTTGAATGGGGTGAACAACAGGAAAATGCATTTAAATTGGCTAAAGAGGCGATTCAGCATGCTTTGGATTTGTGCCCGGTACGCGATGGTGATGTTGATTTAAATGTGTCCGTACAAGGTCCGTGGCAAAAACAAGGCAAAGCAAAAGTGCTTTTAGGATTTTGGACTTAAAAGATGCCTGATGCTGGTGAGCGTTATACCCCTTTTGAGAAACAATTACTTGCATGTTATTGGGCTCCAGTGAATACTGAACAGTTGACGTTAGGACATAATGTCATCTTAAGACCTGCAATTCCTATTATGCAATGGGTTATAAGTTCCCCCAAAACTCACAGAATTCGTCATGCACAAGAAGCTAGCATAATTAAATGGAAATGGTACATACAAGATAGGGTTAGTGTAGGTCCGAAGAGGATTGCGATGTTGCATGAGCAGGTGTCCCAGGCGCCATTGGAAGAAGCAGACACAAATTACCATGTACCTATAGTAGAGGAATCTCCTGTTCGATGGGGTAAGCCGTTCAGTGATCTGTCCGCGGAGGATAGAGTGCATGTATGGTTTACGGATGGTTCAGCAAGGTATATGGGAGCAAAGAGACAGTGGAAGGCAGTCTCATATAATCCTACTACGCAGAAATTGTTGATTACTACTGGTGAAGGAAAGAGTAGTCAGTTTGCAGAATTATACGCTGTTTATCAGGTTTTGAAACAAGAATTGCCATGAACCTGCCAATTTACACAGATTCTTGGTCGACTGCTAATGGTTTGGCAGTTTGGCTTCCTACGTGACATAAAAATTACTGGAAAATTAATTCAAAAGAATCCTCTATGCTCACCAGCCACGCACCTCCCCCTCCAGTGGCTCCAGTCTAACCCCTAAGCCGCAAAGTAGGCTTCCCTCACCTCCTCGTGCACCACCGCCCATGCCTACTCATCTCACCAGCCATTCACCTCCCCCAGCCTCGTCCTTTAATTCCCCTCACCCCACGGCCACCCCCACTTCCTCCCTACCACACAGAACTCTGCACCCCCCTCCCTCCCTTCCATCTCCCAATGCCCCGGACACCCCCCCTTCCACCCTACCTCCCAGAACACTAGCGCGCACCATTCCACTCAGCGAAGATAACCACCTCTCCCAAAAAGGCTGCAACCCGCCTCCCTCTCGTTTCCTTGACCACACGATCTCGAAACCTGAACCTGATCCCCCCACCCCTGCTATCCCCCTAATCATTATCCCACCCCAAACCCATTCCCCCTCTCTAGCCCTCGCCCTTCTGAACACCAATCCTGACTCAGTACCTCCCTCCCCTACCATCCCTCCAAACAGTATCTCGCCCCATTTCTCCTCTCCCTCCCCAGTCCTCTACAAACCGGAATCGGTCCCTCCTACCTCATCTCTCCCCCCCACAAAGGCCCTGCCCCTTAGCCCCTCTCACTTAAGGCCCTGCTCCCCTCTCTCTACCCCCCCCCCAGCTCCCATGACAACACATCGCTTGGACCTTCTTGAAGCCCTGATCGCCGCGTTGATCCTCGGACTAAAAGAAACCTTTCCTCCCTAGAGAAACTCCAGCTACCGCCCCATCTCGTCTCACCTCCCCTCCTGCAGCAACCTCCCACTAGGAATGACGCCCGCCCCCTGATCAGACCCCTGTCCCCCCTAGGCTCTCGGCCTCCTCTTACTGAACCCCAGACTGAACCACAAGTTGACTGTCCCGGAAGAACCTCTCCCTCTCCCCCCCCTCAGGAAGTGAGCTCCCGAGTCACATCCTATAAACCCCCTTCCAACCATTCTGCACAAGCTCTACTCCCGCACCTCTCACCCCTTTCTTCGATCCAAGTCATCACTGGTATGAGAAGAGACCCGCCTCACCAAAAAATTGCCAGACCCCCAGCCCATCTCGCATCCCTACCCAGAGCGAATTTGGTCAACCGGAACCCGGATACTGAACCTCCCATCAACTGCATGCTCATCAACTGCAGATCAGCCGTCAAACATGCAACTGAATTAGCCGAAACTATCCTTTCCCATGACCTAGATGTAGCCTTCATCACTGAAACATGGCTGAACACCCTATCCCCTCCCATCTTGGACACGCTGGTGCCCCCCGGCTTCTCACTTATCCACAAAGAGAGGCCCATACGCAAAGGAGGCGGAACAGCAATTATCCACAGAAGTGATCTCTCCATTACTGAATTCCCCTCCCTCCTCTACAACTCCTTTGAATGCCTCTCGCTCAACATCAATTCGCCCCACCACAGCCCACTCCAATGCCTTCTCCTTTACCACCCTCCAGGCAATACTACTGTATTTGGCGAACAGCTATCGGATCTGATCACTCAAACCGCTCTCAATACTGACGTCAGAATAATCCCGGGCGACCTCTACCTAAGATGGAATGCAACCAAGAATCCGCTCATCCAATCTCTCACCTCCCTTCTACAAGACCACGATATGATCCAACACTGCTCAGAAGAAACACACCATAGAGGAGCGATCCTAGATGCAATCATCGCGGACAAAAAGACAGTCTCAATTGACCACATCATCCCTGTGGACTGGTCTGACCACCACGCCATCCTCTTTCACATCAACCACCCGGCTCCTTTCCTCCCATCCACTAAAAACCTCCCCCAAGTGGGTCAGAAACTTATCGAAAGTCCCCCTGACAAGTTACAAGATGCCCTCAGCTCACTCCTCCCGAGCTCGTCGGAGCTCCTCTCAACCACGGATCTCACCTCGCTCTATCACTCCAACTTGGAGTGCGTACTGGACCAGCTGGCACCTAGAAAACTAAAAAAAAACAGAAGCATCCCCTCCAGGTCTTGGTTCTCCACGGACATCAATGATGAGCGCAGACTCCTAAGAGCCATGGAAAGATCCTGGAGGAACAACCCCACTGCCTTTAACCGGGACCAACTCAAAACAGTTCGCAAAACCTACCTTAATCATATCAAGAACCAAAAGTCATCCTTCTTCTGCTCTGCTCTAGACAAGGCTAAAAACCGCCCCAATGAACTCTTCAATATCATCAGAAACCAAACCTCCATACCTATGACAGACAGATTAACTGCGTCCAAATCCCAGTGCGACGAATTTGCTAACTTCTTCAATGAAAAAATTGCCTCAATTGACCGATCGTGCAGCAATCTTTCCGTCCTCTCAGAGTTGCGCCCTACTGCTTCTACCCACTCAGGACCTACAACTGCAGCCACTCGCTGGTCTTCCTTCCAACACATCCAAACCGAAGCGATAAGCGATCTCATTGCCATCGCTAATCCCTCGTCTCACTCCCTTGATCAGCTGCCCTCGAGACTGACGAAAGACCTGAAACTTACTCTAGCCCCTATTTGGGCCAAGATCATCAACAGCTCTTTGAGCGATGGCTCCATCCCTGACTGCCTCACACTAGGTCAAGTCACGCCACTCCTAAAAAAACCTGGCCTTGACCCTAAGGTTTTGAACAACTTCAGACCAGTGTCGAACCTGCCGCTCTTATCGAAAATTTTGGAAAAATGTGTGCTATCTCAACTAACCCATCACCTAGAGATCTTGAATCTTCTCGACCCACACCAATCTGGGTTCAGAAAGGGCTGCAGCACAGAAACCGCAATCCTCAATGTGATGGATGACCAACACATGTCTCTCGACTCCAACCAATGCAGCCTCCTCATCCTCTTAGACCTCTCGGCAGCGTTCGACACAGTGGATCACAACCTACTACTCAATGTCCTACAGAAGAGAGCGGGGTTGGGAAAAACTGTTCTCAAATGGTTCGCCTCCTTTCTCAACAACCGCACACAGATTATCAAAATTAAAAGCTCCAATTCGGACCCCCTCCCTATTACTAGAGGAGTCCCACAGGGGTCAGCACTCTCTCCACTACTTTTCAACATCTACATGGAGCCCCTCACTACAATTCTAAGGAACTCCAACATCCCCTTTCACCTCTATGCGGACGACACACAACTCTACCTGGAAACCACCTCGATCGCAGACATCCACAGACTAAATGACACACTCACAGAGGTTCAACACTGGCTCTCCTCCAACCACCTAAAACTTAATGAAGAAAAGACAGAAGTTCTCCTCATCTCAAACAAAAGTGAAAATCCCCAAATACTCGAATGGCTCAATGCCTTAAACGCCCTCAATGTTCCTCTTGTTCCTACAACCTCCGTCAAATCACTGGGGATCACTCTGGACCCAAAACTGGACATGAAAGAACACATCTCTAAAACTGCCAAAAGTGCTTTCCTTAACCTGAAACTTCTCTACAAACTTAAACCCTTCCTCCCCTTGAAAGACCTGAAACAGGACACTCAGGCACTGGTACTCTCCAGGATTGACTATGGCATTGCTACTCTGACTGGAACAGCCAAATCTCATCTAGGTCCTTTGACTGCTACCCTTAATGCAGCAGCTAGGATGGTCACGGGAACTAAGAAATATGAGCACATCACCCCGGCTCTCAAGGACCTGAAGTGGCTTCCTATTAACCTACGAGCAAACTTCCGCACAGCCTGCCTCACACACAAAGCCCTGCATACAGGTAAACCGGAATATCTGGCCAATAAACTCAAGAGAGCCGGTCAGTCCAGGACCCTCAGAAGCTCAAACACGCTACTACTCATACCTCTGAAATCACAGAAACGTAAAACATCTAACAGGTCCTTTGCGGGAAATGCTCCTAAGATATGGAACTCCACCCCCCCCCCCCACATCAGATTGACCGTCTCCTTCCTGAAATTCAAGAGACTACTCAAAGCCTTCTTTCTTGAGCGGGCTGGTCCATAACGAAAACCATCGTATGACGTTGATAGTTCACTCTCTGGTCCTAGCAAAAACCTGATGACTCTCATTTGTTCTCCGCCATGTCGCCCTCATGCTGATACTGTATAGACTTTCACGTGCTACCATGTTTTCTCATACTCTTCCTACCCTGCTTCGACCTACCTGTTATGTTGTTGCTTATTTGTATACGTTGTGAAGCGCACTGATACCTTCGGGTCTAGCTAGCGCTATACAAAACTTAAATAAATAAAAAAAAAAAAATTATGGGGAAAAGAATTGTGGGCAGAGATTTGGGATTTGCTACGTCAGAGTACTGTCACAGTCTTTCATGTTGATGCCCATACGTCCATTGATTCCATTGACAAATTATTTAATGATGTTGCAGATGAAAAATCTAAAATTTCTAAGGCTGAGGTGGATATGCAAGACTCTGACATGGCTGGATTGGCGAGGTGGGCGCACCAAAAATCGGGTCACTTTGGAGAAAGAATTACTAGCAGGTGGGCCATGGATAGAGGAATATATCTACCCCTAGATTTGATAAAAACTGTTATATTACAATGTACCGTGTGTCAACACTCTCGACAACGAGAGGTACCCCAGATAGTTAAAGGTCAATGACACAGAGGTAAGTCTCCTGCACAGATTTGGCAGATTGATTACATAGGTCCCTTAACGATGAGTGAAAATTGCCAATATGCATTTACTGTTGTGGATACTTTTTCAGGTTATTTGATTGCTTCCCTTATAAACGTGCTACACAAATGAATACCATCAAAACTCTTGATTTGCTTATATTGTATTATGGTACCCCATTGCAAATTCAATCTGACAATGCTTCACATTTTAAAGGAAGATTGATACAAGAATATTGTGCCCAGCACAATATTGAGTGGGTATTTCATATACCTTATTACCCTCAGGCTGCAGGTTTGATTGAGAGAATGAATGGCCTTTTAAAAGATCAATTACGTAAATTGTCTGATGGTTCACTGAAAAATTGGAAAGATAATTTGTCTGATGCTTTGTTGATTCTAAATAATCGTCCTTATTTGAATTCTGATACACCTTTGATGAGAATGTTGTCCCCCTCAATTAATGTTCAACCTCACACTGCTGAGACTACAATACTATATTGGGAAATAATGCCTGGAGCTTTGTCTCCACACAGAGCAACTCCTGGAGCTGCTGGTTTAGACCTACATTCCTTAAAAGACTTTATTCTAAACAGAGATATATTGTTCTTGTTGAGACTGGAGTCGGTTTCCAGATACCAGCAGAACACTTTGGTATAATTGCTCCGCGCTCCAGCCTAGCACTGAAAGACATTCTGGTGCTTGGAGGCGTCATAGATAGTGATTATCAGGGAGAAACCAAAGTCATTCTCTTAAATAGTGGTGACTTGGACTTAACAATCCGAATTGCAGATCGAATTTCCCAATTGGTCAGTATGCCTGTCTACAGTGGTGTGGTGAAGAAAGGGACTGCCCCAACCTTGTTAATTGTACGTGGAGAAAAAGGTTTTGGCTCAACGGATAAAAATCCAGGAGCCAGAGTGTGGGTTCAGTCACCTAATCAACTCCCTGAGCAGGCTGAAATTATTGCAACGGGCAGAGACAATGTAATCTTAGTAATGAAACCAGGACTGGAAAAATGCCTGTTTTAGACTTTTTTTCCCTTAGGGCATTGTGTGGACTGCTGCTGCAGGATGTGTCATAGCTGGACTCCTTTCGGCATGGTGCGTTTGGGGCCGAGATGGGAGGGGGAGATTCTGGAGTGACTTGAACATCCAAGGTCGTAGGTCCATTTCTTCGCTGGATCCAAAGCTTAATTTCTGGACGGAACTGGCTCATCGGATTTCCAATTCTTCTCATTTCTGCATGACGCATCTTCGATCCGTCACTGATATGCTGTCTACATGCTTTGTTTCAGTTCCTACTTTGACTGCTTCTTTGTTGTACTTTTTCAACGTTTCGGAGTCCAACCCTGACTTTATCCATTCTGACTTTTCTGCTTACGATTATTGTGCTTCGTGCACAGTTTTGACGGAACTGGATTCCCCATTGACTTTCTCTATTGCTACGTTCAATATCACGGAGGGTGATATTTGCTATAACTTCACGTGGGATCCCTGATTAATTGGCAAATGTTTGCAAGTTAAAATGGAGAATGCTTCCACACTTTCTCAACATGTGAAGATTTTATGTGTTACTCGTACACCTGACATGTGCTTCTCAGTCCATAATTCTATGACATGCAAGCGTTTTGTTCTTTCTGCTAGCCACTACTATAATGTGTTGCTACCTTCTGGATGGCTATTTTCTTGTGGCAACACTTCCTGGTCCTACATCCCAGCGAACATTTCTGGTGGCCCATGTGCTTTATCACGTCTTAGCCTATTGATGTTTTCTATGTCCCCTCATTTGTATTCTCGGACAGTACGTGAAGCACCCTTATTGACTGAAGACTGCGATTCCCATTTAACTCTATTATCCAAGACTGAGTACATTAGTTTAGCTGCCTCTATTGTAAGCATTCCTGGACTGTCCATTTATAATACCCGAGCTATAGGTAAATCAGCGTATCTTATGGTTAAGTCTATTAATTCTACATCTACTGTTTTATCTGAACTTTTATTAGATGCACAAGGAGAACGCCGTGCTAACCTACAGAATAGAGTTGCTATTGATTATTTGCTGTTAAAACATGATCATGGCTGCTCGGATTTCGAGGGCCTGTGTTGCTTCAATGTGTCTGACCATTCTAAGTCCATCCAGTATCATATTAATAAGTTACATGATTTGTCCCCGGAAGTTCGACAAAATTTGGATCAAGGGTGGTTTGATTGGCTTTTTGGATGGTTACCTGATCTACATTTACTTCGTCCTATTTTGGGTGGCATACTTTTGATAGTTTGTTTCTTAATTGCCAACTGCTGTTGTATTCAATGTATACCATCCTTTTTGAGTTTGTTTCGTCCACGTGTTATGTCAAGATCAATTAGTTATGTTTCTTATTATTCTACTACTGATGTGCGTGCAACCTGATTCTATTATACGTTCGATGATGTTGGACAATGGTCAAGGGTGGAGTGTAGTGACAGAGATATTTGCACTCACTGGCGTGGTTTAGACCATTGCCCACCACCATCTCAGTATATTTTGCTATTGTTTGCATATGTGTGATGCTTACTTTATTTCCGACTTTACCTCACCTTTTGGCATAGCTTACCTATTTGCTTTGGCATGATCTTATGCCTTCTTTCTATGGTCTTTGCTCTTTTTCGGGCCTAAAGGCCTATGCACGAGAGACGCCATATTCTTTTAGGACACGATCTTTCTGAACCGCTTGTAGGTGAAAGACCATGTTTTAGTTTCAATGTGTTATTTGCTAGCCAGAGAGGACCGGTTCTTATCGAAGGAATGTGCTCACTTCGCGCCGAGGTCATAACAAAGGCTTAGCTACCCTGAGGAGTGGCCTTGGTACTAGGTTGCACAGGAATTCAGTGGGAACCATAGGAGGAGTTTGCTAGAAGCTTCGATGAGAAACTGCGTTCTATATTAGTGAAGGGAGAGATTTACTGGTCTGTTATTCTGACATTCTGACGCTGACATTCTGAAGTCATTGTGGTCTGGTGAAGCAGCGCGGTGCAGACGTGTACTTACGACTGTGGAACAGAGAGTCCTGACCGGACCAGAGGGAAAGAGAGGAACGAGTCTTTATCCAGCTGACGAGATGCCTAGGATTATGGTGAGGTGTTCCAAGTTAGCCTATTGTATCTAACCTTATGCTTTCTTTTCAGCTTTTATGTGTGTGAATGTTTTGGGGATTGTGATAATGTTTAGTTACTTCTTTTTTTTTATCCTATTATCATGTAATAAAGAGACCCCAATGTGCATTAGTATCATTTGTCTGTTTTCCTTCGAAAGGGGGTGGGCAGATTCTTTTTAGCCAGGTGCTGTCGTACAGAAGGATGGTGAAATTCCCTTCTTATAGGCAACTGATGACAGGAAGGTGTGCTGCTTCTAATCAGGGAATAACTACAAGTGCAATCTTTATCTTATACATTCTGTCAGGGAAGGTCGGGCCCCTTGTCCATGTAAGGGAAATCGGCTCCCAACAGGTATGTCCAAATTAGAGGTGTTGCTCCCTCGCAGAATTGCGTTGTTTCGTGCCGAGTGCGCGTTGTGTTGCCGGGAGGCGTTGATTCGTCGGAAGACGTTGTGTCGTGCCGAGTGCGTGTTGTGTCGCCGGGAGGCATTGATTAGTCGGAAGACGTTGTGTCGTGCCGAGTGCGCGTTGTGTCACCAGGAGGCGTTGATTTGTCGGAAGACGTTGTGTTGCAGAATTGTATTGTTTTCGTGCTGAGTGCGCGTTGTTGTCGCCAGGAGGCATTGTTTCTTACTGTGCAGTCTCGAGTTGTTTGCATTGTTGTACATATTCCCCAAGACTATGGCTCCAGATTTTCAGTACTTTTAGTTGTATGCATGTGGTCATTTGTATTATTCCTTTCTCAGGTTGGTATTTTATGTGTCTATGTGTGGTGTTTTTATGAGTCCTGAGGAGGTGGTAAGTAGTGGCGTGGGATAGCTTAGTGAGTAGAAGGAGTTCCAAATTGTGCCAGAACCCAATTCATTACACAAGGTCAAGCACCGCTAATTGCGAACAAATTGCCTCTAACTGCCTCCACACTCACGGCGCTCCCGTTCTATGATGTATGCGCTCAAGCTCTTGTGTCTGTTGTGTCTGTTGTTCTCTTTTTTCCCTACATATTTTATTGCCTGAGGCTGTGATCGCGATGAATTCCCCCCTTATCAGGCCTTTAAGGCGTCCAGAGAGTGGCCATTTGAGTTTCAGGGTTGTCGTTTATTGCTAGGTAGTCCTGCAGTGCTTTCGAAATTTGTTTCACCCCTTCTGGTCTGTGCAACAGTGGTTTTTGCAGGTGCCAAGAACGAGGAGTTGCAGGGCCTGGTGGCAATGAGAGCATGAGGGTAACCGCAGAGTGGTCCAATAAGGTTCAGGGTCGGATTTCTATTTGGTGGATGAGAGATACCAGACTAGTCGTGCCTAAGAAATAATCAATTTGTGCGTACGATTCGTGGGAGTGAGAGTAAAAGGAATACTCTCTTGAGGTAGGGTGTTTCTCCCTCCTTATGTCCACTAGCCCTGCCTCTGCGAACATGCACTTACCCCACTCAGAAAGGACCCCTAACTGCCCCTGTCTCTGGGCCGATCTATCTTAGGCACCATTAAAAACTATGTTTAGGTCACCTCCTATAAGAATCGGCCTGTCCTGGGAAGCGCTGATCTCTTGCACCACCTTTGATAGATATTGTTCTTGGTCGTCGTTCGAGGCATAAACCGTCCCTATGGTAAGTGTATGTGATCCAATAGAGAATTTGTACGCTAAGAACCGCCCCCTGAGTTCAGCTTGTTTAGTTCCTAACTTCCCTGGGAATTTATGGGATAGCAGAATGGCCACCCCTGCTTTTTTGTTGGAAGTGAGGAGAAGAATTACTTTGGGAAAGCGGGAGTGCGGAACCTATGCATGTCTCCCACCAGGAGATGAGTCTCCTGTAGAAAGCATACATGGGCACTTGAATATTCCAGATACAACAGTATGGCCCTGCTCTGACTGGGGTTATTTAGACCCTCGGCATTCAGAGTCACAATCTTAATGGGTTGGACCATTTGAGCACTCCTGGGTGGCAGCTATAGAGTTGCGATGTGTTCCCCTGGTACGGTGAGCATAGGCTAACATGATGCGCAGAGAGCTGGCCGTGTTACATGAGCTAACATCAGTGACATGCGGGAGGTGTGAGGAGGAGGAAAGAGGTCCCCAACTAAACATTAACCCGAACTTATACAACAATTTAATCAAGACAACACAAGTGAAATCAGCAATGTCCTGGGATTGCATTCCCACGGTGAGGAGGTAGAAGAATTTCGGCGTAATGCGCTCCGACCTCCCTGGGCCCCGGCCGGGTATAAAGACATGACTTTTCCAGTTAGTCTGGAGGATTCAGGGTGCAAGTAAGTCCAAGTCTTGTTTCTTGCATATTTATGCTGGCCCATTAGTGTCCTCCCCCAGTGATGATAGGACCCCTTGCTTTTCCTTCGCTATTGTGTCAGGGTCTGGGCGTGATTTCAGGGGTTTCGCTCCTACTGTCATCGAGTCGTTTGCACTCCTACTTGCGCTGGAACTCGTGGGGGAAGGTGGGTCTGTCTCCAAGTCATCCAAAATGTTCAGGAGTCGGCGTGCCTCTTTGATCGTTTGGACCTGGTAGATCTTCCAATTAAAATGGAAAATGAGGCAGAACGGATGTCCTCACGAGTATGGGATTTTGGCTTCCCGAAGGTGCATGGGGAGGGGCCGAAAAGCTCTTCTCTTTTTTGAAGGATAAACGTTGCCAGATCCTGGAATAGGAGAGGTTTATGTCCTTGGTACTGTAGTGGGTTACAGTCTCTGGCTCTTTGTAAAATCCTTTCTTTTAGTTGGAAATTGTGCACACAAGTTAAGATGTCTGGGGGTGGGGCCGGAGAGGGTCTTCCAGGCCCCACCTGGTGCGTGTGATCTAGTTTGATCTCCAGCTCTTCCGATGCATCAAGGATTGACCTAAACAGACCCATCACCTATTCTGCAATGTTCTGACCTTCGGCTCCCCAGGGGATATTGCGAATATGAATGTTATTTCGGCGAGAGTGGTTTTCTAAGTCCTTTGTGTGGGCCTGAAGGTCTAGATGTTGGTCTCTCAAGTGAATTACCTCTTGTTGTAGAAGTACGATCTCCTCATCTCTACTAGTGCCTTGAGTCTCAAGGGTGTCAACTCTATCCCCTATTAAGTCTACATCTCTCGCACCTCTCTAATTTCCTGTGCAATATCCGTTTTCATCTGTTTTAAGTCTTCTCACTGTAATGCAAACAAAGTCTCAATAAATGCGTGGGTGAGCGGTGCATCAGCATCACCACTATCTTTAGTTTCAGCATTATCCGCTACAGTGGGTGCTGGGGTTTTAAGTAACATTTCCTTGACAGTTCTGTCTTTTTTCCCCCCTTTAGTGGTCGCAATGATTAGGGAATTCCTGGCCTCACTTCTTCTTGAGCTATAATCCCGGGGCTGAGAGCTGATGTTAATTCCAGGGGTGTGTGAGGTTGCCTGGTGCTTCAGAGAGAGTGCCGCTGTTGGGAGGTGTATCGGTGTCTATGCATGTACTCCCGGTCAGTCTTATGGAGTGTTACCTCTTTGCGAGTATTCGTGGCCTCTTTCACACATGAGCTACCTGACGTTACCGCCTTGACCGTCCGCTGGTTGAACCACTCTGTGCTGCTGCTGGGCTTACTCAGGGTGCTTACCTATATCCATGGGTCCGCTGCTAGTGCTGCGTCTGTTGATCCTATTCAAGGGGAGAGGCTGCTTTTGTTGGCCCTTGTAGCTTGTAGTTGGTAGACCTCAGGGCTTGCCTTTCTATCCTTGAGGTTCACCCAGGCAATTCAGCTCAGCTGCAATTCATCAGCAAGGGGAGGACGAGGACCTGGCAAAAACTTTGTGTTCCCTGCCAATTGCGCTGTTGTGGACTCTTCACGCTTGGGGTGCGTTAATTAGTGCCTGTGTCCTTGCCCCATAAACTGCATGCAGGCTGCTTCTGCCACTGGAGATTGTGCGCTCTACGATCATGAGGTGACTCAAGGAAAGGGTCCCAGCCCAGCTGCCCAGTCTCTGCTCATTCACGTTCTCCCCGAGCTGAGTGCCTGTTTTCCCTCACTGTCCCCTCTCGAGAGCGCTTGCTCACCTGGTCACTCAGTCGAGTCACGGCTTCTCTTGTGTGGACCCAGGCGGGCTTCCTTAGCCAGGGTTGCTGCTTCAAGGGTCTCAAACCTGACCCATGCGGGCCGATCACCAGCCGCTTGTGACATCTGTTCTGTGTCCCCTGTAGGGCCGGTCTCATCCTTTAAAACTTCTGCTTCTTCACGGCTCTTCAGGCAGTCATAGGGGGCTGCTGTGAGTTTCCCCCGTTCCTTTGTTGGTTCTTGGGCCTTTTCAGCTTCTGCTGCCATCGAAGCCCTGATGCGTCCTGAAGAGTGGCTCCACCCCAGTTCGAGCTCCTCCAGGTCCGCTGCAGCCGTTCACCGCCAACCCCCCCTTAGACATGCGGGACCGTGACCGGAGTTGTTGCCTTCGTTCAAGCCCACAGGTCGAATCTGCAGTGTGGTCCGCAGCAGCCACACCTCTATACTCCCCCCGTGCACGGCTGGTCCTCACCGCTGCCCTCTCTGGTCTATCACGGCTATTTAGTGATCCGCGGGGACCTCTTTAGAGCCTTCTACCTTCCCTCTCTGCTTCTTGAGCTAACCCGGCAGTAGTATCCACCGAGGATCCGGAACGCGCTGCTGCTCATTTGCAACCTAGTCCGGCTTCTTCTAGGCTGCTTCCCGGTGGCACCTCCTCGGGTCACGATCTCAAGGGAGCAAACTCTTGTTGTCGATTAAGCCCAACCGTGAGGTCACCACGGCGTCCGGGATCTTCTCGAGCCTGTGTAACACTATTTTTGTGGTACCGCTATACAATGCTAAGTCCATGGCCCAGTTGCGAGGTCGGAGCGATGAGCAGGCACGTCCTACTCGGTCGCCATCTTGACCACGCTCTGTCTTATGTCTTTTTACCGGACATCCATGTCTACTGTCAGGGATGCTGTGAATCTGCTGCAGAATTTCACATTAGATTTATTTGGGGAATAATGTGCATAAAAAGTATGTACTGTCAGTTGAACCACCCAGAAGGGCTTATACCAAAATAATTATTTACCTTGCTGTACTAAGCGGATGGAATTGCCTGTTCTCATGTCATGACCAGAAAGTACTTTCAAATTGCCAGCATTATGCTTCTCTGGCGATTCCTTGGGTCCTTCAAATGAAAGTTTTTTTCTGTTTCGAATTGCAAAAAAGAAAACCTCTTTGAAGCTGAATTCCATAATTTCTATATAAATGACATCTTATTTGACATGCAAGTCTGTTAAATCCATCTTTGTCAGCACAACAACACCTTGTCTTGTTTGTGAACGAAAGGTAAAGAAGATGACTCAGTTGCAGGGAAAAAGAGGATCTGGAATATTTTAGCTGTTCTGCAGCTATTATGTCCGAAACAGGGAGAAGATAAAAAGTATTACATGGAAGGGGTCATCCTCCTTACCTATGAATGTTCAACATAAAACAAGACCTCTTCTTAAAAGTGTAAGCTAATCTTCTCTATAGAAAAAGCAAAAAGCTTTTGATAGTATAACCCTCACCCACCAGGGTTACACCCTGCTGGTATGGTTCATTGCAGGATTGTTCCTGTTCTGCTGTAAAACGGGGTGTGCTGGTACCTGTGTGTTATATGGGAGCATTGTGTTGTATCTAACCACAAAAAGATGGATGATAGGTGTTGGAGGGAATCTAGTCAGATAAAAAATAACCGTCTTGTAAGAAAACTGTATTTTATTCAGTTCTCCAATCAGTATGATTAAAATATGGGAAGAAAAGGTAGTATGTATCCTCTGGTTTAGTGACCGTGCTTTCTTTCCTAAAACCCCAAATATCTGAAACATAAAAAGGAGAATTAGCTTGCCATGGTCTGTGTGCCCAGCAGCAGTATGGCAATCCCAGGTACCAGTGACGCAATTCTAGGTTATTAAACTAGGCGAGACCGTGGCGAAGTAAGTACAGCATAGCCAGATGCGTCCTCTTTGCAGGATTATGCATATTCATACTTAGTAACTAATTTGCCTCCCTCTTGATATGCAGAGTGTGTCAACAGGCTCGCCTTGTTACCATGGGACCTATGAAGCACTATTAGTGTTTATGTATGTTGGGTTTTCTTTATTAATGTACTGTCCAGTATGCAGGTAGTATGTTTAATGTGAATGTTCCATCAAAGAGGCTACATCCAGTGAGTGTAATAGATGTGTACACATACTTTGTTCATTTCACATAGCATCATGGACACTCCTTTTTTAGGTGCAAGGTCAAACACCACAATGTGAACTTTAATGCAAGTGGCGTTTACGACTGCTACACCACTGCTGGGCCCAGACACTGTACATGGTGACCTCTACCATAGCAAGCTAATTCTTATTTTTATAGTTCAGATATTTCGGAACAAGCACTAAGTAGGTGTATGGTTTATATTTTCATTCAGAGTCTAGTCTCAGGAAGGGAGATTCATGGTCCTGATGAAAGCCACAGTGAAGGGTGGAAGAAACATGTAGACAGAGTTGTAGGAAAGAAAGCAGGGTCATTAAACCAGAGGACACTGTTTACCTTTTCTTCCCAAATTTAAACATACCGCCTTGAGGACTGAATAAAACACAGTTTTTCCCACCGGAGAGATATTCTAACAAGCATTGGCATAGCCAATAGGTCTCGCCTTTGGGACCTTATAAGTGTTTAGTTATCCAGCACAATATCCTTGGTGCAACAACATCAAGTGTTGCATGGCGAAACACTTATAAGGTCCCATAGGCGAGACCTATTGGCTATGCCAATGCTTATTTAGTAATTGTATGTATTGTTTTGAGGTTCAAATCATAGGTATTGCTAAGGCCAGTGGACCCCAACTTCCAATAAGGACTCAGTGGGGGTACTACGATTACGGTAATGATTCAGGGGGGGGGGAGGTCCATAGAGGTCAAAAGGTTAAGAACTGCTGAGCTAGGGGATTTTCATACAAAAAACTCTAAATCGGATCATCTCTAAATTGGTTAATCAAGGTCTTTGGCTATGCAATGGCAAGTTAGTAAAACTCTTACAGCTCTGCATTATCTGATACAACGTAGGCCCTATAAAATGTGTGGTCTAGGTGCAACCACAGTTTGCATCCATATATTACAGCCACACCTTTGATGCACCGACGCAAACCAACGGGGCGGTTTGTTGAACACACATGAGCTCTGAGCGCAGTACTCTCCATGAAAGGGTCCACCAGGGGAACTGAGAGAACTCAATTTTGACTCGAGATACAGGTAAATCAAATTCCTTAGATACAAGAAAAAGTAGCCAATTTGGAGCCACTCACGAGAAAGATGTCCACTAGCACAGTTAATCAGTAAACTTACTAACTGACCAACAACTGCAGCACTGCTGGGAACAGAAGCTCATTAGAAGAGTGAAAGACAGGTAAATGTGTCCATTTCTGACTGTCTAATTCACAAACAACTCTGACGATCATCAGCGGTATAGTTCTCTGCCGGTGAACCCATGATTGAAAAGGCATGGACTGCACTACTTGAGTAGATGAGGCTGTGCCTGGCCTATTACTGCCCTCAGCTATTTCTATTTCTTAGCAGGGTGTCTGTGGATTGAGGTGCAGGGAGTAGACAGATGTGTGGAAGGGGTGACATAGGATGCTTACGTAGACGGATGAGAAGACTGTTAGTGGGTCTGCGTGTATTAAAGAAACGAGCTGGGGAGCTTGACAAAGAAATCAAGCACGAAAGAGAGAAAGTGCAGCAGAGCAAGACAGAAACAGGGAGAGTAAGACGTCCTGGGAGACAGAGCGAGAAAGACTGCGAAGGGAAAACAGGGTGAAATGCATAGAAGGTGTAGGAGTGCGAAAGTGAGAAAGAAAAAGACAAAGCACTGAAACATGGAGTGGATGGAAAGATAGATAGCTCCCTCTCCGCTGTCAGATGGAAATCTTAGACATCCATTAATAACTGCACAGGGCTGGCTGTGAGCTAAACAACATAATTAATTAAAATTGGGACTTCATTACTCTGAATCCTTCTTAATGTAATAATTAAGCTCATTACAAAATTAGTTAGGCTGATGAGGAGCGGAAATTCAAAACTAAATTAATGCATAAATGTACAAAGTAATCAAGCATCCAGGACAGGGACGGGAGTTCGCCTCTGTTTAACCGATGTGCTGCCTTTCTTCAAACATGATGGTTTGTTTATCTCGGATACAAGAAACTCTCGATACAAGCTCAGCGCCTTTTCTCCTCCAAATGTCCTCAAACATCTGATGTAATCAGCAGAGGAGCCAGTGATGCAGCAATGAAATTATGTGAAGGCTGTCATTCTCTAGTGCCTCGTTGCATGCCACCAGAGGGCCGCCAGCCCCTGGGACAGACGTTCAGGATATTCTTGCACATTAGTTAAACAACTCCCAAATGTGGTTTTGGCCTCGGACAAGGTGCTGCCCTTGGAGATTCCCAGAGAAGAAGTCACTGCATTTGAAGGTGGCAGGTACAGCAGCTAACAAGCCTGCATTGAGGGAGAAGTCAACAACTGCGAGGCCTAATCCGGTCCCCAAACACCACAGCCAGGGGCCAGAAGCGCTCAGAGGCTGGACGGTGGTAAGTGACAGGGAAGCAGGGGGGGAATAAGCCTTTCACAGGAGCTGAACAAGCTTCAGGGTGCGCGAGGAGACCCACTGATGACATCTGTAAGTGTAAGTGCCCTAACATGACAGCACATGGGTACTTCTCTGGTTTAATTTAGAAGTGCAGGGCATTACCCATCAATCGCAAGTACTCCCTCTCCGCCACCTAAAACATACTGAAGGCTGCATCTTATTTTAAACTTCATCTCCTTGTAAGAGTGATGAGGAGAAAAATTAAGGAAATTATTCTCAACTTGTGTTCATGATCTTTTCTACTCAAGTCTTACTCCACCATCAATTCACTTCTTCTTTAGACGGGCTGAATCTGGATCCTAGAACCACAGCTTCTGAGCTCTTCCCAACAAATGTAGAACAAGCGTGCTAGTGCCTCGCGCGGCAATGTAGAACAAGCGTGCGCGGCAGCAGGGAGAGAGGAGGGGGCCTGCGCCGGTTTCCCTTGCGGGAGCGAGCAGGAACCAGGTATCAAAGCTCGCTCCCACAAGGGAATCGCTAAACGTGCATGCTTTGCCATTGAAGGCAATGCAATGCATGAACGTTTTTGGCTGAACAGGCAAATCAATTGCTAAAGGTCCCTTCCTAAGCAGCGCATGCGCACTGCATAGGCGAGACCTAAAAATGACTAGAACCCCTCTAACTCCTGCCATCCATCATTTTGTGGTTTGATAGAACACAGTGTTCCATGTAACAAAAAGAACCCAGTGATGAAGCATGCCACCAAGAGGTAACCCTGGTGGGCGGGGGTTGTACTATAAAAAGCGTTTTGCTTTTTCTAAAGTGGGGATTAGCCCACACTTTTGAGTGGGGCTCTTGTTTGTGTTATACTGCTGCTATTATGGTATGGTAATGTTCAACACAATAACTAAGGCCATTTGCAAACAGCAGCTTCAGGAAACAGAGGACCAAATATTTCTTCTTGCTAAGCGAACCTGGTGGGCCATGTATTTAAAGCAACAGGTTTATATTTCAGGCTTAGCTGGGATATTTGTGCAAAACCTCTGGATGCTTAAAATGTATGTTTTTAGTGTTATTGTATGCTTATAGCCTGCTGAGCTATTTTAAGTGTTTATTAATCCAAAATGATTTATTTTGTTTGGTTTTCGAGGTTAATTGATTTAGATTTTTCTTATTTCAATATGTTTTTTTTATTTTTAATTGCACGTGTGAAAGGTAGCCATGTTTTGTACTAGGTCCCAAAACACTTTATTAAACTCAAACTCAATTCTTTTTGTGTGTTCTGTCAAACAAAAATGATGGCCTAAGTTTCTAGCCGAAATGGCTTTTTTTTTTAAATTCCCCACTGTGTGTTGTTACCAACCCGTACTGCAGCCACTGTACACCTTTTCTGCTAAAGAGCTGCTGTAAGCACAATATTCAAAATTATACCAAAACTGCACCTGATATGCAGTGCATATTTATTGAATCTGGCATAATGCAGAAGTTCTTCTCTGGGGTAAGATGTGCTGATCCAACATGTTTGCATTCTATATTTATTTTTCTAAAAGTTTTTATATTTATCAGCATTTCCTTTTCTGGCTACTAAGCAATCTTTTAAGTGAAAAGTGTAACAATTAACAATCAATACGAATAGGTCAAAATGTTTAAATGGTTATGTGCAATTTTATTTGCTTGTTCTTTTAGTATCAGGAAAACAATGGGGACTTCATCTCGGTCATGAAGGCTAGTTTCTTCTGCGTAGAGTACAAGGCAGCCATTTAACCAGATCTACCAACTTCTAAAAACATTGGGCTTATTTATGAGAGCCCTGTATCACTTTTTCCCACATAAAGTGGTACATGTGTGACACAGGGCTTCCCTTTCTGATTTATGAAGCCACTCAAAGCCACCCTACGTGACTTTGAGTGGCCTCATAATTATTTATTTTTTTTAATCTTTTTATTAAACAATCTCGACATCAGGTACATTTCGGCAATAATCAATGACTAGGGTACAGTGGATTACAAAAATACATATGTTTACAGTAGGATAAATTAGTGGAAATCACGGGGAGGAGAGGTCGTCGATGTCTATATCCCAGGGAGGAGCACAAATGTCACCACAATAGGCATTCCAGGGGGCCCATATCTTAGACCATTTCCGGGGGCAACCCCAGGCCACATAGACAGTCTTTTCTCATAGCATACTCCAGTCAAGGTCCTTTTTCCAATCGGTAATCGTGGGTGCATGTGAGGCCCCCCATAGCTGCGCTATATTTCTCTTGACGATCATGCAACCGAGTGTGACCCATTGTGTAGTGTACCTGTTAAGGTCGGTTGGTTCCCAGATGTTGAG
The DNA here is from genome assembly GCF_964261635.1 of Lissotriton helveticus. NCBI lineage: Eukaryota > Metazoa > Chordata > Amphibia > Caudata > Salamandridae > Lissotriton > Lissotriton helveticus. The sequence goes on from NC_136061.1 coordinate 927,623,747, forward strand.
GAGGCACCTAGGCGCTTCTGGTTTAATTTCGACCCCCAATGTTTCGCTCATGACTGTGTGGATTACACACCAGTATTCCTGGATTGGTTCACAGTGCCAAAGAATATGCATGAATGTGCCTCTCTGAGTGCCACCCCGCCTACATGATCCGTCTGCCAGCCCACCCATATGCACTAATTGGGGACCCGTTATATAGACTCTATGAAGGATCTTTAGTTGTACTAGGCGAAGCCACACCGGGATAGCAACAGTGTTGGGGGAGGAGATTGCCATCTGCCAATTTATTTTCATCATCTAGTTCGATACCATCCCCAGTCCATTTCTCATGTAGTGTCAGTAAGGGTTCACTTATGTTATTGATGAACTTTCGATAGGTAACGGAAATGGCCTTTTCGGGTAGGTGTCCGTCTAACAGTCTGTGTTCCAGTGGGGAGCTGTCTGGTGGAGTAGCGTCACAGGGCAGTGTTGCCTACAGCGGGTGCCGGACTTGGAGGTAGCGAAAGCGCTCTGAATCCGTGAGGGAGTATTGACTTTGGAGCGTAGCAAAAGGTTTCACGCCCTTTGCACTCCACAGGTCTCCAATGTGGGAGATGCCATTCAGGTCCCACTTGTCGAAACCCTTGGAGTTTCCCAAGTCTCCTAATTGTTGCGAGTCCCATAATAGAGTGACAAGAGTCAACTTATTGTTCCAGCCGAGGGAATTGGTTGCAGTGTGCCAGATTTTGACTGGGACGCTTTTGGGAACTTTTGAACTTGCACCAGTACCTGGATCTCTTTGCTTTTTGCCAATCCTTGCCACACTAGAGGGAGCGACTGCCTGCCACAACTGGGGGGAATCTGCGGGCTTTCAACGCCCTGTGTGTCCCGCGGACCGCTGCCCCGACAACATCATCCATGGGGCAACGTGGTCTCGCGAGAGGCGCCTACCAGTGCCCCGCCCCCCCCGGACCTTTAAAATCGACGGCGACCTCCCGCATCGCGGGACGCTTTTGGGAACTTTTGAACTTGCGCCAGTACCTGGATCTCTTTGCTTGTTGCCCATCCTTGCCGCACTAGAGGGAGCGACTGCCTGCCACAACTGGGGGGAATCTGCCTGCTCTCGACGCCCTGTGTGACACGCGGACCGCTGCCCCGACTACATCCTCCAGGGGGCAGCGTGGTCTCGCGAGAGGCGCCTAGCAGTGCCCCGCCCCCCTGGGACCTTGAAAATCGACGGCGACCTCCCGTAACCGCGGGACGCTTTTGGGAACTTTTGAACTTGCGCCAATACCTGGACCTCTTTGCTTGTTGCCCATCCTTGCCGCACCAGAGAGAGCGACTGCCTGCCACAACTGGGGGGGAATCTGCCTGCTATCAACGCCCTGTGTGTGACCCGCGGACCGCTGCCCCGACTACATCATCCATGGGGCAACGTGGTCTCGCGAGAGGAGCCTACCAGTGCCCCGCCCCCCCGGACCTTTAAAATCGACGGCGACCTCCCGCATCGTGGGACGCTTTTGGGAACTTTTGAACTTGCGCCAGTACCTGGATCTCTTTGCCTGTTGCCCATCCTTGCCGCACTAGAGGGAGCGACTGCCTGCCACAACTGGGGGGGAATCTGCCTGCTCTCGACGCCCTGTGTGACCCGCGGACCGCTGCCCCGACTACATCATCCAGGGGGCAGCGCGGTCTCGCGAGAGGCGCCTAGCAGTGCCCCGCCCCCACGGGACATTTAAAATTGATGGCGACCTCCCGCATCGCGGGACGCGCGCGGGCCAAGGGCAGGCCCGTCCTTGCCCGTCGTCGGCCGGAAGAGGCTAGGCTGGGCCCAGTCTCTTGGTTTTGCGCTGTCTTACTTCCTTGCTGTAAACAATACCGTCTGGGCTGTCCTGTTTGTGTAACTATTGAAAGCACCATTCCAAGGGGTAGGACATTTTAGGTGGTGTTTCTGGAAAATGGGTAAAAGGAAACTAGTGAGTCCTAATGGAAATAGATCCAATCCTGATACTCAGCAGACACTACTGAGCTACTTAACTGGGGCTGTTGATGTACTGGACAAACAGATCCACTCGGTGGAAGAATCCATTGCGGGTTCCTCCTCTGGGTCAAGCCAGGCATTACCCTTGAGTGAAGACTCAATCCAATCAAACCTAGGGGGGGAAATGTCATCACAGCAAACGGTTGTATTCAATCATGTACTAATGAAATTCAGTCTATCGGCAATGAGTCACCTACTCAACTCCCCCAAAAAAAGCAGAGAAAACCAAGATCAGGAGCCCACGGTGCCCAAAATTCCCATAAAGATCTAGGCCCAGTTTTAGTACATCCTCCCCCCAGTGACCCCAAACATCAGAAATGTGTTCCATCTATAAAGAAACAAGTAGAACTGCCTAACAATCAAACTAAACAAAGAGCCAGCCGCCAATGTAATATATTCACCCAGCCACAAACTGACATTCAGAAACTAACAGCTTTAGTGGAAAGATTGGATTCGTATTTAAGAGTCAGGTTAGACCAGCTATCCACTAGAGTGGCCAGCATAGAAACCACCCTCTTGTCCAAACCCAACTTATTGAATCCATCTAGAATCCCAGATACAAGTGCAAATATGACTCTAAACACTCAGGTAGCGAACCAAAATGCATTGGATAATGGGAGCTAAATAATGAAAAGGCCAGTCCCCGTAGACACTCCCTTGGTTCAGATACAGAAGACGTACTCAAACCAAGCGGGAAAAGGGGCATTCCACATGTCACCAAGGCATATTAACACACATTCGAACTTGCCCCTACAGGCAAAAACAATCCAAAAGCTAATGCCTCTCGGTCCACGGCATCCCAGTCAAGGTCATATTGCTGCCCCTTGTTTTGCGGATCAAAGGGCCGCAGACCCACATCTACACCTCCCACCAGAAGCCACCCCTTATGTTATCATTCTATGAAATGTCCCTCCTAATCAACCCTTTAAAGAAGAAACCTGGACTGGCTAAGTATTAGGACAGGGCTTTATAGCCAATTATTTTACGATTTTAAGATGGTCAGACGAGTTCAATGGGTAGGGGCGAGAGAGAAGGATCAGATGGGGGATTGTGTAGTCATGACATTTGGATCACCATGACTAGTAAAGGAAATTTTGAACATCGGGCGAAAATACATTCCAACCATGGCAGGGATCAACATATTGCCATTAGGCTTTTTTTATCCCTCACAAAGTACGAACTGCCACCCCACGCTCCTGCGAAATCCCTACAAGTCTCAGTGGCCATCACAGGCAATTCCTATTTATAACAGGTTTAGTGCACTGTCGGGTTTAGATGACAACGAATGACTGGACCAGGTGTCGGTAGATACATCACTAGGAAGCCCAGCGAATTTAACCTTTCAACAGGATTTAACATCTACTGGTGCTACTCAAGTCAATTCACTCCAGGTTTTTTCCGAACCCCAAGATATAAACAGTGTAATATTTTATGCAGATCTGGCGTGTACTCATGGAAAGGGCGTAGTTGAACGGTCCATTCCAGTTCTAATACACCAGAGAGTACATTCCCCGCAGAATCGAATGCTCATTTAAAAATAGGAAACAAGGGCCCAATGTTCGATATCGTTTTCTGGAACGTGGCTGGTCTACAGAGTAAAATTACAAATAATAACTGGCTGGCACTAGTAACAAAACATAACATCATAGGTTTACAGGAAACATGGCTTCGTACCCCTGCCCATTTGGTGGGATATAAAACCTATTTTTCGGAAGCCGTCCCATCTCCCTCTGGCAGACCAAAGGAGGGCCTAATAATATATATATCCAATGGTCTGTCAGCTGATAAAATTGAGGTTTTGAGATTAGAAACTAACTATCAGGTACTTATGATTGTTCGCAACAAGGCGTCAATTTATATTATGATAAATTTCTATAATAATTTGAATCCAATTGATTTAATTGATGTTTTAAATAAGGTTTCCCTTTTATTGCAAGATTTACGTGTGAAGTATATAAACAAATCTGTAGCACTGATTTGGGGCGGTGATTTTAACTTGTCATTGTGCAAAGGAAGTAGCACTAACAATTGCGACATTCAGGACGAGGCAGGGAATAATTCAGGGCATTTTGCACACACGACTACGGGCGATCGTATGAATGAAATAATGGCTGTCACAGACTTGGGGTTCGCAAATGAACTAGTCAGTCCCCCGGTCCCTTTTTCTACTACCTTTAATGGGAGAGGACTAAACAGCACAATTGATTTCATACTTGTCTCCCAGTGTATTACATCAATAATGTGTAAATTTGAGACAATTGTTAATGCGGTTAGTGACCATTTCCCTAATAGTATTTCAATAAGTAGCCCTTCCCCGTGTCTGAGACAGTCTATTGGAGCCTCCTGGACCAGCAATCTCTGAACCTAGACAGACTTAACAGCTTTTCTTTAAAATGGGGCAAGGTAGATCAAGAGCTAGTAACGGGTAACGTGATAAAGAAAGCTTTACCTTCCTTGTATACCTGTCTTGATCTCACCACCACCCCTGAGCAAATACTGTCTAGCTATGCCACAATTACTAAAACGATCAGAGATGAATTATTCTGTAAAAAGAAATTGAAAGGGATCACTAGGAGGGGATGGTTCAACACTGACTGCACAAAATCTTACACAAAATTAAAAGTAGCACTGACTAAGGAAATAAGGGACAGGAATAAAATAGTAGGACTAAGGAAAGCTTACAACTTAGCGTTAAAAAACCGCAAAGCCCAGATTAAAGAAAGTTTATGGAAGCAATTGCATGAGAGC